>NW_024096661.1:0-522500 GCF_016545835.1 Crotalus tigris
ACTGGCAGAAAACAGACACATTCTCTGTCTACTTAGATATATTGTACTTTTAATAACTTACATTATAGCCTGCAGCAGCATTACTCAGGTTTCTACAGGCCAGAAAATATTTCACCTATACATTTTCTGCTTGTTGCTTAATGAACTAGAGAACTACAAAACTTGCAAAGTCCTATTGTAATGGAGTATGAACTTGCACACTCATGCCTAGGTGAGTGGCCTCCTCTGCCTCCTTGAAATGGGGGTCCCCAAGTCCTTTTCCCAATTTCCTTTTGTTGGTATCACCCACCGTCTGATAAACTGCTAGCATCCCTTATATTTATGGACAATTTTTCCCCTTTGTCTTACTCTGGAGGGGAAAAAAATGAAGGAGACTGCTTTTATTCTTTTTTGTTACAGCATTAGCATTGCAAAGTGTCCTGGGGCTGTTTCCCTTATAGAATGAACATACTAATATAATGAGAAGGAATGATTGCTTATTATGTATATTAAGGAACCAGGTTAGTATTAAAGGTGGTGGGATTCAGATATGTGAACAACCGGTTCTCTGTGTGGATGCCGCTTCCGGAAGTCCATTCTGGGCCTGGGCAACAAAACATTAGCTACCGATTCTGCTGAACTGGTTTGAACTGGCTGAATCCCATCACTGGACAAGGGGAAATAAGAAAAGGAAGACAAGATTCCTACTAGTAAGGTGACCAAATTTTTTACAGTGAAAAGGAGGACACAAATAAATTGAAGAAAAAAATATCGTAAATAAAAGAAACATTTTATTCATTGCAACAATAATACAGACAACTTGCATGTGCAAAATTTGCCAGCCGGGTGTTTTGGGGCGCTCAGCAGCAATTCCTATTGGCTTTCGAAAGTCAACAGAGGGAGTAGCACAGCTCATGCAAAAGTTGGAAAAAAAAACTATCAAAAAAGGTGCCGGAACCCCGTTCTGAGCGTTCTATGAGAGAGAAAAAAAGCCCTGCAGATTAGTCTTCAAATATCGAAAAGGAGGACATTTAGGAGGACACATTTCGAGGGAGGACAGAACTCACAAAAGGAGGACTGTCCTCCCTAAAGGAGGACAGTTGGTCACCTTACTACTAGTTGCAAGAATCTTACACACACACACACACACACACACACATACAGAGAGAGAGAGAGAGAGAGAGAGAGAGAGAGAGAGAGAGAGAGAGAGAGAGAGAGAGAGAGAGGAAAAGGAAGACACACAAAAGGCAACAAATCAATTTCCAATATAAATTAACAAAAGTATATTAGAGCAACCGTATCAAGCACCATCTTTTTTCTGATAACTAATTTCTTCTGATTTAGTAATCCTGATTTTAGGATTGGGGCAGGGATTCCTCACCTGGTACAAATCAACCAGAAAAGAGTCTACTTTTCTACAATAGAAAATAGAGGACAAGAAGCAAAACCAGTCCCTTCTCCTTTAAAAAGCTCACTTAAGAGAGAGCCTGTTCTTATCCTGACTTATATTTTGAGTTCCTGGAGCTTTGCTAGTCTTTGTTATCTTGATTTATGAATTTCATATATTCATTCATTTCATACATGATCTTCTGGGGGTGTTTTTTTCCTTCACTACCCCATGCTGGAAGGCTGATGAATTTTAAAAATCAGTCTATTTTGGTATATTGTTATGACAATGGTTTCCCCAAATGGCATTGGTTGCACTTTTTGATGATCTCTGACAGGAGTGGGATGGGGTAATGCATCCATCCTTGCTCTATTTGACCTCTCAGTGGCTTTCACTGCTATGGTGTCCTTCTGGAGAGGCTTCGGAGGTTGAGAGTGGAGGGCCTTGTGCTATCCTGGTTCACTTCCTTCCTCTGTGGCCACTCTCAGTTGATGTTAATAGGAGGCGAGAGATCCAGCCTTCACCCACTGCTTTGCAGGGTCCTGCAGGGCTCAATATTCTCTCCGTTCCTAGTCAACATCTACATGAAGCTGTTGGGTGAGATCATCTGTCACTGAGATATCATTAGTATGCTAATGTATAGCTCAGCCCATTGTGAATTAAGCAATGTTGTGACCTCCCTCTCGCAATGCATGGAGGCTTGTTAGGGGCTGGAGGAGGAGCAACAGGTTGAAACTGAACCCTGGCAAGACCAAGTAGCTCTGGGTTTGGGGTTCTTTGGTCCATGGAGAATTGCCACCTTTGGTCTTGGATGGGGTGGCACTGCCCCAAACAGACCCAGTGTGTAATCTGGGGGTTCACCTGGACTTGTGACTCCTGCTTGAAGAGCAAGTGGTAGTCATGGCCAGGTGGGCCTTTGCACAACTGAGGGTTGTGACCCAGTTATGCCCTTTCCTGGACCAACCATCCATACTCATGGTCACTCATGCCCTAGTCACCTTCGTATTGACTATTGCAATGCGTTCTATAAGGGGCTGGCCTTGAAAAGCATCTGGAAGCTCTAGTTCAGGAGTAGGCAACCTCGGCTTTTTTATGACTTATGGACTTCAACTCCCAGAATTCTTGAGTCAGCATAACTGACTCAGGAATTCTGGGAGTTGAAGTCCATGAGTCATAAAAGAGCCGAGGTTGCCTACCCCTGCTCTAGTTGGTGCAAAATGCAGCGGCCCACATGGTTTTGTATAGACCTCAGTGTGCACATGTATCACCTCTCCTGTGGGAGCTGCATTGGTTGCCAATTTGCTTCTGAATGCAATTCAAGGTGCTGGTTGTCACCTTTGAAGCCCTTCATGATTTGGGACCAGGTAATCTGAGGGCCCATCACTTGCCAGTCACATTTACCTGACCCACTAGAGCGGGGAGGCAAGGAATGTTGCAGGTCCTGTCCCCTAAGGAGATACATCTGGCAGGACCCAGAAGAAGGGCCTTATCTGTGGTGGCTCCCTCCCTCTGGAACATCATCCCTCCAGAAATTAGACTAGCCCCCACTCTAATACTCTTTCAGAAGGCCCTGAAGACATGGTTCTGCTAGTGGCCTGGGGAACCCAGAGCGTGATGGAGCCCACTAAATGGCTGGTATGAATGTGTGTTGTCACTGGGGTGGGGGTTTATTATTTTTATTATTTTATTATTTTTTATTTCTTTTATATTGTGTTTTTATGTCCTGTAAGCTGTCTTGAGTCCTCCTGTGCAAATAGGGGGCAATATAAATTTCCCAAATAAATAAATAAATATTGTTGGGAAACAGCCTACCCCAGTTGGGATACCAGTATCTGTCTCAGTGCAATGCTTCCATGTTGATTCCAGAAAACTGTATGTGCAAAACTTTTCTTGCATTTTCTCCATTATCTAGGGCTAACAGCCTAGAGGGAGAGAGGCATCCATCCATATGATTCTTATTTTGGAATTACACTACAACTATGCTTGCTTAACCTGCCTTCATTAAAGCTTGGCATTGTAGTAAGGCAGAAACCACATTCTTCCTGATTATATAAGTTTGATCCCAGAACCGTTCTATTAAATAAAAGAATATGTATAATCTATTTAATGGAAGTACTAGTGGGACACTTCATTCAGGTTTTAATGAATAATGGAAAGTCATTGATCATTAAAGCCCAAACTAGTAATTTGTAGAGAATTGCAGTTTAATTTAAAGGGAAATATGCAAATGCATTTTCTTAAAAAAAAAAAAAAAAGTAGGAAAACATTCTTGTATTACCAAAAATTTAATCAGTGTATACACCTCCTAATCAATAATGCAACTTGATGATCAAGCGTATGAGGGTAATGAAAGGAATAGAGCAAACTCACCCTCTGCCTAATGTTTCCATGGCAACCAAGGACTTCAGTCAGTAGGCTTTGATCTTGAATATGAGAAGACTGTCTGATTACGGCACACATTATTTTTTTGCTCAAAAAAATGGAATACATTCTTGTGGAAACACTTCCACAAGGTGTATGTATGATTTCCAGTACTGAAAACTCTCATGCTTGATCGGATAGAAAAACCTCAAATCCTGGAGTTAATCTCTAACACTGTCTTGAAGTCCCAAAACTAATGCAACTTCAAAGATGCCATTCTTATATGAGATACTTGTTGTTGGCACCACAACTTGGTAGGAAGATTCTTATAAAGCATTTGGCTTAATTAGTATTCTCATGCCAAATACAAATGATTCTGCAGAGGATGGGATTGTGGGACTATTGCTTCTCAGCCCTTACCAAAGTTGTAATAATCCAATTGCTTAAGCTTTTTGATTTTTGATTTTTTTTTAAGTAGGCTGACCATAGATTTAAAGCTTCACAGCATTATTGGGGGGACTAGGGCAGTAGCCAGAAATGAAATGTCATCCATCTCTGATAATAGGAAATAGGTTATAAGTTGGCCTGTTGAGGCCCAAAGCAGTTCTACATATCTTGCAATTTCTGCCAACTCCCTGTGAATGTACTTTTACAGTATCCATGTAAGATTTGTGGTGTATAAGATGATGGTCTGGATCTTGTCTCAACTCTCCACTGACTGACTTTGGGATTCTTGTGCAGTCTGCCTTATCATTTCTTGGACAGATATTGGAAGATTGTCATATAGGTTCCCTTGAGTAAATACAAATATAAATACATCAAGTGAAACAACAATTGATAACAAGTCAATTTCTCTCTGGGGTCATTGAAGTCCTTAGCATCAGGTGCTGTTACCCAGCTGGAAACTACTACCAATGATGCAGTGCAATTTATTGTATGTCTCAGAGGTGGAAAGCTCAAATGATTCTAGATCCTATCAATGTGGTAAATATCCAGTTGTGGGATTCAAATAGTGAACAATTGGTTCTCTGTGTGGATGCTGCTTCCGGAAGTCCATTCTGGGCTTGGGCAACAAAAAATTAGCTACCGGTTCTGCCAAAGTGGTGTGAACTGGCTGAATCCCACCACTGTAAATATCCATTAATAAGATCTTTACAACCATGAACTGTCTGACGATTCTCCCCATTTTTGTCCTGAATCTGTGGAACAAAAGATGTTGCTACAGATTGACAGGAAAACTGTCAACTTTCCTGACACAAGTCAGTCACCAGGTTAGATGCTGTATTTATTTCACTTTGTTACTTTCAATGGGACCCTGTTTTCTTCTTCAGTTAAAAGAATTTAGATGGCTAAAAGTCCCTAATTTCTCAAGCTTGTACCTCTCTCAATTCTAAGAGACACAACAAATATGAAAAACCTTTTTTATTTTGATCGAATGATCACACAATTTCAGAAAGAGGACTAAGGTCCAACTTTTTAACCTAATGCCATTCAAATCTTATTGAGGAAAGCCAATAACAATAATCCATTTGTCCTAGTACTTTCGAGATTGGCTTGAAATCACCCAGCTTTGAATCTTCTTGAACTTTCAGTTGACCCAGATGGAAGAAAGAAAAAAATCAAGAATTAAAGACAAGACCTGACTTTGCTGTCTGTGAAACCAGTGACTGGGTTTCTTTTGATATTTAGGAACAAAAGATTGTGCCTGAAGGGGGAAAAATGAATCCAAAAGCCTATCTCAGGTCATGTCATTCCTTTGTTATTTTTATTTCACAGCATTATTTTGTTCCCTCATTCCCAGCAATTATTTTACAAAAGAATAAAAGTAAAGTAAGGGTAACTAATTTGTTCAACAAGAGACAGTGGAATAAAACCCCAGTCTTTCATTTAAAAGGGTAGCTCAAGAGGTATTCTCCTATAAATACAGAAAGAAATTATGTTCATTTTTTTAAAAAAAAAATCTCAAGAATTTTTACATTTTTATTTATTTATATCTAGTCTTTTCTCTGAAAGTTTAAAGCACAGGTGAGCTATCCTCATTTTATTCTTACAAGAACAAGTATGTATGGTAAGTTGTCTGGGAAGAATCAGTAGCCAAAGTCATTCAAGGACCTCCATGATGTAATGGTGACTTAAAATTCATCTAGTTTAATCCAAGTCTCTCATTTTTTATCACTACTCCACAGAGGCTTGGATAAATAACCCACTCTTTGGAGTTTTTAGAAAGTTGCTTATGCGGTTTGTTTGAAGAGGGAAAATAGATGGAAGATGGAGCTTAATAAAAGATCAGGAAAAATACACATCTCAGGCATTAGATTGAAAGCCAGTGTCAGAGTAAGCATTTATTTAATGCCTGTTTCAGAGTAAGCAGAGTAAAAAATTATATGTTGCACATCTCCCCAGTAGGGTGACTCTATTCTGGAACAGTTCTATCTCCTAGCTAATGAAAATGATGACTCTACTTACTATTACTGGCCTAGAAAAAGCCATAGCTCTGATATATTTCAATACTGTTCTCCTCATTTCATCCTTCATTTGTTTCAGTGATTCTTTATACCCATCCTTGTTTCTTCTTGGATATCTATCAAGGCTGAAATAAAAGTGAAGCTGTTGCAAACATGGAAGACCCTGGTCTACAAAGGATTGGATCTGAACAAATAAGGTTAGCTTGTTTTCAGTTAATTGGGTAAGCTCCAGCTACCCAAATAATTGTCCCATAGAATCTCACATGGAGCAGTGTTTTGAAACAAATTAATTGTTTTCATAAGACTTGATAAGACTCTGTCCTCCTTATTAATAACATTGGCAATTCAGTAGACATCTTTATTACAAGACCTCCAAAGGAGCAGTTAAGGAGGTAGCTTGTCACCAGACTTGACACCTTACTAACTCTAAGAGTCTTCATATGTATAAATGGTTTGGATACTACACATATTGTTCTGGCATTGTCTTTGTGCTTTGCCTCATTATACATTTCATTTGCTTTCTTGTAGACCAGAATATGCAGCAGCCTCAAATGCACTGAGGTGTGTCGAGGTTAAGCACACTGTAAAATATCTCAGGTATGTAAATTAACTACAGGTGCCTGGAAAGAAAATATAACACTTCAGTTGTTGCACTGCTAACAAGTGCAAGAAAAAGGCAATTCAGTTTGTTAAAAAAAAAAAACTTTCAAACTCTGAAAATCTCGTATGCAATAATCTGTGACCAATGTATCTAGCTATTTTTTTCCCCAGAACATAAAAAGAAGCCCAGTGTGGTATGCTGGGACATTTTTGTCATCAGTTTTATTTTAATTATTCTAAGGCCCTATGTTATGTTTGAAACATAGGTAAAGATTTATGCAGATAGTAAAGCTAAGAAGTAACTGATCCAGATAATCTTCTACATTAGGCAACAATTTGTTCTGACATTAAGCTTCTGAGAAGATTCACAGAAGAAGATACATTCACACACACATACTTCTGAAAAATACTCAGCAGAACAATCATAATTTAGGATTTATCTCAAAGACAAAGAATTATCTAATTATCATTTTATTGTACCGAGCAAAGCTTTTTAGGAAAACTAAATGCGAGATCAAATAATTCTAGATCAAATTTCTTTTTTTTTCAGCTGCTTTGACAATTCTATTGTTACAGTATAACTTGTAATGCTGCAATAATTGTACGGAAGACTTTGTTGGTTTATTTCATAAATCTCTGAATTTCAGTTGTTAATTCCCAGCATTTTACAAGCTTTTCTGGTTGTATTTGAGCTACTTTATGACCATTTAATGTGGCCATAGCTATGAGTAAAACTTGTTTTTCTTTGATAACTACAATATTTGGCATATTTTGTTATAGGTGTTGGTCTGTCTGAATTAAGAAACCCTGTAGAAGTTTTACATAGTTATCCTTTTTTTTTAATATGGTCATACTACTGTCTTTCAATCCATACCTTTTACATACATTCCCCATGTGCCCTTTTTGCCATGTCTTATTATCTGAATGGCTAATTTTGCTACAGATGTTTATTGGGTAGTCAACAGTCTTGTCTTTCTCTATACATAATGCTAATTTGCTGTTGTTTCCAGTGTTTTTTTTAAATTTTCATTTTTTATGATATTTGTTGCTAGTGGCTGTTCTTGTGCTGCAAGTATTCATCTTTCTGCTACCTTCTTAATAAATCCAATCTGAAGCCACTGCCAACTTTGTTACTATTTACTTAACTTTCAGTTTCTTTCAGACATTGTCATGATGATGATGATGCCAGTGTTAGCATAGTTATCATTATTTAAAAGAAAGTGAGTTTGGTGCAGAGGATAAGTCATCAAACATAGATTGGGAATCTATGAATTCTAGTTACACCTTAGGTACAAAGCCAGAGGTGTGATCTTGGGCTAGTCAACTCTCTCTGAGCCCTAGGAAGGAAGCAAAGGAAAACCACTTCCAAAAAACCTTACCAGGAAAACTGCAGGGACTCTTCCAGGTAGTCTCTGAGAATTGGGCATGATTGAACAGAAATATATATATATATATATATATATATATATATATATATATATATATATATATATATATATATATGTTTTCTGAGGTTTTCGCGGGTGTTTGTATGTAGGTCTTTGGTTATTCGGGTTTTCTCCCGCGTAAAATTGGAAGTGTCTTGGCGACGTTTCGAACGAAGTCCCATTCGTCATCTTCAGACTGGTGTTTTCAGCTTCGTGCTTCAAGGAGCTGCTCAAAGCACGAAGCTGAAAACACCAGCCTGAAGATGACGAATGGGACTTCGTCGAAACGTCGCCAAGACACTTCCAATTTTACGCGGGAGAAAACCCGAACAACCAAAGACCTACATATATATATATATATATATATATATATATATATATATATATATATATATTACCATCAACTCTATTGGTTATATTCTCCTATGTAGTAAAACAATCCCAAAGTAGTTTTCTCTTCCTCCTTTGTAGTGAAAAGAAAAAGAGGGGATTCCTGCTATTTATTTTCCTCATCCAACAAGCAGCTTTCCTTTCAAAACCAAAATTTTCCTCAAGTAAAAGTTCCTAGATTCCTCCGTGATAACAGACACTACCTGATACTTCTTAATTTTAATGTGAGAATGTGGGAATAACTATGTTTTGGTTTCTTTTTAAAAATAGATGAGCGTAACTCTCACTTAGATCTGGCATAGCAGGCACTAGGTAACAGTGAAATGCAGGGATAGAGGACTGGTTAAAAAGGCTCATATGTCACAACACAGAATACCAGTTGAAGCAAGTAAAGTCAGTACAGGGATGGTGATGCATGGTTGTAACTTCAAGGATGAGTCATAAGTTTTTCTGAGGTCACCGTAATTTCAAACAGTTGTTAGATGATCAGTTGAAAGTTGAGAACCACTGGTATGAGTAATCCTGCCTCCATTTTAGTTATATATTTTAGCACAACTGTTAAGTACATGAAGGGTCACTTCAGTATTGTACAGCATGCTGGGTGGGACATTCTGGGAGTTGAACTCCACGCATCTTAAAGTTGCCAAGCTCGAGAAACAATGGGGTAAGGTAACAACTGCTTTGCCTCAGCCCAATCATATTGGTTCAAGAACAGCTCTGCAATTGATCCAGCAAGGCAACAAGTTTCAGTGGGGACTGGAAGCCGTTTTTAGCTTGGCACGTTATTTATTACCTCACGCTGGAATCCAATGTGCCTTGCAGAAGCATGTGATCTTAGGTATCCATGGTGAGGACAAAGGGGAGCAAGAGAAGACAACATGTGCATTGCAATATCACAGTGGTGGCGAACCTATGGCACGGGTGCCAGAGGCGGCACTTGGAGCCCTCTCTGTAGGCTCATGTGCTGTTGCCCCAGCGTCGCCTCCCCCTGTGACCCCCTCCTCTCCAGCAGCCCCCCTGAAGGAGAGTTGCCCCTGAGCGTGGCCCATGAGGAGCAGCACAGACAAGGACATGGCAGCCAGGCAGCATAGACAAGACTCTGCCCTCACACCTCATCATGCACAGTTGATACTGCAGGGTGCGGGCAGACGGCGTGACCGCCACAGAGCTGCTGGGCTGCCTGGGCAATCTGCAGCGAGCCCTGGAGACAGTGAGTGGCCCTGCGGCAGGCGGGGTGGGGGATGGGGGCAGAGCGGGGGCGGAGCGGGGGGGGGAGCGAGGCCAGGGCCAGTTTTTGGGCACTCGGTCTCTAAAAGGTTCACCATCACTGCAATATCACGATGGAATTTCCATCCCCTCCGTATTTGCAGGTGACCTTTTGAGACGATTACAAAAGAGTTCATGTCAATGGCAACACAATGCGCGTGCCATTTTGGTGTGGCTGCCGTTAACTCTGCACACCTATGCCTCTGTTACTGGTGTAATTTCTCCCCCATTGTTATCCTATGGGACTCTTTTTTTTTATGAGACTGAGGACTTTCCTCAATAAAGAAGTGAAGTTATGGCTTCTTATAGAAAAAACAAGCGGCAAAGTAGGAGGCCAATGTAACATTACGCATTCCAGGAAAGCAGAACTGTTCCTAAGAAAGAAATTTCTTAGTTACTTGTTTATTTGTTTGTTTATTAGACTTATTTTGCTGCCCACCTCATCTCAAGGCGACTCGTTTGTTTAGAGAAGGGAACCTAAATGCAGCACATCTAAAATCCCAGTGGTCCACTTTCTCTTTAAATCCACCCTGCCCTGAGTAATTTAAGAGGAGAATGGTTTCAGTTGGTACAACACAGAGTTGGTGGTGGATTGCTTTCTTCCCCATGAACCTCCTGAAAATTCCCAAATATCCTACGATTCCCGAGGTGCCCTTGCTATCCCGAACCTGATCTTCTCTCCAATCTATCATATTTATTCCTTTTATTTATCTGCTGTCTTTCTGTGCTGAGCACCGAAAATCTCTAAATTAAACATGGCGTACCAAAATCCCAGACTATTGTGAACATTAATTAACATTGAAACGGCCTGGCAAAAGGGATGCTTGAATTCTGGCTGCTCTTCTAAAGGAAAAGAGAAGGGGAGGGAAGGGAAGGGGAGGGGAGGGGGGCTGGAGGCAGCTGAGTGGGAGGAGGCCTTCCCTTTGGCAACAGACTGAGGAGACTCTGACAGTGGGAAGTCTTCAGAAAGGCTTCTCCTGCCGCTCTTAATGCTTCAGTACATCAGGATCTGAGCAAGCTGTCCCTCAGATAATCACGTCAGCGCAGGTCTTTCAGAAGAGGCACTGCATTAATCCTTATTTGGCATCAGTTAGCCTAGCTGCCACATTCTGCACTCCCTGCCACATCCAGACATCAGACGTAATATGCTTCTACGTTGTCTACAACTTTTTAAATTTAAATTCACTAGTCCCTAGTATGCAATCTTGGGCTGTGTGTGAGCATGTAAAGATTGGCTCGCTTATGTTTTCGTGAATTAGTATATATATATATATATTTAATACTTCAGGGGCTCTTTAAAAATTACACCACGCAGCTCTGGATTGATGAATTAAACCAGCCTATTAATGCAATGAATGGGCAGATCAACTGGAAGATTACTTCATTATTGACTTTTTAAAAATCAATCTGGCCACACACCATGATAATCAGATGCCTGCCTTGGCACATGTAATGAGCAGAGAATTCATCATTTGGCTTGAGATAATTTTCTGTCTTGTTATCTGTTGCCAGCATATGGCTTCCTTAATTTGGTTAGTCACATTGACTGTGTGAAACCACCAAGCTATTTCCATATTTTCATGGAGAAAAACAAAAGAATTTATAGCATTCTGACAGTATAAGTGACATATTTATACAGATATCACAGACCCCCAAAGTCCATGATATATTCTGCCTGAGAAGCCAATGTGGAGCAAAAATATACTTTATGAAAAGGATAAAAAAAAAAGGGATTTCTAGTTGTGTTGAATTTCATCCTTGATTGCATTTATGTAGGGGAGATATGTTTTGATTTTGAGAAAGTAGGCATATTTTATCAAACTCTTCTTCTTCTTTTTTCAGTCTGCCTATGTTTTCTGGGAACAATTCCCCCTTTTCTCTTTGAAGCCTCTCCTTGATCCAAATGATTTGGGGCTACAACACCAAGAATGCCAGGCCAGTTTGACCAATGGACATGCAATCTGAGAATTTGCAGAGTTCTAAAAATATTAGGAAAAATAGCTTAACTATTGGCGAGACTGGGAAGACAAAAAACATTTTTAAAAAAGCAGGGGCAAACCATTACCATGATGTTGCCAGGAAGTGTCCATGAACTCACAAGGAGCTGACTTTAATTTAAAGGGGACTTTACTTAATCCAAACCAAGATTAAAATGCCATCTTGGAAGGTTAGGTAGCTAATTAATGGATCAATTTAGTTAATGCAATGATATCACAATATTTAGGTGTGTGGATCTTGCTATGGGTAAAGTAAACTCTTTCAGGAGGAAGGGAATGGTTCTTGAACTGATAAAATACTTAATACCAGTTGACCCTATTGGCATAATATTGCTGGGAAAGATGACTATTTAAAGCAATCCTGGAAACCGTTCACAACACCAGTCCACCTTTCCAGTAAGCCAGCAATCATAGGTTAGTGATGTATGAGTGATCCTGTTGTTTGTGTGGAACAACTCTGGAATATGGCTGGGGGAAATTCTTTATTTTTACTGAATTGGTACAAGACTCAGAGAGCCTTTTCAGCTGTGGGGTCCTTGGTGCTCTCTGAACTTGATTGTTTTCTTGCAGACCTTTCATTACCCAAACTACATAACATCATCAGTGCTAGTCATGAGCGCTGATGGTGTTAACTAGCATTGATGATGTTGCCTAGTTTGGTTAATGAAAAATCTGCAAGGAAACAATCAAGCTCAGAGAGCACCAACAACTCTTTGTTTCAACCTTGGGCTACAAATAGTCTCCTTTATTGGCGTTTCAGCTGTGTGGGTAGGCAGACTAGAATGAAGGCTAGACATAAACGATACTGAAAGAGGAAGATATTTTTGTAAGATATAAATAAGATACTTGACTCTGTAATTGACTTCTTTTTTAGTGTAAATATGCATGGGTATAAGAGACCATTTATCTTTCATATGCGTTTCGTACATATGTGTTGGTTTTTGCAAAGCTTTGTTGCTATAGCAAAATATTACATTATTTACAGAGCAGTCCTCTATATGTCATCCTGAAATTTCATTCCAGGGAAGTCAGTATAGGAGTCCAAATTTGCAGAGAGAAATACTTGAAAATAACTTCCATTTTGATTAACATTTCTTGGGTGGTGACAGATGGTTGGGTGCATCAATGAATGCTTCTTTGCAGGAGGGGTGATTTCATCCACCCTGAAGGAAGTGATTATCTGCCTCCCAACCACTGGACAAAACAGATCTTGACAAATATCAACTAGTCTCCAACCTTATCTTTTTTAGGAAAGGTTGTTGAGAAGATGGTTGGCTTCCAGATTCAGAGGGCCCTGGAAGAATTGGTTCATCTGAATCCTTTCAGTCATGGTTCAAGCCTGGATTTACTATTTACTATTGAGATGACATCGATCATGCTTACAAATGACCTCTGGCAGGTTTAAAGTGGAGGAATGTATCTATCCTTGCTTCCATCTCTTTGTGGCCTTTGAAACCATCAATCATGGAATCCTTCTGGTCTGGTTTAGGGGATTGGAAGCGATAGGCACTGTGTTAATGGTGGTTCTTTTCTTTCTTCAAAGCTTCAAGCTTCCAGTTGGTGGGAGAAAGTGGTTAAGCTTGAGACCCCTGCCTCTCCCATTTAACATCTAAGTAGGTGAGGTAAGAACAGTTTATATTACATTTCTTGTGCATTTAATCTTTTTTCCTTTCTGCTACTTTAGTGTGGTCTTTGATGTTTTAAAGGATGTGAGTTCATTGAAAAAGAGACAGACAGACAGATGACTCTGAATTCTATATCCAAATCTATATATGACTGCATATCATTAGCACTCTGCCTGTGTTTCCTAGATGATGGAATGTGGGCAACAGTGTCCCACATCTTGCAAGATAAACTTCAGATTAGAAATTTTAAGTGTATGGCCTTTCTCTTTCTCTGTTTTCTTTCCTTCATTTCATTACTAATTAATGCTCTTTTTCATTCTTTCCTCTTGCAGTTTGAGTTGCAATCTTGCATATGTCATGGTGGTTATCAGAAGGGACACATAGATACTGAGTACTATTGACCTTCATAGCTTTGCTCAGCTGAGGCTCTCACATAACACTTTCTTTTTTAATAACATAGACAAGGTACGAACTATGATGTCAGGTTTAGTCATCCCCGGGCCACATATAACATTCTTTGCTAATGGTAAGAACTGTACCAGTTGGTTTTGGTTTATGATCATTCAGACATAAATCCCATTTAGCTTGGAAGCTTTGTCAGGCTTAACTCTGGAAGATCAGTAATTTTTTTTTAAAACTATGGAATTCTCTGTGATTCAACTGCAAAAATGGAAGGAACAGCTCTGATACTTGACTTAAAGGAGGGAAGTGTCAGCATTGCCAGAAAACTCCTTCCCCTTTTAAAATCTTGAAGCTTGTTCTACATCTGTGACTTCTTCCAAATGTGCCTTTTGCTGACAGGTCAGGAAATCTATCAAGCTCAGCTTGCGAGCTCTGCACATAGCAAAAGCATTTTTGCCTTTTTTCTTTCTTTTTTTTTTTAAAAAAACAAACCTAAATTCTTAAACGATTATATTTCCTGCAAAACCACAAAGGATACATTATACATTCATACATTTCTGCAACTGTACCCATGCATGTGGTTGTACTGCAGAAGTGGGCAATATTTGTGAGGCTGGGGGCTGCAATGTGTAGCTTCTTGAATTTCAAGAGTTGTATGAGGTAGTCTACTGAGGCTATCCCCTGGTGGGACCTTATTCTTCAGCCTGGCTTTGCATATTTAGAAGCCATGCAACCATAAAAAACAAAGCTTGAAACCGTGCTGCCAACATTTTGTTACCAAATTTCACCACATGATCTGGAAATCCTGGGGGCTATAAATGGGGTACAGAGTGAGGCTGCATGGGGTATGTGGGTCATGAGTGCCCAGTGCTATTGAATGGCAACATATAGCCAGAATGCTGTTCTCATTATAGTGTTGGTTATAGACTTGCAGATTCAGGTTCCCTACTAATTAATGAAGCTCAGAGGGAGATCCTTCATTCATCTCTGTCTTTCGATCCAATCTACTTCATAACTTTGTTCTGAGATAAAATAGGTGTTGAGGAAGCACAATCAGATCATATTTCTCTGAAAAAAAATAACCTATAATTGAAAACATTCCCCAGAAAAGATTCATTTTTTTTTAAAAAACGAACGAGTTATGATTGATGGCTCTCAACTTCCACATCTCTTTTATCACCCTCTCATTCCAAGACATCCTTAGGGAGACAGGAGTGGCTGCAACCATGTTCTCCATTTTGCTTCAGTGCCCTTTTGCTGAGGCTTCTACCTACTGCAGAAAAGTGGCCAATGAGGTTTTCTGGACCTTATGCCAGAAAGAGCGACTAAGATCCTGGGGATGACATGGCTGCAGCAGCCTTATCAGAGTGCCCTCTAGGCAGTCATCTCACAATGCTCATGGAACTCTCGTCAACTCCTCCAGCTGTGTGTGTGTGTGTGTGTGTGTGTGTGTTTAAATAAGAAAACATCTAATGTGATTCTTCTGGACATAGGCAAATGGCAGCTGCAAAAGTGGGGAGAATAAGCAGCAGATCCTCTAAGGCTTGGTCTGACATTCTCAGTGAGACAGCAGAAGTCGTGACAGCTTCTTCTGTGTCTTTTTCAGCCACTTGCTTTTCTTACTTTCAGCTAGGTGTCTCGCCTTTCCTACCACTCCCCACTAGATCCTATCTTCCCAAATCACCTGCCTCCTTTGCAGTATTTTGGGTGAATTAAAGAGAAATTTCATCCTATTTTAAGTTAAATTAATTTTTAAGTTATTTTTTAGAGCAGCGGCCCTCAAACCTTTTGGCACCAGGGACTGGTTTTGTGGAAGACAATTTTTCCATGGACTGGGGGGGGGGAGGAGGAGCACACAACCTAGATCCCTTGTGTGCACAGTTTCGCTTGCCTCCTGCTCACCTCCAGCTGTGCAGCCCGATTCCTAACAGGGTATGGATTGGTACTGATCTGTGGCCCAGGGATTGGGGACCTCTGTTTTAGAGAACACCCATATTCCCCTAAACATTTTTAATAATAATAAAGTTGGAAGAGACCTTATGTGTATGTGTGTGTGTGTATTACTCTGAGTTCTTTTAAGGACAGTTGCAATATGTCCTACAAAATATCTACATTAAGTCTTAAATGCTGATATTTAGTTTTAGACCCAAGCAATATAAAGCTCAGCCTTGGTCAGACACCCCTAGTCTTTACATGGAGACCAACACATTGGATGAAAGATAACTTTGAAAAGAGCATTCAAGATAAAATAGCAACTGCTTGTATTGACTCCCGTCAGTTTTGATATCATGCTTGCCATTAACTTTAGCCTTCCACAGATTAATCCGTATAAAGAAGAAATACACAGAGAGAAAATGAGAGAGAAGCGAAGATAGAGATAAACACATACCATGGAACTCTTTCTTCTCTCTCGGTTTTTATCTCAGTATAAAGTATGAATAAATCCATTTTCCATGGATGAAGGACTGTTGCGTATACTTGTGTCACCCAGATTTGTTATATCTGAAACACTTGATCAAGTTACTGCTGGAGTCATTTAATGTTTATTTAATGCCAATTATGTACTTCAGAGCTATTGTTGCTTGCCAAGAAGTTGTGCACCCACCCATACATGGGTTGAATGAAAAGTAGTGCTTCCACTTCCATAACTTCAACTTAAATAGAGACATTTTAATAAACAAAACAGGAAAATCATCTTCGGAATTAGCCTCTTTTGCTACTTGTATTTTACTCCTCCACATACTTGTGACCATTTGGCATACTTTTCTGTCAAAGATGGACAAGTTTCTAAAAATGTTGCAAAATAATTCCACTTTTTATCTCTTCAACCAGATCCTTACAGTTCTTTCAATTTCTTCATCTGAGTGATACAAATGCCCATGAATGCACTCCTTCAGTTTTGGAAAAAGATGGGAGATGCATAGCAATTCTGGGCTATGCAGCAGATGGACAAATCCACTTTTACCATTGAAACTTAGGTACCTCAAGAGATGTGAAACCTGGTGTTATAAGGGGGCAGCAAAGTTTCCATTTTGGGCATTTAAACCTCTTTCATCATTGTTTCAAGTTTTAAGTATTGCAGTGTAGTGCTCTGAATTAATAGCAGCTCCAGGTTCAAGAACATCCTTACAAATAAGAGTTTTCATGATAATGTCTGGGTTTTGATATTTTTTTTCCTGGTGAAAATTTTAATGATACTTCATGGACTGATGTTTCATTTCTCGCTCACAACGATGAGCCCATGTTTTAACTTTCCCATAATTTGTGATACAGATTGTTACAAAGATGCTTATCTCTTGTACGATCAATAAAATCTCACCATTCCTCTTAGAATAATGATTTGCTATCTTATATTGTGAAGCAATAGATTTTATCAGAAGCTTTCTCAAGTGCTGCTATAGCCCAAATCCTATCATGCCATCTTTCCACTGAGAAATAATCTAGATATTTCCATTATTCAACAATAATGAACAATAATGAATTTAGCTGCTAAACCAGTCATTCAATTAAACATATTACTTTGCCATTTTTGTTCTGATTATCCAATATACGTGACAAATCTACTCAATCTGTTTGGTTTTATATGGGAATTTGTTAACAGTCTTCTTCCAAAAATAAGAAATGTCACATTCCCACCAGATATGAAAAAATATTCTGTTGAGTGTATAGCTTCACCAACAATTATTGCATATTTTCATTGGAAAATGCAAGATTCTTATTGGATGTTATGCCAGCAATACAAGAGATTTATATATGATTTCTCTATACTGTATATTATTTATATATGATTCCTTTATACTGTATGTCCTGATAAGAATCCTATATGCTGTTGTAGAGACTACGAGGTATTTTCCTCTCAGTGTTTCCCTAAAACTAAATTTCAGGCTTCTTTTAGCTATATGATAGATTTATCAACCTATTAAATCCAAAACAAGACAAAAAAGGAGGAAATTAAATCAAAATAAGGAGGGGTAATAATTGGCATAGGCAAAGTGAAAGTAGGCTTGATTGAAAGGAATGGGTTATCCCAGGAAGAAAGAAGACAGACAGACAGACAGACAGACACACACACACACACACACACACACACACAGGTTCTTTTGAGGAAAATTGAAACATGTCCTACAAAATATTTATATTAAGCCTTAAATGCTGGTATTTAGTTTTAGACCCAAGCAATATCAAGGTCTGCCTAGATCAGTCACCCTTGGTCTTTACTTAGAGACCAGAACATTGAATGAAAGATAACTTTGAGGAGGAGCATTCAAGATCAAACACAAGTGGTGACACCGCTTGTATTGACTCCCATCAGTTCTGTCATCATGCTTACCATTAATTTAGTACTATTTTGGCATCAGATAAGTGTCAACAGAATTCAAGAAGGGTTGAGCTTAGTTCATATGTGGCTGTGCAGAGAATGTAGGCTGATTCCTCATTTAACTCCACCTCCTAGTTCTGCCATTCCTTCTACAGCTTTTAATACTACCGACCATAGAATTATTTCAGAGACTGAAGGCATCATTTTGCAGTTCCAGCTATCCCTGTTGATATTTGCCCTGAAGATAGTGCTGGAGGATTACCATTTGATAAATAGATCGTTGATCTGAAGTGTCCTATGGAATTCTGTTTTGTCCCATGGGCTATTTAACAACTATTTGGAGTCAGTAGTGAAAATCATTCAGCAATTTGGAATGGGATACCATCATTATACTGATGACATTTTACTCTCTTGCTCCATTCATTTAATGGCCAGGAATCATTATTACTGAATCTTGATGTAGAAAAAAGCTGAAATTAAATTCAGAAAAGACAGAGATGCTGTTTAGAAAGGACAAAAATGGACTTAACTACTGAAGCCTGTTTTGATGCCTGTTCTGAAAGATCTGCACTGGCTGTTAATTGCCTATTTGGTACAATTTAAAATATGGAGGTTGACTCTTAAAATCTTAAGTGCCTTTGGGGGGCTTGACTTCTGAGAGGTTTCTATGAACTTACTTGATTACTTAAAACAGCAGGAAAAGCTCCTTTGAAGATGCCCTTCTTCTGTTTGGCTGTCTCACATATAAAGTTTAGAATTGTCATATATGATGTCTTGTACATGGCATAAGCCTGAGGAAAGTCATAGAAATGCAAAGACTAAAAAAACTAAAGTAATGTGATGACCCTGGAGAGAGAGGAGATAAATAAGAAAATCAGACTATTGTCTTTCCTTTGGTGTGATAATGGGCACAACAAATATTCTTACTTATTGTACATGGTGTTAATATTTATAATTAGGGCCAGTTAGAGTCCCATTATAGAAAAGAATGTAGAAATGCTGGGACAGGCTTTGTAAAGTCATCCCATAATGTAATCAGATGTTAGATTTTAGTATGATTTATACTGCTTTCTTTATCACCCCTATGTTATATTTCTGGAGTGGTATATAACCCATAACTTTGTTTAGTTTGGAGCTCTTTTGCATTCTTTTGGCCAAGCACCAGTGATCACTTGTAGTTTTGCATGCTAATAAAAAGCCACTTTGTGGTCTCTTATCTTTAAATGCTTTGGTTCTTTATTGAGATGGGTATTTTTCCCCACAACAGTTTGGCATAGTTGGCAGAATTGGAGTGTTGCCAGAGGCTGGATTTACAGATGAAGATACCCTGTTCCAGAAGACAGTGGATGACTGGGCATCACTTATTGCAGCTAGGCTTAAGGTGTACTGGGGTATTTGGGCAATGGGTCACCAGATTTTAGTAGGACCTGAATTGGACCTGCAGATGTAGCAAGGGCAGAATTGGATTTGGAAGTAGCCCATGGCTCCTATGGAACACTACGTAGAAGGAGATCTGGCAAAGCGGTGCCATAAGAATAAAAACATGACTCATTGCCAAGTCATCTCCTGCTGTATCAAGCAAAGCCAATATCTGATTTTGATTCTTTCGGTCAGGAATATCTATAAAGGGCCTGCAATACGATATACTGTAATGCCCAATTTACACAACAAATTTTTACCCAACAAATTAACATCCAAAGGGATTTCTTCTGTATGAATTTCACACTGAGAGTTTGGATCAATCTCTGCAGGGGAGTGTAAGTGTCAGTTTGATCCTTACACTCCCAGGATTTAGGAAGATGGCAAAGAACCCCATGTCCTTTTTACTAAATTGATTTTAGTAAATTAAGTGATTAAGTAAAATTTAGTGATAGTGATTTAAATTTGATTCTTATTGTGATTAAGTTGAGTTTAATGATTGTTTCTTATATTTTTGCATTTTATTTTCGTTATTGTAAGCTTCTTTGACTGCTTATATAGATCAATATATAAGGACGTAAATGCAATACAGTATAGTGAACTATAAGCTTAGGTTATTAAATAAATAATGGCTGGTGGTGCACAATTTGCTGAAATATAAATCATGGCTTGCAAATGACAGTGGTTGGTTTCACATGCCAAACAAAAACCAAAAAAAGCCATAGACTGACTTCGCATAATATAGAACCCCCTTCGGTCTAAAGTCGCTTGTCTCTAGGTCTGACAGCTCATTCTCATCTGATCCATCTAACCTTTCTGCATCTTCATGCCTATTTATCATTTTGGTAATCAACGCAAAAGCAGAATAAAACTTTTGAAGGATAAATAAAATCAAATAATATCCCCCAAGCCAGAAGTGTCAAGAAAACCATGCCGGTGTATTGCTAAAATAGTAAAATACACCATCCAGAGTCCCCTAAGTTACATACCTCATTCTGCAAAGAGCCACATTGTGGCAGCTACATTATCAATAAAAAACAGATAGTGCCATGACAAGTTTTCTCTTGAGAGGATGGATAATTTTAACTGTCACCTGAAAATGGCAATAAATATTTGGCAAGTCTGCCATGAAAAGTGGCATACTTGAAAAGTTGGCATCCAGGGACCTGAGTCTGAAATCTCCAGTAAAACTGCCTAAGTTATTTTAATATTCTCTTTTATATTCTGCAAGTTAAATAGGCTAGAATGGAAAAATGGAATCCATATAGTTCAAGAATATAAATTTACATTGGACAGGAAGGGAAATTGAGGATTGAAGTGATATGCTTACTCGGCCACAGTTTTGAGGCACAACTTTGCATGCCAAGCCACATTACTCTCAGAAGGAAGGGCTGAGTTACTACTAGACTGCTGCAATTATTTTATCTGTGCAGCAAACAACAACATATTTAGCAAGGGATGAATTATTTGTGACTCTCTAATGTTTCTTGTAATTTATTGTATGCAAGTAGTCCTTGACTTATGATTACAATTGAGACCAAAATTTGTGCTGCTAAGCAAAACAGTTGTTAAGTGACTTTTTCCCCATTTTACAACCTTTCTGGCCACAGTTCTTAAGTGAATCATTACAGTTGTTAAGTTACAGTTGTTAATCTATACAGTTGTTAAATTGTTAAGTGACTGTGGCTTCCCCTTTGATTTGATTTGATTTATTTTTATTTTATTTATATTCCCATCTTTATTGTTTTTGCAAATAACTTAAGGTCTTTTTTAGTACCATTGTAACTTTGAATGGTCAGTAAATGAATGGTTGTAAGTCAAGGACTATCTGTAATCTTGTAAAGTATTTTCATATATCTTCCCACTATGATGATTATAATAATTAAGGTGCTGACTTAGATCCAAGACACCTTGGTTCAAATCCATAGTCAACTATGAGAACTCACAAGGTGATTTTGAGACTATTTCTTCCCCTGGTTACTGTTGTGGAAGTAAGACTGAAATTCTATGGATACTGCCTTTATCTCCTAGGAAAAAAAAGAGGTTAGGCTATAAATCTAACAAATAAACAGATAAAAAAGACAGTCTTACAAAGTCTCATGGCTGCAAAACCGAGGGAAAATAATACGCAGAAACATCTCCCAGACAGCGATTTGTGAGGGAGGGCTCACAAGATGGCAATTGTGTCTGTGCAATTACTTGTCCCTTTTGTACAGGCTTTGATGTGCACATATACAGAAGGGTGGGACTTTGTTTAATTTCAGTACATTTTATATAAAAATATTGGTGTGTTTCTTTTTTCTTAGCCATGGATCTTATTATGCTTGTAAACTTGGAAGATCCGTGCAAATGTTGCTTATCTAGAACAAGAAAGGTATGCTGTTTTAAATTAAGAAAATTCTTTTTTTAATTCATTCCAGCATTTAGAAGCATAGATTTTCTTTAAAGACATGTTTCTTGCAAACCTTGGGTGATGGCTTTTAACCAGAGAGAGGACACTAGCTCTGGTTAAAATTACCATTGCTCTTGGTAATGGAACAGGGATTATTTTTGACAGCTGCTCCAAGCCTACCCCAAAAGATACACAAATTGGTATAAATTGGACCAATATATCTTCCTGGTAGCATCTCAGATATGCTGTGTGGGTGGAGAAAGTGGTCAGGGAATAGAAACTGAATTTTGTCCTTGACTTCCAACATTTCTAGAAATCTATAATAAATTTGCCTGTGGTTGGAATGCAAAGCTACAGGTTAAAATTGTTCTATTTGCCCCCTCCAAAAGGATTAGTGCAATGTTTTAGGAGCTTCCTGCTCTTGTCTACTCTCTCTTCTTATGTCTACGTATGATATTGCCAAAACTTATAACAGTAATAAAAAATTAGGTCGAACTCAGCCAAATAAGAGCCAACAGAGTCAAGAGATGAATTAGCAAACTAATTTGTGTCTTCCTAATGACTTTTCTTTTATAAGCAAATCTAACATTTCCTGAAATGGTAATTTCAATGTCTATTGTTGAATAATTAACATAATCCTTCCTTCCTTCCTTCCTTCCTTCCTTCCTTCCTTCCTTCCTTCCTTCCTTCCTTCCTTCCTTCCTTCGCTCCCTTCCTCCCCAGTCTTAAGACATTTAGCCCAAGGAGGATATTTTATTCCAGAAAGGAGAATGTAATCACTGGGAGGCATTAGTAAACATCATGAATGTAAAGTATAATAAAACATTTGGCATTAGGCTGGCTTATTACCAGAGAATGCCCTCCCCTACTGATGCAGATTGCTATTTCCCACTAATCAAGGACTGACGGGGGCTGCAATTCCATGTCAGCTGGGGTTTCTGATAGTTCATTATCCAGATGCCAGTTAATTCAGACTGCAGCTGGCTGGCTTCTGACACCTACTAATGATGATCAGCAAACTGCCTTAATGGAGGCTTCTATATGCGAAACATACACTATCATCACAGAGAATAAATAACATGGTCTTTTTCTGAAAGCAGACAATTACTGGTGATGCTACCCTTGTCGTCCCTTGCACATTGTCCCTGTTCTCATTCCAAGCATCAAACAATGCTCTGAGGACACACAGACATTCAGAATTGAATGAAATGGGAATGCTGTCTCATGACAAAGAAATGGGATCTCTTTCCACTGAACAGTATTCCTCTGCCTGTTGTGCTCCCTCTTTACCACTATTTCTTGTTCTGCTACCACTGCAGTGGGATAAGCAGGGCACTAGATTGTATCATCCACTGCTAGGAAGACAAGAATATGGCCCATCAGTATATCCCTGGTTCTATTACTTTTAAGTGGAACCAAACTTGGCTGAAAAGCAAAGTTTTAAAGTGGATGAATGGATAGATAGAAAGTTGACTGATCAATTGTATCGATCTTGTGTAGAAAAGGAACAAAGAGACCCATGCTTGAAAGAAAGTGAAGAAAAATCTTTCCATTTCAGTTCTTTATGGATCTTGTTCAAATCAACACATTCATCCACCAAGTTTCACATTCATCACCAAGTTGTGAATTTTTGCAGAAAGCGTGAAAGATGAGCTTAACTTTCCTCTCTTTCTACAATGATTACTTGGTAGATGTCTGAACTTTAGTGTGTTTGGTTATTGTGTCAAGATGAGCAGCAATCGTATGTATTAATGAGACAAACATGAACTGAAACATAAGTTATTTTTCATTAAAAACTTCAGGGAAGGTCTACTCTTTGCAAAATGTGAGTGAGTGTGTGTGTGTGTGTGTGTGTGTGTGTGTGTGTGTGTGTGTGAACAATATTGCATCTTTTTATGGATGTGCAAGAGTTCCCCACTAAAAGAAAAGTAAGATCCATTTAAGATTGACATCCCACATTATTTCTGGAGAGAATAATAGGACTGTGCACATCACCCATATCCCAATTTCCTGATTTTGTTTCCCAGTCCCAAACTTACCACTTTGATTAACAAAGCCAAAGAAAGGAACTCTTATCTTCATTTATTGGAGTGTGATACTGAATTTATTGGAGTAACTGAATTTCACATGACTGTGAATCCTGCTTTATCTTATATTCAAACAAACTGAGCAGAATAATCCTTCTGATATTCTGAGGCTAATATACTGTATGCAGACACAACTAGGATTCAAACTGTGTACTTCATGTCTCAAAATCGGTTTGGATATATTAATTCAACATACTGGTCTGAACAAGGGTTATAAAGTTTGCAAAATGGAAATACCCTATTCATCCCCCCCCCATATAACCAAACATAAAGCATAAAACTCTAGTTTTTGTAAATTAAATGTTCTATTTTCCTCTTCAGAAATTTTCAGGAATGGGATAACAATTCCAAATAGGTCAGAATACAGTGTAAAAATTTTGGCAGTCAAACTAGACGCATTTTTCAGTGGATGTTAATTCAGACTCCATCTAATACATTTACAGATTTTCAGATGGTTGAAAACTGTTAGATTTCTTTGCTAGGCAGCTGTAGAGTTACCATCAAACCTTTTCAAACCAAACTATAATAAAAGGTTTAATGAAAACAGGAGCATAAAACAATTTCAGTTAGACCAATATCGGAAAGTGTTTTAAAATTGAATGGTAAGAAACATGCCTAGCAGTGTTGAAGTCCCCAGTGTAGTCCCCATGCTTTTAATTAAAGGTAGAGGATTGGTTTGTTAATTGTTTCTATTGCTGCCACCTCTGTTTCAAGTTCTTCTGGTAGATTTGATATGGTGTATTGGAAAGATGGTTTAATGTTGCTCTTTCAGGAGCTGCTCTTAATGTATTGGGCTTTGGGGAACTAAGATTGTCTGGACTGAGCTTTCAGAATGGAACAAAAGCTTTCAAAAGAAGGCAGATGTTCTGTTATTAGACATACGTACTGCATTACTATGTGTCAGGCTATTTCATTTGCATAGGCAATTACCCAATTTAGATATCATTGTGAGACGATTGCTGTCCTTCTGTGATTGGGAACTTTTGAAGATCAATCTAATATGCTTGACATTCAAGTGAAATAGTCACAGATTGCCTTTTGCTACTCTGTTAAGACTTACTTTAAAAAAAAAAAATTGGGTTGAGAGTGTATTCCAGCAAATATCTATTCCTACTTAAGCCCAACTGGATTTGCTTCTTCATGAAGATGGTATAAGTTGGCAAAAGGAGCTGTGGTGGCCTAGTGGTTAAGACACTGAGCTTATCAGCGGGAAAGCTGAGAGCCTGAGTTCAAGACCCAAGTGCCCTGCAATGGAGTGAGTCCCATTACTTCTCCCAACTCCTGCAAACCTAGCAGTCTGAAAGCATGCAAAGGCGAGTAGATAAATAGGTACCATTTTGGTGGGAAGGTAATAGCATTTTGTGCACCTCAGCATATAGTCATGCCAGTCACATGACCACAGAAGCATTGTTGAATAGTGCTGGCTCCCTCAGCTAGGAAACAGAGATGAGCATCCACCCTCTAGAACTGGACAGGGGAAACCTTTACCTCTTTATAAGATTGCAAAACAGCAGAAATCTACTTCAGGCATTGAAAGTAAATCAAATCTGTACAATAGGGAGGAACACTAGGCCTGGTTTGTCTCCTCCATTATGCACAGGGCAAAATTCTACTGCATTGGTTAGACTTTTCCATCCATGGAGAAACTCTTCATGGTTTCCCAGGTTCAAAATCAGACAGAAAACCTCCAAAATAGAGGTTTCCCTCTTTTTGCAGGAAGTCTCCCTTCTCTTCTGGAAAGTAACTGCAAATTGTGATGGGGGAGGGGGAGAGGATTTATTTAGGACTCTCATCCTGGCTCCCATTTTCATGTATAGGGGCTACACATACCTCAAAGAGAGTTTGAGTAGCTGCCCTTTCAACATTTGCTTATTCCTTTTTTTTTCCCCAAAGAAAGCATAAAAGTAATTGTATTCAGCTATGAAAATGCTGTTAAGGCAGTGGTACCTGTTATGTCCCGAGCCTTTGCAAACGGCTCGGGCGTTTGCAGGCAGTCCCGGGCAGGTGCAAAGCTGCCCGGGACCAGACAGGCTGTCGCCAGCGCCGTGCGCATGCGCGGGTGCTGGCGCGGGAAAAGTAACCCATTTACCCGGGAGTTGCCTATATAAGAGGCTGTGAGGCGTTTGGGCTGAGCTGAAGCCATCTTCCTGTAAGCTGAACGCTGAATAAAAGAACTGAGAACTCCAGCTGCTTCTCGTGTCTGTTTTCCCGCCAAGGACGCAACACTGGGCGACGAGGGTGGGATGCCTTGCACTACCTGGAAAGGAAAAAGTGTAAGCTTACCCAAGGAGTCCTGAGCGGCGGAAGAGGAACGGTGTTGACTCAGCAGCTGCCCGCCAATCCAGTGCGCATTCGGGGGTAGGCTGGCTGATAGACCCGTCTCCTGAAGATCCGAAGATGGCGAAAATCGGAAGGCTTGCGGAATTCGACGTCTCACATCCAGAGCGGTGGGAGTCCTACGTATCCAGAATGGAGAACTACTTCAAGGCAAACCAAGTGAGGGAAGATAGCTTGAAGGCTGCCACCCTGCTTTGCGCTTGCGGCCAAGACGCCTTCGAAATCGCAGAAAACCTTGCAGCACCTGTTCCAGTAGAGTCTGTAAGCTACGCAGACCTGAAGAAGCTGCTGAAGGACCACTTCCACCCCAAGGTGTCCGTTATCTCATGGCGCCACACCTTCGAGCAGAGGGATCAACGGTCCGGGGAGTCAGCCAAGGAGTACATCGCCGCGTTACGGAAGGCCGCCAAGCCCTGCGAGTTCAAGGACCTCGAGGAACGACTGAGGGACCGATTCGTGTGCGGGTTGAGGCATCGAGAGCTACAACAGAGACTTTTCGCTAAGGAAGAATTATCCTTCCAAGACGCTTTAAGGGAAGCCACCGCGGAAGAAGCAGCAGGCGGCGCCGTCAAGAACATGCGGCCGATCAGAAGCAGTGCAGAGGGTGCGTCCGTGCACCAAGAAGACGTCCGACGAAACTCCGAGGAGGATCCGGACGAAGAAGTCGACCGTCTACATCCCGCGAAGGGAGAAAATCAGAAGGAAAGCTCTTCAGCTCCGCTCAAGTGCATCGGCTGTGGAGGTCGCCACAGGAGAACCGACTGCAAGTTCCGCTCCGCTACCTGCCGGGCATGCGGCAAACAAGGGCACATTGCAGCTGTGTGTCTGGGCCGACGAAAGGCACAACCTCAAGAAGAACGCCTGAAGGGTACCAGAGTCCCCAGCCAGAATAGGGTAGGTTTTTGCGCTTCGCGTAGAAACATTTGTAGGACAGGCACACACAAGCCCATGAAGAAAAAGCTGTCACTCAACGTGAAGCTACAAGGGGTTCCATTATCTATGGAACTAGACACAGGGTCTGCCCTTTCCATCATTTCATTGCATACATTTAGGAAGATTTGTTCCAGTAGTGGGACTAAGGCCAAGTTAAGGCCTTCTGATATTGTATTAACTGATTTTCAGAACTCAAGAGTGTGTGTTAAGGGGGAGGCCACCCTTAACGTGCAATACAAGAGTTTTGAAGGTCCACTAGACTTGTTAGTAGTAGGGGGTGAAAGAACGAGTCTCATAGGACTCGATTGGTTTGAGGCCCTGGGGATACACGTCACAGGACTCAACAGCTTACAAACACTCGACCTACAGGAAGTCTGCAAGGAATTTGCAGATGTTTTCAGCCCCCAGCTGGGCACATTCAAAGGACCACCTGTGTCCTTAAAGCTAGACCCCACTGTCACTCCCATTAGGATTAAAGCAAGAAGGGTCCCTTTTGCTTTAAAAAGTAAGATTGACACTGAATTAGACAAACTAATCCAACAAGGAATCCTAGAACCTGTTGATTCCAGCCCATGGGAGACCCCCATTGTCACGCCTCTAAAGGCAAATGGGGACATTCGCATTTGTGCTGATTACAAATGCACACTCAATAAGGCATTGCAGCAACATGCCTATCCTGTTCCTGTGGTCAGTCACATCCTGGCCTCTCTCAAGGGGGGGCGTGTTTTTGCAAAGCTTGACCTAGCTCAAGCATATCAACAGCTGCCTGTTGATAATGATGCTGCCATAGCTCAGACTATTGTGACCCACAGGGGAGCCTTTAAGGTAAAAAGGCTGCAGTTTGGAGTGAATGTCGCTCCTGGGATTTTCCAAAGCGTAATGGAAAACACACTACGAGGTATACCAGGGGTCTGCCCCTACTTTGACGATGTCTTGATTGCAGGAGACTCCACACACATTCTAGCTGAAAGGCTTAGGGCTGTCCTGTTAAGATTCAGGAAATCAGGCCTTAAGCTCAGAAAAGACAAATGCAAGATTGGGGTGCCTTCGACTGAATTTCTGGGATTCAAAATTGATGCTGCTGGGATTCATCCTGCTGAATCCAAACTAACTGCTATTTTAGAAGCACCCAGGCCAAAGTCTAAGGCCGAACTTCAGGCCTTCTTAGGCCTCCTGAATTTCTACAATTCTTTTCTTCCACATAAAGCTAGTGTAGCTGAGCCTCTTCACAGGCTACTAGACAACCAAGCTGTGTGGCTGTGGTCACAAGCACATGAGGCTTGCTTTAAAGAAGTCAAGGCCTTGCTCACTTCTAACAGTGTTCTTGCACATTTCAACGAGTCTCTCCCTGTGTGCATCGCTTGTGATTCATCCCCCTACGGGGTTGGAGCTGTCCTGAGTCACCTCAGGTCTGATGGAACTCAGGTTCCTATTGCATACTACTCCAGAACATTGTCTTCTGCCGAGCGCAACTACGCTCAGATAGACAGGGAGGCTCTGGCTGTTGTTGCTGGAATTAAAAAATTCCACGAGTTTCTATATGGCAGGCATGTCACGGTCTTCACTGGCAGGCATTTCACGGTCTTCACTGACCATAAGCCTCTGCTGGGACTGTTACCACACGTAAGCAGACTCCCCACATCATTTCCCCTAGAATGCTTAGGTGGTCTATTTTCTTGTCTGCATATGATTTTTCATTACTCCACAAGCCTGGGAAAGAAATGGGCCATGCTGATGGCCTCAGTAGGTTGCCTCTGCCAGTAGTAGAAGCTGACCCCGCGCCAGCTGTCAACATTCTATCAATCCAAGCCTTGCCCGAGCTCTCTTAGTGCCAGGATGTTACCGCTGAAACAGGTACAGATCACACACTTTCACGTGTCCGCTCCTGGGTCCTGTCCGGGTGGCCTGAGCACTGCCCTAGTCCTGAGTTTCAGAGTTTCTGGTCCAAAAGGAACGAATTGTCCCTTTCTCAGGGTTGTCTGCTTTGGGGAAACAGAGTTGTCATTCCCACCTCAATGAGGACTAGGGTCTTAGAATCCCTCCACGAGGGTCATCCTGGCATTGTTCGTATGAAGGCTCTTGCACGAAGCCACTTGTGGTGGCCTGGTTTAGATAAAGATATTGAGGCTAAGGTACACGCATGCCACCTGTGCCAACGATCTCGCCCAGAGATGCCCCAAGCTCCTGTGCATAGATGGGAGGAAACACAGTCCCCATGGTCTAGGGTGCACATTGACTACGCTGGGCCCTTTCAGGGCCAGTTCTTCTTGGTCCTTGTTGACAGCCATTCAAAATGGCTTGAGGTTGTGCCTGTCTCATCCACCACAACTGCAAAGTACTATTCAGGTACTGAGGGGATTTTTGCTGCACACGGGCTGCCAGATGTCATTGTGTCCGACAACGGCCCTCAATTCACCTCCTCCGAATTCCAAGCTTTCTTACAGGCAAACCTGATTCGTCATGCCACGTCTGCGCCTTTTCACCCATCCACCAACGGTATGGCTGAACGCATGGTGCGCATCGCAAAGGACGCCTTGAAGAGACTCACCTACGGGGACTGGCATCACAGGTTGGCTGACTTTCTCCTTTCTTATCGCACCACACCGTCCACTTCTACAGGGAGAAGTCCAGCTGAACTTCGTTGGGGGCGCCAACTTACTACTAGACTTGACCGTTTGCATCCGGACAGACTGCCTTCATCTACCTCACATCCTAGGGCACCTAGACGAACTACTTGTGGGTGCCCCGGTTTGGGCTCGCAATTACGGGCCTGGTCATACATGGGTCCCCGCTTCTGTGTCCAGGATCACAGGTCCTCTCTCCTATGAGGTTGCCCTGGACAACGGTCGTGTCCTGCGTCGGCACATCGACCAACTTCGCTCTAGGCGAGACTTGTCTGCTGAGACTCCTGGGTCCTTTCCAGGGGGGGAGGGGGACCCTTTGGAGCAAAGGGAAGGGCAAGAGCTACTGCCCATCTCCACTGAGGGAGCCACAAACGGCTCGTCCAAGGTTCTGCAATTGCTCCGAGAAAGTCATGGAGCTTACCACACAACAGGCACTCACGCCTACTCCAGCCAGGGAGTCACCCCGGGGGCATACTCACTTTCCACACACATCACACAGCACTCCAGCAACGGAGGATACCCGGGGGCATCCCAACAAATCATTCCCCGCAAGAGAGCTGGCACACAATTCCCAAGGTTGGCCTGACCTTACCCCAAATCAAACATACACAGAGGTCAAACATACACAGAGGTCAAACATACACAGAGTTAGTCGAGGAACCAAGTCCCGACTACAACAACCCTAGCACAAATCAGGGAACACCTGAGTTTTGGGAAAGTACGGAAACCCACACGAGCCTGAACACAGAATGGGGTTCAGGGAATGGACAGCCTCCTGACAGGTCTTGGACTGACCTAGGAGGTTCTACAGAGACGCCCAGCAGCGGCTATCACTTCAAGGGGCCGGAGGGTCTACAGCTAGGTAGGTCAACCAGGTCACAAAGTAACAGAAGCCCTGGCCTGACGAGCCCGGTGGGCAAGCAAGCAGGCCAGGCATCGGGGCACAGTCCTTGGAAGACACCAGGGCACAATAGAGAGAACAGGCTCACGCCTCCTCCAGTCAGGGGAATTATGCCAGTAATCCAGAGCTAAGAAGGTCACAGAGAGCAAAGAAATCTCCCAAGTACCTAGAAGACTACATAACATTGCTGGCAAAGCAAAAGCCAGTAAACAGTGGGAACATTGGGGAGCAAAATGTCGTATAAAATAAATGTTGTATGTTGGTAGTAGTTTTAGCCCGGGGGAAAGGGGTGTTATGTCCCGAGCCTTTGCAAATGGCTCGGGCGTTTGCAGGCAGTCCCGGGCAAGTGCAAAGCTGCCCGGGACCAGACAGGCTGTCGCCAGCGCCGTGCGCATGCGCGGGTGCTGGCGCGGGAAAAGTAACCCATTTACCCGGGAGTTGCCTATATAAGAGGCTGCGAGGGGTTTGGGCGAGGCTGAAGCCATCTTCCTGTAAGCTGAACGCTGAATAAATGAAACTGAGAACTCCAGCTGCTTCTCGTGTCTGTTTTCCCGCCACGGACTCAACAGAAATGATGTGATAATAGGAATTTAAAGTAATCCATAAAACTTCATAGAAGAAAACAGTTCTGGAAAAGAGCTACAAAAAACTAACCATATCCTGAGTAGGATTGCACTAAAATTTAAGCTGATTTTTAAAATTAACTTTAGTACTATAGTCAACAGCGTATTATTATAGAGATTCAAGTAACAATGTTACTTTAATTATTAAACTTTGGAGTGACATGGATTTTTCTTTTCAAATATATATTTTTCAGCATTATAGCCACATGTCAGATATCACATGAAAATATTTAAATTAAAGCTTGGTGTCTCTTTAGCAAATAAAGGTTGGGTGTGTATTGCTTATTTCTATTTGTTTGTTGTCAGACAAATACCTGACATTTCTTCCAAATTTTAAAGAATTTAATTGCTACCATCTAATCTTCCCACTTGTAAGCTATCAATGTTGCTGAATTTACTGATTGGAGAAGTATAGGGACAAGTTTTAAAATATGAATTTAGACAACTGATCTCTCTAATTTGGGACCATGGTCTTGGCTACAGTTCCTTAAAGCCAAAAACTGGGAGCTGAGCTGATTCCTTTCATTGGTTTTACCAAGGCTGGTGGTGAGCAGGTCACGAAACATAAATCTTTCATTAAAGTCCTAAAAACTTCTACAGTACTTCATTCCTATAATGGGAAAACTGCATCTATAACAATAAATCACTTCATATTGCATCTGTAAAATAGCAATTTCCTGCATTGACTTTAAGATGAGTTTTTGTTGTGAATCTGTCCTGGATAATTTGTGAAATATTAAACATTCCTGAGCTTTTTGCCATCTCTTTTTAAATTTCTAAATAACACCCATTAAAGAGGAAAAACCTCTTTAATGGCCAATATTACAAACTGGCAGTGTTAGGAATTTTGTGTCTGGTCTGGAAGCACCCATTCTCTGAACTCATTTTCTAAAGGATGTCAATCCTAACTAAAATAGCATTCTCTGGGTCCTAAGGACAAAGGAAAATAGGAGGAATGGGGGATATGAAAATCAGCTTCTTTTTAAAAATTTGATTTGTCAATGAAATTAAAAAAAAACCAAGTTAATTTGATTTGATTTTTCAAAGTGATTTCATTCAGAAAACTGATTTAATTTGAAGAAAAGAAAGCATTCAATTCTTATCTCCTAATTTGATAAGTAGATCTACATAGTTTTATTTTAATGCTGCCATTATTTAATTATATAGAGCAGAAAAATAAAAATAAGCAGAAAGTAAAGACCCCAAACAACAGGAACAATTAAATATCATATACATTTGTAAGCAACTTGCTCATCAGTTTCAAGTAACATCAGGAGATCTAAAGTGCAAATCTCTGAATCAAAGGTTTAAGTGGGAATGTCAATTAGGATTAGGTGGGGGACATTCTGGAACATTGGTATTTTATAATGCTCTTTGGGAAAAAGTTTTGTGAAAAGGCAAGTGTTCAATGGCAGTTGTGATAGCACCTATAACACATCCATAAATCTTTGTATGACTAAAAGTGTTTTCCAAAATATGATTAAACTCGTTTAAATAGAAGTGTAGTATAGTCCATCTTTTCTTTAGTTAGACATTTCTGGAAGCTTTTTTTTTAGCCCAAAGGGACTTTTTCTTGCTTATGGTTTGCACACTAAACATGTTTTTAAACAAATTTTTTTAACTAGAATTGTGTCCAAACCATCAGACTTCTGGTGGAGGATTCCAGGGGTGGTATGATGAACTGAAAATGGTTCTGTGAAAGCTTTACTTCTAAAGGATGCTTTCCTGGATATACAAAAGAAACTGACTGAAGTTTTAAAAATTAAGGAAATAAAAATGTTAAATCAAGAGAATGACCTGGAAAATGTTTTCTTACTGGATCCACTAAACAGATATTTTAAAGCCTTGAAGAAATCTGTGTGATGGAATAAAGTAGAATTGAAGAGAAATCGAATCCCACAACAATATTTGAATTAAAGATTAAGACTGTTAGAAGCAAAAAGAAGTTATTTGATCAGAATTAAAAAATAATATATTTTGCAGTATTCTGACAATTCTTTATAGATTTTTTGCTAATACCAGGGTTGAACAGTTGATGTTTTATGGATTTGCTTATAAATAACAGGTGGGGTGTGGCATTACAAGATACCTGTTTAATCTTATAGTGGATAAAGAGTTATTAAATTTGTTTAATACTTGTGATGAAGGTTGAAAGTCATTTCTTTACATATTTCTTTTCCTATTTTTTATTATATTTTCTTTTTTATTTTCTCCTGCACTTTTTAATACTTTCTTTTAATCTCTTTCTCTAAGTTTAGTTTTCATTACTTTTTACCATTATAATTAAAATTCTTAATATATGTTTATTAAATTTATAGCATAATTAATTTTATAATTGATAAAATTATATTTTAAAAAAAGAAAATGATTTCTGGTGAATCCATCCATGTAGTTGCTCATGTTGCTTAGGCTTTTTTTTTTCTTTTTAAAATGTTTCTTGGTCCAATCATTATCTCCAGAATTCCCTGGTGATCCCCTTGCCCTGTCCTAATCAAGGCAAACTATGCTTAGCTTCTGACATCAGCCACAGCTAGGCGTTGCCCCTTGCTGAAGTACTGAGTTAAGATAGCTAATGATAGAAGTATTGAAATGTGTAAAATCAGTATATTAGATAACATGGTTTTACTTTTTTTATTACTATAGCTCATTGGCTTCAGTGGTTACATTCCATGTAGAAATAAAGTGATTGTTTCAAATACTGGACTATTATAATTTTTGGTCAATTCTAGGATAATTCATCTCACTCCAAATTCTGTCACTGATTTATATGAAGGGCAGATCCTGTGGTTCTCCAGATAGTGTTGAATTACAACTGCCAGCATCTTTGCCAAGGGGCAAAGCCACATCTGGAGAGCCACTGATTCTCAATCTCTTTTATCCTATCCAGTATTTTAAAGGAAAATTTTACTATTCTTTGTAGCTTGTTTGGTGATGAAATGTAATTTTGGGGAAGATTTGTAGTAGCCTGGACCTGTGGATATAACAAATGACTAGATCCTAAATATTTCCCCTTAATCAATAGCTTATGGGCCTTCTGTGGATCCTCCTTTATTCTTGCAGTTTGGATTAGTGACTATTCCTCAAATCACAGTAAGAGAGCCACATGGTTTGTATATGCCAAAGCTGTCACAATGACTTGTTGCCTTTGGCTAGCCAGCTTGGTTGCAGTAACAGATGTGCAAAAAAATGATCTTTGATACATATTTGAAAGGTTAAATCTTATTTTTTTATAACCACCTTCTTCAAAATAACATCTAGAACTCCAGCTGAATGCTTTATGCTATGATAAAAAAGATTATATTCCTAACAAGAATAAGTCAATGTTTTCCTATTATGGGAAGGACAAAATAACTAAAATCAATAAATCTACAGATCATAAATATAACCAGTCTGTAACATAGGGAAAATTATTAGCAGAACCTCATGATGTCTGATGTTATAGCTTGTAAATTTCTCCATACATGTGTGTGTAGTTATGTACATACTTGCTATTCATCCCCTGCTAGAATTCTGTGGAACACACTCCATAGAGCGTGCATTTGATTCTCCTTTTATTTTATAGAAAGACAGACAAACAGAGAGACAGACAACAGGGATCTTCTGAATACATGGCTTTCTGGTATTATATCTCTCTTCCCAAATAACTATTGGCAGAGAAGAACAATTTACCAGTTTCCAAATTTTTCATACGTTCCTGGACAGGATTATGGGTAGATTAAAATCAAGACAGGGAACGAATGCCTGTTTGCATGCCACGTTTCTGGCACCCCAATTGTGGACAGTGGTGGTCCTGTGATGATTTTCCACAACCGACCACAGTCATAGCATAATGTTCTCCCTCGCTAAAATTAGTGTGAGCCACCCAGAAGCTTGCAGGGAAGGATCGAAAGCAGCTCTGTGACATTCTTTGTGATTCTGTGGCAGAGTCTTCTTGTGACTGCTGGAAATAAATATAAATGTAAAGATTTCCCAGGTCCAGTCATGTCTTACTTTAGGGGGTGGTGATCATCTCCTTTTCCTAGCCGAGGGAGCTAGCTTTGTCTGAAGATGCTTCCATTGTCACATGGCCAGCATGACTACATGTCGCAATGTAGGGGAGCCGAGGGAGCTAGCTTTGTCTGAAGATGCTTCCATTGTCACATGGCCAGCATGACTACATGTCGCAATGTACGGAACTCTGTTAACTTCCCACCAAGTGGTACCTATTTATTTACTCACATTTGCATGCTTTTGAACTGCTAGGTTGGCAGGAGCTGGGACAAGTAATAGGAGCTCATCCCATGCTTGGGTCTTGAACTGGGCTGTCAGCTTTCTAGCTGACAAGCTCAGCATCTTTAATCACTGGCTGCTGGAAATGGCCTTTGTCTAAATTGCTGTATGATAACTGGTCAAACAGTTGTTCTCTCTTGCCTAGGAGCTTAAGAACAAAAAACTAACACGAAATGGATGCTTATAATCCTCATGCTAATATATCTATAAATGGCTATGGGAAAATACTGAAGAGTGAATATTCAATTTTCCAGAGTTTGGTAGAAAATTAGCTAGCATTTTCAAGTATTTCATTTTGCTATTTTATTTTTCTAGATAGCCTACGTTTATATATAAAAATGTGAACATAGCTGCTCTGGAATGGAAGAAAAGAGATAAGAATGACAATCACATCAAAGAAAACAAGGGATAGTAGGAGAGAAATTAGGGTAAAAATGACATAAAATAATGTTCATGCTCTGAGGCCAGCATATTATTTTTAATAGTTACTAAAAAGAATTATTAGCCCTTTATATTTTCTGTTAAGCAATATATTAAATTAGTTACTCTTAGGGACATAAGCTTTTATCAGACTCTTAAAAGTGATTATTGAGTGATGCAGTCAGTTCCCCAAAGTAAAACAAGCTGGACAAAACTGGGATGGAGGAGGTTTTGAAAGTTAAGCAGGACTGATAAATTTAAAGAATTCAGAGCATTATGCTTTCTTTCCCTTACAGTACTACTTTTCAAGACTTTTAATATTTTTAGAACTGTAATTTTAGAAGTGTAATGGAGAGGCTTAAACAGCCTTTGAAACATCATTTAGCTTTCCTATCCACAAAATACTGGAAGAAAAGAATTTAAAAAAAATATATTTAACTAGCCCCTAATATTTATTTTTATACTTAAGCCACTTGATGCAAGAAGAGGTTTCTGCATCAAACTAAGTATTCTATAATTGTTAGATTTAGTAAGCAAGCTTCAGTTTACAAGTGAAGTAAGTGTAAATTTTGGGAATATTAGCTTAATCTTTTTATGTTTCCTCTTTCTTTAACAAAGGGCAAACATTAAAATAGCATAGGAATTGATGTCTTTGCAGAAAGGAAAAAACTATCCATTAAAAGTAGGCAAAATTAATTTACATTAGTTACATTGCAATCAGTTATCATCCATTGCATTTAGAGTTGCCCCTCTTTTTTTGGTGGATTAGATTGTTAGCAATTTTCTCTCTGAGGGTCTTTAATTGTTTTTGAATTAATCTCAGACTGTAGAGACATCATTAATGGCTCCTGAAATTTTTGAATGCTTTGCTCATAATCTGCACAGACATGACCTTGTTTTGCCGAGTTCTTCAGGGCTGGAAATCATTACATTTTTATATTTGGGAATCCTTAGTCTTCTATAAAGTTAACAGTTTATTTACTTGCTGAATTTATGTCACATCAGAATCTCATGACTCTTGGAGATATACAATGTATTCAAGGAAAGGAATTAAGTTACACATGGTAAAAATAAAACAATAAAAAACTAAATAAGGAAATGTATTTATTTATTCAATTTGTATATCCACAATCATAATATAGTCATAACTTTAGGCTACGTATAATAGTTAAAAAAAGTGAAACAGAACATCATTGGAATGCTCTCTTTAAAAGTTCAGATTATTTAAGTTTGATTTTTATTTTTACGTGTAAGTTTTAAATTGTTTTTATTCTGATTTTAATGTACACTTTTATTCATGTATATGTGTGTGTGTACTATTTTTTTGATTGCTAACAAAGAGTTAAAGGGGGATTGGGATAGCTATTTTGAGCTAATTAGCTCTCATCAGCCAGCCATACCCTTCCTCCCTTATTTGGGCCAACAGGGTGCATCAAAAAACACTCAAGATATACATACATACATACACACACACACACACACACACACACACAGCAACAGGGGTGGTGGTGGCCATAGGACAATAGGGCAAGAGGCATTAGGGGACCGGTCCACATCAATGGGTATTCAGACACGGACAGGGCAGACAAGGAGAGTGACAATGAGAGAGGCAATGATTCCCGAGTCTAGGAACACACGGACAGATGAGAGACTATTAGAAATAATATGGTCAACTGGGGCAGGTAGACTGGTAACTCACTCAATGAGCAGAGCGCGAAAACAGCCAGTCTCATAAGTAAGCTTCCAAACCTCCGGCATTTTACTCTGACGACATCAGTAGTTATCCGACAAAAGCTAAGTTTATTAAACAGTTTTGTTTGTATTTATCCTGGTATTCGATTGTTTTTCTTTTATGTGGTTTTATTGTGATGTTGTAAACCTCCCAGAGTCAGTTAGGTAAGATGGGCAGTGTGAAAACTTAATAAATAATAAATAAATACATTTTCAGATATACACTAATATAAAAAAATTAGTCATCTCAAAGTTGTGTGAAAAAGGTCAACAATTTAGATCAGAATCATGATCTAGGAAGTGAATAAAATTTTCTGAACCTTGATGTATTGGTTCTTTTCTCAAATATTGTGTGTTGCATAAAAAACATTTTTTTAAAAAAAATGCAGACATAATATCCTTGTGTTATTTCCAAAGAAATGTGCATAAGATTTCAGATGCATTGATGTAAGGTACAGAAACTTTGTTCCATAATTATAAGTACTTTCTTATTCTTACAGCTCTGTAATTATTATGCTGGAGCTGATTGACATGTAGTGCATTTTATCCTTTTAAAGCAGAGCCATTCAGGATGTCAAATTATCTAATCATTCAGTAAGCAAACTGAACTTTTCCTATGAAAAAAATTAGGATGAAAATCTTAGATGCTCTTTAAGTAAGTGCTATTTTGTCTTTGTTTTTACTATGTGAAGGCAGACTAGCTCATCAGATTAAAAAAAAGCTTGGTATTTCAAGTTAGTAGTTGAGATCCAATCTAAGCTCAGATATCAGCTTTTTGGGTAACTCAAGGCATCGCTGTTTTTCAGTTCTATCTTTGAAAGAGGAAAATGCCTCATATGGTCTTCACTGTGGCTAAAATTGTATGCATACTAAGAACACAAGAAGGACGTAACTTGGATACCAGCTGCTGAAGTAAATATGGTGTAATGGTATGTAAGAATGACCTTGGGAGAGAGAAGGGACAGCCAGCCACAGGATGGACAACCAGCATATAAAAAAAGTCTCAACACACAGGAGAGAGGATGGGGGTGTAGGAAGCATTTCAAAAGATTCTTTCAGAATCTTTCAGCCTTACAAGATTCTGTTAATGTAATCTAATAAAGATAGAACAAGAACTTCTGATTGTGCTTCTTGTCTGGACCACTTAAGCAGGGGGTTGGACTTGAAGACCTCCAAGGTCCCTTCTATTCTATTCTATTCTATTCTATTCTATTCTATTCTATTCTATTCTATTCTATTCTATTCTATTCTATTCACAAGGCCAACATATGCACAGAAGAAAACTGATTTTAAATATACAATAAAAAATATTGCTCCTATTTTCTCTAACATTTATGGTACAATTTGTCAGGCCCCAAGAACCAAGAAGGATACTTGGAATTGTTTCTCAGCAGTTTCCTTTACTGTTTGTCAACTGTAAACAGTAATCTTGCCAAAACTAAAGCAACTATTTGCACTGACTGTAGATATACTCTGGGAATTGCTAGGGAGGAGCCTTTTTAACTCTCTTTTTCCCAATCAGACTAGCCAAGCTTTGCTGCCTCTTTGCCCTCTGGAATGCATTTTCTCTCTCTTGGAAATCCAGACTACCTTCCACCATGTAATCCTACACACCCAACTGATAATAAGCTTCACTGAACTCTTCTGAGCAGGGTTGCAATATTTATTTTATTTTAGTTATATACTGGATTATTTTTTTTAATAACTAACTCAAGGCAGTGAGTTATAACCCTGTGAGCTGAGCTGAGAGAGAGTAACTGGCTCAAAGTCACCCAGCTGGCTTTCATACCTAAGGTGAGATTTGAACTCTTGGTCACCTGGTTTCTAACTTGGTGTCTTAATCATTAGACCAAAATGGATCTCTCTATATATTGATTGTCCACTAGTGCAAAGATCCTAGAAATACTGAAATCCTAGGTTTCTATTCTTGGCAATCTAAAGTAGAAGGAAGAGGCAAAGATGAAAGAAGCTGGCGACTCATCAGTATTGTTGTCCAAACAAGATTTGAGGGCAAACAATATCTAACTGCAAGATTATGTACAGTAGTTTAGGTCCAGTACAGAAAGAATCAGAAAGGTAGAAGGAAAGGTGGCTTGTCAAATTGCAAATATTTTGCATCAGAAAAAAGAAGAAAAATCAAATGCAGAGATATAGGAGTTGGAGAAACAGGTATAAAAGAAGAATTTGTGTTAAACATTGCAAGATAAAAAGGAGACTAAGAGGAGAATACTGAACACATATTTGCATACTGCATTCTACCCATGGAATCACCTTGAAACTATATCTGTTTGATGTGTATTTCACATTGCATTTTTGAGACCTGGAGAGATTTGCCACCATCATGTTATTATGAGTTTCCATGAAGCCTCCTAGCATTGGAGCAGTGATTTGAAGATCCTTAATGAGATGATTATAATGTACCCTTTCCAGGAAACAGTGAATGTTCTAAAAAGAAGAACTGATACTGTTAGGAACTGATACTGATATTCATAAAGAAAACATTCCCTGGCTCGTGATGGGACCAACCTGTTTGAACGTACTTTCCTAGGAATCCCAGACAATATGATGCAACAGCTTTTATGTCCTGTTTATGGGATTCTTTCAGGCAGCTGTTGGACACTGAAGAGAGCAGAATGCTGGATTATGTAAGGCTTTGATCTGATCTGGCAGGACTATTCTACGGTTCATGATTTGTTGTTGTTAATCTTTAGATCCACTTGGTTTCCCTAGACTATGGTGACTTCTTTCCCATAATCTTTTCAGAGCTGAGATAAGGCCCTTTTGGACATTTATGGTGAAACAGATGGCATGGTCTCCACTCATTCTTTTCTTTCTTGTGAGGTAATCTTTTATTCTTCATCTCATTACCAACATCTGACCTGATGGAGCTTGATAGTTTATCAGCCCCCAGGCTCACACTGTTAACACAGCAGATCTCTACAGAGACCTGGAGAATGATAGTAGCATATTCACAACAGGAGGAATCTGCCAACAGAAACAGTTTCTGAATTTGTTCCCAAACAGGATGATTAAAAGAAAAAAGAAAAGAAAAAAGAATTTCATTCAGACCACACACAAATCTTCTGGCTTGCATGTGGAGCCTCTAAGCATATACTTGCTTTACCCTTGCTGTATAAACAGCAGGCTCAGAGATCTTCACATGGGTATACATATTATTTTTGCTTAAAGCCTTTTAACTCAGCAGTATAGCAGTAATGTTAAAAAAAAGAGTTGAAAAATATTTTGCCAAAATATTTGATCTTAGAGAAAATTAAGATAGCATAAATTACAGATCATCCTTCAAATTCATAAATAATGTTCTGGAGTAAGATACCTGAATATTTTTTTTAAAATATGTACTTTTGTATCTTGTTAAAATAAATGTACAAACAGATGATCTTAAATATTTTTATATGTATATGTGCATTTTAGCACAGGAAAATTTAATTAACTCAAAATAATGTAGCTGTAATCCTATGCACACATATCTGAATTTTCCACTTAATTAATTGGCACTGATTTACTTCTCAGTAAGCAGATTTAAGGTTATACTTCACAGCTATGTCACCAGTGGAAATTTCAAGGCAGAATACCTAGTAAAAGATTAATATTGATGAAGTTGATTAAATTGCAAAAATGTCCCAAATTAACTATGACAAAGAGGCTACTGTTGTTTGAAAACAAGTGGCTTCTATAAATTCCAGAAAAAATGTAAAGACTCTATTGGAGTTTTGGAACAGCTGTTTAATAGTCAAGCCCAACACCTTTAATAAAATCAAGGTGGCAGCCCATGAAAATATTTACAGTACAGTAAATCTGATAGTGTTGCTGAAAGATGTCCTTAAGTCTCTCTACCAATCTTCAACAGAAGTGACCAGGGACTCATTCCTTCTGCAGGGGCCTTAGACAAGGGCCGAAAACTCCTATAGACAACTGGCATAGCTTTGATATTTTAAACCAGGAAAGAAAGAAAGAAAGAAAGAAAGAAAGAAAGAAAGAAAGAAAGAAAGAAAGAAAGAAAGAAAGAAAGAAAGAGAAAAAAAGAAAGAAAGGTGAACTCAACCATTTGCACAGGTCATATGATAGGAGATTCTATTTAAAAAGAAATCTTCTTTTCTTGTAAGCAAGAAAAATGTATTTTTTGCCCATAATATTCCAAAGTATGCTGTTCCATGAATTAACACTGGGGCAATATGAAGAGAACAAGCACGATGTTATTTCATATTGCATGTCATCCCTTCCTCTTCAGAAAACAGAACTGGGAAAGGAGAATTGAATTTCATAGGCAAAATGCAAATAGATCTGAAGACAGTTCTGAACATTTGATACATTTCAAAGGGAAATTACATCAAAGAATGTTTTTTGATTATCCCATAGATCAGAATAACATGATAATGCTTTCAAATAAAGTTATTTTTGTGGAAGGAATACAACAGTAAGGAATCATCATATAGGCTCTGAAACAAGGCAGGAATAGTAAATTGCTTTAGAGCAGTGGTTCTCAACCTTTTTATACTGGCGACCCCGGTCATAAGGACGCGCCACGCATGCGTGGCGCGGTGCTCATGTGCACCACCCCCATGTGCGACATGCATGCGCGGCGGCGCACATGCGCAGTGCCGCCAGCTGAGGAAAAAATGGTGGATCGCATTGTTTGGCGACCCCCGTGAAATGGTCGTTCGACCCCAAATGGGGTCGCGACCCACAAGTTGAGAACCGCTGCTTTAGAGAGAATTCTGGATTATGGAATCAGTTCGCTGAAATGGAAAGCAACTGAGAAGATAGAATATAAACCTGTGCCTCAAAACAAGGAACTGGCTTGAATGGATATTCAAAGCAAAATGACCACAACATTAGACTGACAATTTCATTATTCTACAAATAATATTCCTAAACACCTGACAAGTGTATCCTAGACAAAATTAGGCAAAATCCAGTTTTCTAAACTTACCCCCTTCCCTTTCCTCTTCCCTCCCCCTACCTCTCTCCTTCCTTCTGCTGCTTATAAATAGAGAGAGCAAAATATGGCTTTGGGATGACAGGTCCTGACTTTGGAGAGCCTTTGCCTATTTTTCAACCACTGGTTCAGAGCTGTGACCTGGACTTTGGAAACAAACAGTGGCCAGATATGAAAGGAAAAACCTGGTCCCATGGCTGCAGGATTTGAAAAAAAAAACACATTAATAAGACAAGTTGTATCCTGCTATGCTGAGAGGCAGATGAAAGTAGGTGGGTGGATGGAGTTGGCAAGAAAGTTACTTTTTCTTCCTTTAGCCATGGGGAATGGGAGTTCTGCCACAAACTGTCCACCTCAATTCTGGGGGGATACAGAACTCAAACTCAAAACTCTAGAATGCAAATTCTTTCTTGTGTCCCACCTGATTCCTTAACCACTATGCTGCGCTTGCACCCCAGTCATCATGTTGTGTTATCCCTTGGTCACCTGGTTTGACCCAGGTGGCCTACTTGACCTCTCCTGGATCTTCCCCTTCCAGTTTGGCTGGCCTGCTGCATTCTCATCCTTGACTTGCCCAACAGGGAACTGGCCTAGCCTCTGCTGTTAGTTTATATGTGTCTATGCCAGTGTGGGATATGTTGGGAATCATGTGCTTGACACTGTCTGAGTTGGCTGGACTTCTGTTTCCTCCTCAGAGGAAAAAGGAGATTTAACAAATGGCTTGCAAGAACTGGATCAAATTGGCTAAGTAACATCCTCGATTATACTATATTATTCCTCTCAAATCCTTGGGAAGGTAGATAGAACAGAATTTCACATAAAAATCTCTCTCCTTCATTGCTACAGCTCTCCCCTCAAACCCAACCCAACTTGACCCAATCCAAGCTAAATACATTAAATGAACCACTTTGTTGCATTTTTATTTTTATTTTTAGATTTGTCTTGCCTTTATTATTTTTATCAATAATGCAAGGCAGCAAGCATATCCAATACACCTTCCTCTGATTTTCCCCACAACGATAACTCTGTGAAATGGGTTGTGTTGAGAGTGAATGACTGGCCCAAAAGCACCTAGCCAATCAGACAACTAATTTGAGATGCCTTTTCATGACATCTCCAATCAGCTGCCTGAGGTGCCTAATGACAGCTCAACCCTATTGACTAAAAGAAACATATACTTCTTGGGGACCATTATATCAAGCATTAGTTTCCTATGGGTGATTGTTTTTGTTATTGATGTGAAAGTAAACCACGGTTTAATCAGCATTCATATGTGTAGAATTTCTGGATATATAGTAGAATATCTGAAAGGAACTGAACAAATCCATTCCATGATTTTGAGCATCTGTATTTATTTTATTTATTATAGTTTATCCCACCTTTTCAATAAAAATAGTATTCATGGCAGCTAAGAATAAAACATATATCAAGAGTTAAAGTTATACTTAAGATGTTGCAGCTAAAATGAAAAACAGAAATCCAGCTGATAGAAATCCTTCCAGTAAAATATTGATCAGAAAGATGAGGTTGAAACAGTTTTAAATGTATTTCATTACAAATTTGCTTGGACATCACTAGCTGGATTGAATAATTTAAAAAATGTCTCCTGAGGGAAATAGTCTAGGACTTTCCATAGTATAGAACAGAGTACTTATCTTTCTTAGGGAAATGGGAAATAGTGTGCCGAGGCATGATACAAGGCTCTTCAGTATTGTATGGAGCCCAAATATTTATTCAGTCATAGCATGTTCAAGCCCTGGTGGTGCAGTGGTTAGAATGCAGTATTGCAGGCAAACTCTGCCTACAGCCAGGAGTTCAATCCTGACTGGCTCAAGGTTGACTCAGCCTCTCATCCTTCCCAGATTGGTAAAATGAGGACCCAGATCGTTGGGGGCAATAGGCTGACTCTGTAAACCACTCAGAGAGTTCTGTAAAGCACTATGAAGCGGTATATAAGTGTAAGTGCTATTGCTATTGTTGTGTGAAAATGTAAATAAATTAATAAACTACATTTGGTGAAAAAGAGGAGGCCAAAGACTGCATAGGAGTTTCTCTTATTGCATGATTAAATAATACATTGGCATGAGTCAAAAATATAAAAATACCCCCTTTGATGGATTTCTCTAAGAATGCTATACCATGCTCTTTCCTCCTTCCATTCCATTGGCTGGCATTACCTGTAAATTATCAGTGGGAGAACAATCTTTGCTTGGAATATTTGTCCAAAACTTTAATGGCTAAAATATGAAAGTTCTTTCTGCTTATTTTGAGGGTTGGTGCTTCAGGAGAATCATGTTTCCCAATAAACTTTAACATTTGAAAACATATCTTAAACTCTTTCTCCTCTGAATATATCTCTGCTCTTCATGTTCATTTCTGGATTTGCCATTGACAGTTCAGTAGTAGAATTGTAGTTGTAATTCGGTATTAACAGTAATGCACATTAAATCCTAGACATGGTAGACAGTATTGTTTAATAACATTATAATGGCTTGCATGTATGAGTCAGCCTATTCAAATCAGTAGTTTCATACAATTTGATCCCAGTTAAATTTAAATGCAAATTTCACATATGTTACTGACATGAGTCAGTAAGTAGTAAGAGAGAAAATAAACGATGATTAGGTTTTCATAGTTTAGTTGGAGTCATTGCCATAGTATTCTCAGAAAGTACAGGACATTTTTTTTAAAAAAAGAACTGAACTTTTTTGAGAAGATATAAATTAAAATGGAAAGGAAGGTTTAGAATTGTTGGCATCTGTATAATAGGATATGTTATGATCATTAAGAACAATACCAGCTATTGGAATATTTGATGAATGTTAAGTAGTAAATATTGTTTTCCCTAAAACATAAAATGTAGCCCACCACAAACTTTCATTAAAGCAATGTATAAGCAAAAAAAGTTATGGCACCCTAAAGAGCAATGTTGAGGCAACATAATAGAAGCGTTTAATATCTAAAATGTTTTTTGAAGACAGCAACATTGATCTTGTTGAACCTTTCAAGTTCTCAAAGATGTCTGTGTTTGCATGGTTGTAAACTGGGAATGTCAAGATATTTAGTGCTTGATTCTAATCTTCTTTACACCAGGTTTACTGAGTTCTGTGGCTGTTATCTATTATTATGCCAATATAAATGATACTAGGGTCGGGTCACTCCATGAGACAGTAACATAAAAACTCCAGGCCAAGTTCAAGTTGCATTAAAGTCATTGCTGAGAAAAGAAAGCATCTGGAAGAAAGTATCTGTAGTATGTATGTAAGGCACATTAGTATATAGAACTGAAATAAATAACCAGGTTAAAAGAACAATTAGCAGGAGCAGATCATCCTGATGTCAAAACCCTTTAGCTGTGTTCTTAAGTAGGAAAATGACTTATTTTCTAGTTAGCAATGGCATTTAGATTTATATACTGCTCCATAATGCTTTACAGCACTCTCCAAGGAGTTTACAAATGCCACCATGTTGGCATTTGAGTGCTCATTTTACCGACCTTTTAAGGATGAAGTCAACCTTGAGCTTCATTCAGGATCAAACTCCATGCTGTGGGCAGAGTTAGGCTGCTATACAACATTCTAACCACTGCACCACTACAACTTAATTGCTACTTCAGTCATCATGTCTCTTTAATCTTTATATCATGGGAAAACTCCAACCATATATTGATCCTTATGGTATGTCTTAATATTCTAATTTATGAAACAGATCACAGAGCCCCTCCTCAATGGTTTGAAGCAACCACATCTTTGGAAGGCTTTTGCAGATGTTAGATTGTCCCCAAACCTCATACATACATGCTGTTGCAACTGCTTTGCTATTGCCTCTGCCTCTATGCTCATGCACAGACCATTGGGGAAAGTCTTCAGAACCAATTCGTAAACTTTCCAGAGGACAATGGTTTCTTTAACATGTTCAAGAAGAGATCTTTCATCATGCTAATACCGTATGCTTTGAGAAGCACCTTTTCAAAATGCTTTGCAAAACCCTTCATTCATTCATTCTCTTTAGAAACCTGTACTTCAGATTTAAATGCCAGTTCTGTTCATTATCTTCAAGCATTCCACCCAATTAATTCTAGATTATTACTATTATTATGCATAATAGTATTCAAAATACATTACAGCAAGGGTGCTGAATCTGTGATATTGAGCCATAGAGTGAAAGGATGAAGACATTACAGTCATGCATTGTTGATATCAGTGATTCTCAACCTTTTCTTCACTGTGGAGCCCCTTTAAATACCTTTTGTGGCCACAGACCATGGCCAATGACCCCCAAGACTTAATTCAAGATTTAAATCATAACATTTCCTCAAGCCTTTGCGGAGCTCCTGTGATAACATTGTGGGCCCCCAGGGATCCACGGACCATAGGTTGAGAGACACTGGTTGACATAAACATTATAATGGTTCTTTATCTCTGATCATTACTTAGTTTGCAGGCTTTGTTGCTAACAAGAAATACATTGTGAATTCATTGCTCTTATGTTTTCAGAATTGTCAGTGTGCACATCTATGTATAAAGGACATTTTTCTTTGGTCCTAAATGTTTGGTGTAATTTGACATTGACAATGATAAATCCATCTAGAGGTGGTGGCTGAACTCTCCAGTTTATATTTGGACTTCCTTGTTTCTATTTTACTTCATTCTCATTACCCACAATACATGGTGGGTGGACATTCCAACAGATCAGCCAGCCTTTTAAGATATGAACTCTCTCCCTCTCCCTCTCCTTTCCCCCTCCCTCTCCTTCTCCTTCTCCCTCGCCCTTTTGCCCTCTCTTGCCCTCCACCTTTCTCTTTCAGCTAGTTCATAAAGTTTAAACATTAAGACTAAACCAATCAGCTTGCTCCCTCCAAGTTATATGTGGAACACATAATAGTAACCATACTTTGTTCTAACGAAAATCTGTCCCATCATATGTGTCATCCATTTTAATTGATACATGGGAGCCCAATATTTGGCTAGGATTCTATCCAAAATGTGTTTATTAGGCAAACCATATAAAAATCTTTCTATGTTCAAAGCAATGCAATGCATATAGTACTAAATATAACTATTCCAAATGAAATATACCAAATATTCTAATAAATGACACCTAATGATATCATTTATTATTTATTCTTAGTATATTAGTAAATAATATTTATTATATTATCACCATTAGTAAATGCTCTCTCTGGTTACAAAAATTCTTTTAAAGCCATATAAATTAGTTTATTGGTTACAGTGAATTTTCATGCCTAGATTAGGTATTTATAGAAAGACAAACCTATTTGAGTTATTCTGAATGTTGCATGCATGATCACAATTTCTACTGTTATTATAATGACAAATAACATGTTGTTTCCTCTTGTTGCTATGCTCCTCCTTATTTGCCTCTTCTTTCTAAGCAAAACAATATCAACCATTATGTTTTTTTTTCCTTAAAGGGGAATTGTTTCAGCCATGTGATATTATCTCTTTCCGGTGTTTCTGTCTTTTTCAAAAGTTTCGTGGGGCTCCTTAACACACATTATATGTCACAAAGGTACGTTGATTTTTACAAATGGAAAACTCCACTGCATCAATATTTCAAAGCAGTTCGAATGCTCCTCTAGAAGAGGAACTGGTACTTTTAGACTCCCACGTGAAAAGAAGTGGAAACATTCAAACTAGGAGATGGAGGAGGTACTTGTAAAGTTGTCCTGAAAGAGAAATAATTAATTGTGGGTCTTTCCCTGGAGTCACCAGGGGATGGCAGCCTAAGGCATTCTTCATTTGTTTGCACTTCTCTTTTATATGAAAGAAGAATCTAACTTTCTCCTAAATGTGTTCCTTTTTCTTTGTTCGCTACTAAATTTTCATGAGCATTTTTTTTATTAAACTTATCAGAATATAAATACAAATAAAAATGAAAATAGAGGGAAACTGGGAAGGGGAAAAGACGAGAGAAAAGTATAGGATAGAGGAGGGAAAAAAGAAGAAAAAAGCATTGACTTCCATTTTTCAATGCAGTAGAATTAAAATAATATTACAGCCACAGCTTTTTACTTTTACATATTTAATATATACTCACCATTTCTATAACAACACATTTATCTAATCAGCAAAACCCAAAGTCAAACTTTCATTTCTTTTCTATCTCAAACACAAAATTCAGAAGCAGTTTCCAAACAGAAACAAAACTGGATGATCCTCTTTTAACACTTTTTTTGAATTCTTACTTCTTTTAGTTGAACATTCAAAGTTGTTAAAGAAACTTTAATCGCTGAACTTTGCTGGTATTGTTTCTTTTTTTCTCAATGGCATTTTTATATTTTACAATGGGAATCTTTTGCATGGAATCATATGTCAATTGTCACTCTTACATTTGGCTGAATATACACATGTAGAGAACTACTGTATAGATTTCGTGGATGGCTTTCAAAGGTGCACTTGAAATCAATGAACCTTTCATAACTTGTTTCGTGTCATATTCATCAGGTGTCATACTACATATTTCATATAAGCAGAATATGGGCTATAAATCCCTTTCTGACTATCCCTCTGCATATGCCTGTCATTTTGGTTAACAAGTGACCATATTGGTCTAATTCAGTATAAACTGGGAAGCTGAAAGGATTTACTTAGATTATATTTCAACTTTTCACTCAGCAACTCATCCCAAGAATGTGGATTTTGTAGGCTGGTCCTAAAGCCTTCAGTTCTTATTAAACTAATAGAATAGAATAGAATAGAATAGAATAGAATAGAATAGAATAGAATAGAATAGAATAGAACCTTTGAACCTTTCCTACGTCATCCAGGATGAAAACCAAAGAAAACACAGTGCTGGCAGAAAACGGATCAGTTATTCTTCACTGGCATGCAATACAAATTCTTTGGGACTGATCATTGGCATTTGAAGATATCTTCTTTGTACCAGGACACAGTGGTCCCACAATTTAATGTTTAAAGAAAAAAAATATCTTACTGTATATTCTTGAGACAGCTGCTTTTTTTTGCATATATATATATGCAAAATTGTCTCTTCTCTAAAATGGCATTTTGATCATAACTCACTCTTCCTAGGGCAGTGATGGCGAACCTTTTAAAGACTGAGTGCCCAAAAACTGGCCCTGCCCCACTCCACCCTTGCCCCGCCTCCACTCCATCCTCTGCTCTGCCTACCCGCAGGGCCACTCACCACCTCCAGGGGCCCGCCGCAGATCGCCCAGACAACCCAGCAGCAACATGGCAGACACGCCTTCTGCCTGCGCCCCGCACCATCAATTATGCATGATGGGGCGTGAGGGCAGAGTTTTGTCCACTCTGCCTGGCTGCCATGTCCTTGGCTATGCTGCTCTGCGTGGGCCACGCTCGGGGATGACTCTCCTCCAGGGGGGCTGCTGGAGAGGAGGGGGTCGTGGGGGGAGGCGAGACTGGGGCAATGGCACGTGTGCCCACAGAGAGGGCTCCAAGTGCCACCTCTGGCACGCATGCCATAGGTTCGCCACCACTGTCCTAGGGAGACATGATTGTGTGCTCCATTCCAGTGCTAGCAATGAATATCTCAAAGCAAAAGCAAAATGATTTCCACTTGCTTCCATCTGATGCTGAGTCAACCTGGGATGGGAGAGACGAGGGCTGGGGATAGGCAGAGATTATCTGGGTTCAAATTCCTCTAAGTCAGTGTTTCTCAACCTTGACAATTTTAAGGCATGTGGACTTCAACTCCCAGAATTCCACAGCCAGCATTGCTGGCTGTGGAATCCTGGGAGTTGAAGTCCACATGCCTTAAAATTGTCAAGGTTGAGAAACACTGCTCTAAGTACCAAACCTTCCTTATTGCTTTGGCAAACTGCTATATTTTTCCATCATAGAACTCCATAAGCAGAATAAGTAGTAATGCAACATAATACTTAGAGCTCTGCTTGTCCCAGTCAATAGAGGGCTTAATGTTAACTGTCTTTTGATATCAGGATTTCCTTCTAAGGTCCTTCTTTCGTTGTCTGTTGTAATAGAAATGTATTAACCAATTGGGAGGGAATCTTCTCACCTGTGGCTCCCAGGATGCAGCATTCTCTTCCTAAATAGCCTTACCTGGCCCCAACAATTTATCTGTTGAGCATCAGAGGTAAAATAAATACCTCTGCATCTGAATCTCATACCACTTGAACTTTAATTTATCAGTTAAAGGGAGTTTGCTTTTCATGAGCAATTGATGATTAGCATCAATTACTTCCATATTTAAGAATTTCAAGTTCTGTGTCACTCAAAAATGCAAACGGAAAGGATAGTATATAAATATTTAAAGCTATGTTTTATGTCTGTGCCACCAGAAAGATAAATTTCCCTAATGAACAGGCTAGTGATACAAAGCATGTAAGTTTATTTGAGTAGGGATAAAAAAGACAGGAACTTTTCTAATTTCATCAAAGTTTAATTTTATTGCTGTTTTCACCACAGCTGTCAGTAGGGCACTTAAGGGCTCTAATTGTAACAAGATTATATTCCCCCACACTTCTCTAAATTGTTAAACTCTTTTAATCTATGTTTCATCATCTCTAAGATAAATAAAACAGACAACTTTGACCCTGAAGTGTACAGGAATTAATTACTGGCAAATATTTTTTAAAAAATTGCATAACAAAAATAATCTATTATGTAATTTTTGTATGGTAAGAAATGTCAGGTAGCATACAAGTTTAATAAATTATTATTACTTAGAGCAGTAATGAAGATATATTTATGTTAGAGTGGATATACTATTCTGATTTCCTCATCTTGTATTAATTTTTCGTTTATAAGTTTAATTCAACTCTACTCGCATGTTAGAGATTTATTTGTTTATTTAAAAGATAATTACAATATAATTTGTATATATACTTTCCAAAGATATGCATTTTTGTTTGCAATTTTATACAATATACATGCCGTAATAATATATGTAAAATTATTTTCATGTATAGACACATTTTTTTTACATTTTCTTAGAAGTGGATTGCATTATAAAATCCAGAGAAGGGCAAATCTCAAAGGATTACTGACTTTCAATCCATCATTAAAAATAAAAAGTACCTTCAAATTCAATCACGAGATATGAAGGATAAAAAAGAATGTGGAATAAAATCAGAGCACACAGAATTAGATAAAATTTTATTAGGAACGGAGGAAAAAGAGATAAAAAGGATATATCAATATTTATTGGAATGGAATATGTTGGAAGAGCAAGTAAAAGACACAATGTTAATTTGGAGTAAAAATTTCGGCTATGGTATCGACTTAGATAATTGGCAGGATTTATGGGAAAGGAATAGGAAGCTCACATTAGCTACTGCATACAAAGAAAATTTATACAAGATGTTTTATAGGTGGCACCTTCCCCCTGTGAAATTAGCCAAAATAGACAAAAAGACCTCACTGAAATGTTGGAAATGCAAAGAATCGTTAGGAACCTATTACCATATGTGGTGTGAATGTTCAAAAGCACAAAATAATTGGCATTTAATAAAATAGTGGTTAGAAGAGATACAAATGCAGAACATTGAGCTAAAACCAGAACTCTTTTTGCTGGGTATCACTAAAGATAGATACAATAAAGGCCCCCTATACCTATTATTACACATGCTAACAGCAGCAAGACAGTGAGATACCCTCAGAAGAAGAGGTAATAAATAAGGCTTTATCCTGTGCTGAAATGGATAGGTTGATGTTAGAACTTAAGGATAAGAGTGAAAGAGATTACTACCAAATCTGGAACAAATTGTATGATTGGTTGGGGAAAAATAGAGGGAAAAACCCTCCGATTTAGCGAAACACATTGATCAAGCATGATACTGATTAAAGAGAAAATATTAAAGGAAAAATTAAGAATATTGATGATGGGAACTATCAGAGAGAATATCAATGGAAAAAAAAGAAACATTTGTGTGAATATGTGGATTATGGATTATAGATATTAATCGTTGACGATTTTCCTTTATAAATGTAAACCAAGCAAACACACTGTTAACTAACTATTATGTGATTTATGTTTTAAAAACTAATAAAGTTTATTAAAAAAATAAAATAAAATAAAAAGTGTCATTTCCGTTTCTGCCTTGTACATAGGTGCATGATGCATATAATTTTGCACACATGTCCAGTCACAACTGAGAGAGAAAGTGACTTGCCTAAGGTCCCAGATATTTAATTTTTAAACAGATTATTTATGGAGCGCGTTACATAATGATATCCGACTTATTTTTGCTCTGGCGTTTCCATTTTCTCATGTTTACTTACTTTCCCGGGCCATAGAAACACATTTAACATAGTATGGTTCTTTATTTTTTTCAAAAAAGATACCTCTCTAAGCTTCTATTGAAAGTTGCAGTCATGAACACAGAGTGTCTACTGTACTTCCAGGGGGTGAGGGAAAACAAAATAGGCAGTGGCTAAGGTTCTCAGTATATATTTGCTAAAAAAGATATGCAGAGAAGATAGACCTGGATATAATTTACTGGTAAATCTCTGAACAATTTTGGAAGATTGGAATGGGTTTCTGAGTTCCCACAGCAAAATGACCCTTCTATAAATTAAACTGTTACAAAAATGAAAGCCTGGGGTGATCCCTCAATATTCTGCAAATTATTTCTTTTTTTACCAGTTCTGACTTGGGATTCTACAGGTTCTAACACTCTCTCTCTCTCTCTCTCTCTCTCTCTCTCTCTCTCTCTCTCTCTCTCTCTCTCTCTCTCACACACACACACACACACACACACACACCCACACCCACACACACACACACACACACACACAAAATCCCAAACCAAAATAAATCCTGTAAACCTGATGGTAATTATTTAGAAATTAACAGACTAGCAGGGTTGTAACTAGTAATTCCAGTCTTGGGAAGAGAATTGTAGGCACTCATAGAAATCTGGAGGAAAGCAATAAATATTTGACAATCTGGAGCAAAGCAATCTAAAGAGGTATCCTGCAACTCTCCTCTGACATACTGTATATAAGGAAAATTTTTAATTTTCTTTTTGATTGGATAAGTTCAGTTTGTCCCTTTAGCTCACAGAATATCATTTTATGTTTTCTGGGTGATTTACCTACATGTTCTTTAATCCTTATTTCCCCCTTCTTCTTCCCCAGTGTAAATATTTTGTCTCTGTGTCTTATCTTCCAAATCACATTTCAGAGACTTAATAATTAGAGAGGCTCGGATTTGCCTAGTTATTTATTTGGAGTGTTTGCATTTTGTAGCATCTCAGCCTGTCAGAAAAGCCCATTAAATACTTTGAGAACTTGAGTGTTTGGCTACCCTGCTCTAAATCAAATAAATTAGTCCAGTTATATTTTGAGTTGAAAGAACCCTTGGGGATTTAGTTATTAGACAAGAAACTCTATATTTTAGAAATAAGGATACAGGGAAAAAATGAACCTAAATAAAATACAGGTCAAAGCCCACAAAAAAAATATCCATCAATTCATTACAATTATACATTCTTACTCCACAAACCACTAAGATGGGTTTAAGCCCTACAGTCTTATTAAGTTTCATAAGATTAAATTGATTTACATGAAAGCATTTAACTTTCATTCATCTGTAGCTACAGCAGACATTTAATTAGCTGTAGGCAATTAACTAATAAAGGTCTTGATTGGTTGCAGCACCTGGCAGATGTAGTCTGAGGTAAGATGCTAAGCAGTGTTGAGTAGGATTAGTATTTGGATGAGGAGTGATAGGCTAGAATAGAAAAATAAAACACATTGTAGAAAGAGGTAATAGTAATATAGTTTCAGACTGATGTCAGCAGAAAGAGCTAGACTACGGTAGATTTGAATGATACTAAATTCATACCTAATTTCTACTTGAAATAAAGGATACAAATATATGTGAATGTGTGTACATTATTTATTTACTATACTTGTTAAGTGCCCAGTTTTTTTGTCTGGGTAATATATTATGGTGTCCTTATCTGTCAGTTTCAACTTACAATCAATGTGATGTTATTCGGACTACAACTTCAAAGTCTTCTACCCAATCAAAAGTCATGATATAACTCTTTCACCCAATCAAAAATCAGAATATAACTCTTCCATCAACCAAAAGTCATGATAGTAGGCAATGATGGATGTTGTACTGCAACACTTTTGGGAAAGAGTGGCCTTGAGGCCTTTGCTAAGCTTTAGAAGGTGATATCATTCAGTTAGGAAGGAGAACAGAGAAACTGTGCATATTTTGAATTTAGTGGCATGTTTATATCACAGTTATATATAGTTTGTTAACAGTGAGAAGCAGCTTTGGGGAAGTGGATTATTGAAATACTGGCTGTTTGAATTCTGAGTCAGTATTATTACTTTTGTTACCTTAAATAGAGAATTTTCTCCATTGTAACAGGCTTTGCTTTTACCCTGGTAACTAAAATAAATGCTAGAAAGACACCATGCTTTATCATACAATGAATGTATAATTGCTAGATTAAAATAATAACAAACTGGTTAAAAAGGCTGCAATCTTTCTGAGATTAGGTTCCATTGAATTCAGTGATTGATTTGACTTAAATAACAAAGCTCAGAAATGTATAACCGATCCTAAATAATTATTTACTCAAATCATGTGAAATTGATCAAAGTGAAAGATGGTAGCTATCCGTTCATATCTTTAGGCAACTCCAGTAAATCTAGACAGACATCTGATTAAAGTTGGAAAGGCTATTTCCTAATCCTAAGGTGACCAACTGTCCTCCTTTTTTAAGTTCTGTCCTCCCTCAAAAAGTGTCCTCCTTCATGTCCTCCTTTTCGATATTTGAAGACTAATCTGCAGGGCTTTTTGTTTTCTCATAGAACGCTCAGAACTACTCCCACTATTGGCTTTCGAAAGCCTATAGGAATTGCTGCTGAGCGCCCCAAAACACCCGGTTGGCAAACTTTGCACATGCAAATTGTCTGTATTATTGTTGCAATGAATAAAATGTTTCTTTTATTTATGATATTTTTTTCTTCAATTTATTTGTGTCCTCCTTTTCATTGTAAAAACATTGGTCACCTTACTAATCCGTCTTTTCTACCTTATGATAGTAAGTAATGCAGCTTGGCATTCAGCTGAAACCACAATCTATATGTTATAATGAGAAATTTCATCTTCAATAACAGTCTCACTACTTCAGATAGAGATGGTTCTTAATGTCTGAGCTGAGAATCACTATAACAACAGATGGATAAAGGAATGCTACTTGTTCAGTAGGAGGGTGACTGAGCGAGGAAGGAAGGAAGGAAAGAGGAAACAGAGAAGTAATAACATCTGAATTCCGCTGTAAGTTATTACTTACCTTAGTTTAGAGCAGTGGTTCTTAACCTTTTTGAACAAATCGCCCCCTTGAGCCAATGAGGAAGTTGTCATCGCCCCCTCCCCCAACATAACCTCTCAATCACAACATAGGAAATAATTCTTCAATTTATCCAAACACTTTTTTGTTTTCTTTAAAATTGTCATCAGGACATATTGATGCAAATAATTTATGTCCAGTCTTTTTCCCATATCTCAACTATGTGAAAAATTTTGGTGCCACCCGTCACTTTATTCCCAAACTTCGTGATACATGTATTTCATTATTATCTTATTTATTCAAGACACTTAAATGTAATGACCACTGAAAACAAAATTCAGTTGCAAGAAAGCGAAATGCCCGAAAAGAAAAACAGTAACATTTAATGATTGAATTACAAGTGAAATTTAAGACGCAAAAAGAAATATAAAAAGGGCATAAGAACAAACTGCAATGCAGGAACTAAGAATTTCAAGACGAAAACTCTGAAACTAAATTAAGATTCGAGGAAACTATATATAGTCACGCACACTGTAAAAAGGATTAAAAAGACACAAAGAAAATATAATATTGAACTGGAGTGCACGCTAAAAAAATGCAATACAAAATGTTTTACAGAGCCACTCAGCATGCGATGTTTCGAAAGAAGCGCTCCCCCCTCCATCAGATATACAGCGATTCACTGTACGAAAAAGTCTCAAAAGTGTCCCCAAAACCTCTCGCTCCATCACCCCCATATCACCCCCTTTTCATTCCTTCACCCCTGCGTTGCCCCTTTTCATTCCATCGCCCCCCTGAAAAATGAAATCGCCCCCTGGGGGGCAATATCGCCCAGGTTAAGAACCACTGGTTTAGAGAATGGTATTAGCAGAACCATACTTATCAGTAATGTTGGCCCCTTCCAGATGTGTAGCCAAGAAATTCTCAGCTTTATCCATCTCATCAACTGAAAGCATTTTCATTTCTGCTGTTTTTTATTTCACTCTGGAAACCAAGTTGCCTAGGAAAAAGAACAGATTGTATTCAGGGACAGCTAAACACATATCCTTCCCAACAGTGCCTTTCAGAGGTGTTACACTATGTTTTCCAGGATTATCAGGCCATATTTATATTACATAAAAAAGATGAATTTGTGAAAGTCTGAAGCAGAAATTAAATGAAATAATGACAAGAACATCAGATTTATTGCTCTTATAATTACCAGTTCTTTTAGGTGCAGATTATGGACTCATCCACTGCTAATTCATTAGAGTCTCACCCAACAGGCCCGATTTTCAGGATTTTCTTTTTTTTTACTTATTTCTCATTACATTCATACTTAAGTCTGTGAAAATAAGCAAAGCCTGAATTTCTTGGGGAAAATGATGCTTATATAGCACTTATGATTCTCAAAGAGCCACTGTTCAATATCCGCACAAATGTGGTTTCACAAGAAGACAGAGATTATTTTATTACCCCAGGATGCCAGGAAATTTTCATTTGGCTTCCTCTGATCTCTGGGATAAAAGTGGGACAGTGAGGAAAGAATTCCCTTTGCTGTCTTATATTTCTGTTTTCAAGAAAATACATTATGTTTTCTAAGATCTGATACTCTGCAGTTTATTTTTATCTTACCAGCAGTACTACTTTACATTTTACCTCCTTTATTTTTTTTTTTAAAAAATCCTGTGAAGGAATAATTTGTCTTCTCCAACTTCCCTTTTCTGATTTTCCAATAGGGTTGCAAGTCTGGCTATGAACTTAATTATGCCTTTCACATTTATAGCATTATTTCAGGTATGTTCCCACACCTGTGAAAACGAAACTTGCAATTCTAGACCACTGTAGCTGTCCTTTTCTATTAAGTTCTGCTAGGGGAAATTACTTGCCAATTATTCCAGTTCAGTTTCTCTCTTTCTGTTTTTCTGCTGATAATTTACAGTCAGTTTCATTTTCTTAAACTGCATCTTTGGAAGCAGTCCTTAAAAGTCAAACTCACTGAAAACAATGGAAGCTAATTCGAAGGAAACATAGTTAGGAAAACTGGACTCTTTTTATGACTGCCTCTAGATTTCTAGTCTCTTGAACACCAACATATTCTTTCCTGCTTAGATTTCCCTCCAGAATTCTCTCAGATGCCAGATAAAATATAGGGGATGCCAAAATGGTTCTCGATAAAATAATGCAATTATTAATTATGGTTCAGTTGGTCTGAGAAATATGTGATAGTGTTTTCTCAGCACACATAGGACCCAATATGGCTGCATTATTATGCTTCTTATATTAATCCCAAACTACCTAGGAAAATCTTTTTTTAATATTGGCACCCCCTTAAGCACACAGCATTCCTTTCATTTATCTCAAATATTAACAGGATGAGATTCTATTTGGTCCTCCTCAGGATCAGGCTGCTTGGTCATTCAGCAAATGAGATTATCTGAATTGAAAGATGTCTCTGCTTCTCCTGTCACAAATACAGACTTGCAAGAAATTGGTTGTGAAAATAATTTAACAGCTATGCTGACTTCCTCTACTGCCAAGCCCCCCCTGGTTTGCCCCTATAGTCCGAGTTATTTCTGGCAAGGCTTTGATTTCATTGCTCTGACTACTAGATCTTTGCAATTCTTCCAATTCTGCCAATTCTGCTTCTGTGAATACTTTATTTCGTATTATAAAACATACTCATAGCCTCAGTTGTGTTATTTCTGATTCTGGATGATGCTCTTTCCAGAATTGGGGCATTCATTTCAAATATCCTCTTCTTGTTGATCTTGATGTGTAATAACAGATCATTATTTCTTTGTTTTCTATCTCTGTATATTTGTGATGGGTAGACACCTTTCCTCTCAGTAGTTCTGCAGCTGCTGGCCCTGATTGTTCAATCAACAATCCAGAGTTCTATAGCCCATTATTCACCAGAAGCCCGGGAACTCCAATATCTCACATGTCTCTCTTGACCCAGGTGATGACCTAGCTGGTATGTGCTTCTGTAATTTACATCTCACCATATTTTTTATGGGAGAGACACTCTTCATCTGGCTCCCTTGATGAGACCTATTATGGTTGCACCTCTGGCATAGCTCTCATTTTCTTCAGAGCTCACAATCCCCATAACCATATCAAGGTAGTGGCACACTGGGGAATTGAATAGATAATTTACAATTAGATTTACAGTCTAATAGTGAGAGAAATTTAATATTTCAAGTCCTAATGAAGGACATAAGAATTATTAAGGCAGCATCTGAGAATATAGGTAGTTCCTAGCAGGGTGATTTTTTGTTGTTGTAAAATTAAGGTGTTCAGATCCTATAAGTTCAAAATTCCCAGTTATTAAGGGAATCCTTTAGATATTGCTCCAATCATGATTGGTACAACAGCAGATTTTCCCCCCATAAATGCTCAACTTCGATCTGCAAGCTCCCATTATTTCATATTTTCCCCAATTGCTTTTTCTCAATCATAGCATCATTCAGTATAGCAACATCAATGAATCAGACTTTCTTCTTTTCAGTAACTGTATCAGCTGAGTATGTGCAAGCCGTCTTGCACATAACCACAAAGATAACCCCAAGCCACCGAGAAACAATGTAGAGAATAATACCCAAAGCCAACCAATGCCCATGGCAGCAATTACATCAAAAGCGATCTGGAGCAACAGTCTTCCTAAATAACATCAAAGTTGGTGCCAGCCTAACTTAATGGAGAGGCTATTCCCAAATGAAAGAATGGAAACAAGGACATGTTGCCTCTGATCTACCAACCTCTTGAACAGAGTAGGAGACCTTAAAAATCTCTTATCCAGAAAAAAATGAGGGCAGAAAAATTCTACTGAAGAAGACTGTTCTGAAGATGCTTGGGACCAAGCTATAAAGGGCTTTGTAGGTTAAAATCAGCATTTTGAATTGTTTCCAAAATGCTATTGGAAACAAATGCAGAGCCTATACTGAATCTTTCCTGTTAGCAGGCATGCTGCCACATGGGCAGTCCCATGAAAAGAGAATTGCAATAATTTAACATTCAGGTGAGAAGGGCATGCGTTACTATAACCAAGGCCCTTCTTTCTAGAAGGACCATCACCACAACTATACCAACAGAAGCTGGACAAAGGCTCTCCTGTTCTCGATCTGCAAATCTAACAGTGGTGATGGATTCAGAAAAAACTCAAAGTTTCATGCCTGCTCCTTCAGGGGGAGTGCCACCTTGTCCAGTGTCAAAGAGGAAGCCAACAGAAAACCAGTTCATTTTTGGACAAGCAGTACAAGATGTCTCATCTGTCTTAGAAGAGTTTGATTTCAGCTTGTTTTATCCCAACTAGTCCCCTGCAAACCTGAGACACCAGGTCAAGACTTCCATCACATTTCCAGCTTGGCCCAGCATGAAGATATATTGATAATGCCTCACCCTGAACTGATAGATGGCCTTTCCCAGCAGTTTCATGTAGATGTTGCAAAACAAGGGAGCAACCATCTGGCTGACCTCTCTTCACCCCTACTGACTGGAACTCCCGCAGAGGAAAAAGCAGAACCACTGGTCAAAAGAATTCCTGGACTCCGCCCCTTTTTGGCAGCCTAACAAGGTACCATGATTGATGGTCTTGAATGCAACTGAAACGTCTGAAAGGTGTAGGAGAGTGGTACTTCTTCTATTCAGGTCCTGATGAAGGTAATTCACCAGAACAACTAAAGCAGTTTTTATCGCAACACTGATTTTGGACTCCCAGATTAGAAAAAAAGGAGTCCAAAGAATGCATTTTCAATTAGACAATTTTTTACTGACATTCCTTTCAGTAAAAAATGCTCTAATCTACCTAAGAAAGTAAAAGTTGGAGATGATGGTGGTGGTGGCTGGATTCAGGGAGAGACATACCATTGCCTTTTAAAGGAAGTTAAGTTCCTAAAAGTTTTAAATAAGTGCAGAAAGCTCCTGGATTCAAATCATCAAATGTATCTCACCTGTTTGGAGAAGTTATTTGGCGCATGGTTCCAGTCTTCAAATGATGGAACTCATGCCGCATAGTTCCCCATGACATGCCTGTTGTGTGTTCATCGTGAGGAACTGGGTTCATGCTCCTGGATGTTTCAGTGGATTTCACACTTTTATAATAGTGTTTTTCTAGATAAAAAGGATACTATTATATTTTGCTTTTGACACTCATGTAAATTATATTAATCTCTCTCTTCTTTCTTCTAATGTAGTCCAAGAATATATCTGATGTACCAAGAAGGTACAGTATTGGAGAGTCGTAATGGATGAAGTTGATGAGGATCTAGAGCATGGATGTCAAACTTGTGGCATATCGTAACATATGATGATATTTTTTGCCTTTGCGGAGCCGCGGTAGGCGTGGCCTGCACCTGACGCATTTGGCCCACAGGTTGCCAGTTTGACACCCCTGATCTAGAGGATAGGGTAATAGAAATGTATAAAAGAAACAGAGAGGCCTGAATCATACTGAAATACAGGGAGGAATATACTTTGCAACAGTTCTATTTTTTTAAAAACCCAAATAAATGAGAAAAGTTTTTATCTACCTCATTAAAACCTATTTAAAAATTGTAATGGAGCGTTTAAAGACCAACCACCTTCTCTGTCACCTCTATGCTGAGATTCAACCTTAATCTAAAGCAAATTTCATTGATTGTTTTCATATGTGTCCTTCTTTTAAAGGATGATTTAGGACTAGGAAGAAATACCACTAAGTGGAACTGATGACTTATAGATCAACTGCTTTAGTTTGACAAAACATATTATTCTAAAGATAGAAATCCCAAATATTTCACTCCTGCTTTAAATTTTTACTAAGGAATTTCTTTAATTAGCACAGCAGTAAGTCTCATTCCAGACAGTTATATCAAGAGTCAGCTGCTGCTTTTCTCTCCAAATATGTACCATGTTCAGAATTCTGTTTCTCTCTCTCTCTCTCTCTCTCTCTCTCCCTCCCCCCCCCCTCTCTCTCTCTCTCACACACACACACACACTTTTCTTTTGTGTAAATAAAGGTTATTTAACTAAAATGATGGCTGTTGAAAGGGAATATGCCTTCTCAAAGCCTTGTGCAGAATGATCCAAACTGCACCTTTCATCCCGGTATCCTGTTATCCAAACAGCACAGTAGCTTTGAAATGCAAATAACCTAGTAATTTTTGTTATTCCCAAGACTACAGAGAGTAAGTCATAAATATTATTCCTTAATTTATGAGCATTATACATTTCAATGTATAATTGCACAGTGCTGCAATCATGTATTGCTGCTAAACTACTGTATAATGAAAAAAGTCCATTTTTTTCTTATCCCTTTAATGCTTGTACATACATAAATATCAAGATAAAAGTCTTTTGTTCACTTGGTAAAGCATTAAATATCAGATAAATTGTGGTTTGTGAAGCTGTGTCTTTAGTATGTTCATAATCTGTTTCATAACACAAAAAAACTCTTCCCCAAACCAGATGTAGAGAGACAATCCTGTTCTAATATTAAGTGCAATGTTCCTTTGTCATTATCAAAGTTTATTCAGCCCGCCTTTGTGCACTTCCATCAAAAGAACTTAGGAACATCTTTTTCATTTATTTTTATACCAGAGTCTTGCCTCAGCTCAAAACCATATCCCTAACGACTTACATAATGTAACAGGCACATTGTAAACCTTTACACATACGCTTATTCAGATAATTACACAATTAATTTTCACTTAGTACAACTGAAACAGGATAATGAAATTTCCACTGGTGTTCAGTTACATCCGGGGGTCAGGGGTCAGCTTCCTGTTTGGATAAGGGTGAGTTTAAAGAGGATTTCTGATGGTCTCCTTGCTTCAACTGAATCTGAAAACACTGCAAAGGAATTTCAATTTGCAGCTCACTTCAATGTAAAGAGCAGATGGTGGGAGCGTGCAGCCCCTTTCTGGAGATGCCTGCAGGACAGGTGTAGTTCAAAAGGCAACTTTTTCCTCTCTCTCTCTCTCTCTCTTTTTTTGAACGCCTTCAAGTCAGTTTCTATTCCTAGCAACTGCCTGGATTACTCCCTACAGTTTTTTTGGCAAGGTTTTTGGGAAGTGGTTTGTCATTGCCTCCTTCCTAGGGCCGAGGGAGAGTGATTGGCTCAAGGTCACCCAGCTGGCTTCATGCCTTAGGTGGGACTAGAATTCCCAGTTTCTAGTTTGGTGCCTTAACCTTTATACCAGACTGGCATTCCTCTCTCCTGCTCTCTTTTATTATTCCTAGGGGGATTGTTTTTGTTTTGGTTTGGTTTTTTGGTAGCGAGGAAAACTGTTGGGGCACAGCTTGAAGTCCATTTTCTGCTTAAATGTTAAATTCTGGTGATTTATCAACATGACAAATCCTCCTGTATAAATCTAACCTTTATTAAATAGCTTTCTCCCATTTGGCACTGCCTCCTACAGTATCAGAATACGGTATGAATGTCAACCTCCAGTTCAAGTATCCAAATAAAGTCCAGGATGTAAGACACGGTTAGGCTAATAGGGGATTATGGGTGATATAGTGTTAGACTGAACAGCATCAACATCAAAGATGCATCTGTAGTAACCAAGCAAGAGTGGGTAGCATCTATGAACTTTGGGAGGGTTTCTTACTGCATAGTAATGCAGAAGTGCAGATATATTTATACAAAGGAGAAGTGGCAAAAGTGATACAGACTGTTTCATTGACTTACCTCTAAAGAACTATAATTTCTGCCTAGTCTTCCTCATCTGGATCCATCAGATTACTCTAACACGACTTATGAGGGTGAAATATCACAGTCAAAGTTTCTCTGAGCCAAGGTGGCGCAGCAGTTAGAGTGCAGTACTGCAGGCCACTTTAGCTGACTGTGTTCAGCAGGTCAGCGGTTCAAATCTCACCGGGTCAAGGTTGACTCAGCTTCCATCCTTCCGGGGTAGGTAAAATGAGGACCCAGATTGTCGGGGGCAATGTAAATATATATATATACATTGCTTACTGGTGTACACCGTTTAGAGAGTGCTTGCACTTAAAGCGGTATATAGGTCTCATAAATAAATAAATAAATAAATCTGTAGGACGCCAACTATTTCAAAGGTATATAGAATGTACCTGAAGAGGATGGCAGAAGGTTTCACTTTATATAAATTGTCTAGAGTTCTCCAAGATCAGGAAAACCTCAAAACCATTGATTTATTGTCCTAATTCTACCTACACAAGTGCAATCCAGCTCGGGATAGTTGGCAACACAAGATAAGTAGTTAAATCTACATTTGATGAAACCTAAAATGAGTTGAGTAACACATTTACTAAATAAATGAGTAACAAATATAAAGTGCCAATCAAGAAGAAAAGGCTAATTTACAATTTGGATTTTCAAATTTGCTTTAAATGCAGCCCAGAGGACAAGGGCTGTACCTCAAATGGGAGAGAATTTCACAGCATGGTGCCACCTCTAAGAAGGCCCTGGACTAATTATTTCTTGTGGCATCACATCCTAAGTGCCTGTTAATTGAGGAGCTGTTCTTCTAGTTAGTGACATATTGGGATAGGCAGATCACAAGCCACAAATCAAATGCGACTTGGAAAAACGACAGTGAGTTAATGTTGCTGAACCAGAATTACATATCAGGCTTGCACTTTAAAGATGGGTGGGTTAAGAGGCCATTTTGGGGTGGCCTTCATGAGTTTTAAGCAAGCAGCACAAATGCTTTGAGTAGCTACCTGCATTAATCTCAAAATTACAAAAAAAGGGATGACACTTTGGCCATGTTTTTCCTAACTTTGGGAGTTCTGGGGCCCACAGAAGGGATGGTGGTGAGGTACTCTTTGATTTAGCATAAGGTATGGATGGACCAGTGTTTTACTCCATTTGTTTTAAGATTCAACTATTTTGTTCCATCATTTCAGTCTGAACTGAATAACATATGTAAAGAGGGCATGAAACATTTTTTTTGAGGTTTCATTGCTTCCAATATCTGCACCTTCAGCAACTACTTTTGAACTAGTCAGATTCTCTCAGCCCAATCTACCAAAGGGCGGGTGTTTTAGTTTAAACACTGGGGACAGGAATGCTCTGTGTGCTACCTTGAACTCCAAATAAATGAATGAATTGCACGATATTTGATGTTAAACCAAATGCCAGGGGAAAAGTAAGGCTTAGAGCAGTATAGTATTTTTTTTTAAGAAACTATCTTCCATTTGGTCAGCTTTCCAAGAATTTGGAATATAGTTATACCTCGGGAAAAGATACATAGAAAAATAGATCGCTTTTATTTAATAAAGTTCTCTCTTTCTTTATATTCATATTTTCTAACAAAAAGACCTCATACAGAAGGTTAAACCTGGTTTATGCCTTCATATCATTTTTCCATACTTACAGATTTAAAAAATGATAAATTACAGTTCATCAAGAAGCGAGAGATGACGTAACCAATATCAAGTCTCTCGCATTAGACCACACCTGATGTGAGTGGTACCCAGAGACCAATTTCAGACACGCTGAAGTTACAGATGGATGAACCATAAAATTCTGACCATCCCATATGTCGATATGTTCCCTGCAAATTAAATGGCTGTTCTCCAGCAGAGAGATTTCAAAGGGACCATGGTGTGGTCTTTATTAGTGCAGTGGGTGGGGAGGAAGACATCTGAATTCATTTTACCAGAGGTCCTTGGACAACCTTCGTGGCAGAACTGAAGGCTGCCTTGACAACAAAAAACTCATATCTTTTACAAAAAGTAAAATGGTAAAATACTAGAGATATCAGATAACTAAAGTAATCGTAGCTTTTTAGAAGTCTTATTTAATGATGATATATCAAGTTGCGGGTTTTTTTTTTTTTTGTAGTAAATAAGCTGCTGTCCCCAAATTCCAGAATGTAGTTTATGTATGTGAAAAGACTATGTCTTAAACGTTATCCTTGTTAAAATTCTATAGTGTTCACCGATCGTTTAAAATGGATTTACTATCAGTCCCAAAACACCAGATGGAGATCTAGGAAACCATATTTTCTCAATAATTATTATAATTATAAATGACAAATCATTAGCTCATCCTCCCAGTTTTCCAGGCCCATTCCTATGATCTCTGAACCTTAAATAAATAGCAATGTTGAAGTTCATATTAAAAGAAAAAAATAGGGGGCAGGAAACTCAGAATTTCCTATTCTTCAAGGAGCAATGGCCTTTTGGAACTATAGATGTTGATTTATTCATTTTGTACATGTGGGAAATTAATATGGCTTTAATATAAGCAAGAATGCTTTGATTTTAAATTAACACCTTCAGGGAAGAACAGGTCATTACCTCAAATGATTTAATTATCATTTTATTCAGTGAACTAAACGGAAGATGACATTTATGATTTCCATATGACATTAACTAGTAGGGCAAGAAAACAAAAATATTAAGGGTCTTTTCTCCACAGAAGATAGGTCCTCCCTGAAACTAATATACATGCAACTGATATTAAATTCAAGTTAAAGAACCTTCTTATTTTCATTGTGTATAATTTATACTCCTTTAATGTTGTTTAATAAGGTCATAAAAATGCCAGGTGGAATATTTCATAATACTTTATATAAACTGCTTTTACAATCTAGCCTTTGTTCCAAAGTGACAACTGGAATGCATAGGCTTTTAGAAGTTCTAGTTTTCTCTAATACCAAATGGCATATCTTAATTTTTAATATATATTTTAAAATCTTGGTAATTGGGAGCAGGACATTCCTTTCTTACTGATGTGTCAAAGCTGTTATTTTCCAACATTTTTTAAAACTAAGAAATCTCACAAAGATTTTAATTACTTTAAATTTTATGTTTTTAAATTATTAAATGAACATTTTAACACTTGTTATTTTATTATGCAGTAATTCAAAGTCAGAACAATATCTAATATGCTACTGCAACTGTGATATTGTCTCTTGTCAGTTTCTGGTCACAAATTTCCAATAGTCTTCAAATGCTGAAGTTCCTACCTAAAGTTTTATTAAATTCTTCAGCTGTGTTTTGCATTCATGATTTCAGTTACAGAACAAAGCTACACATATTAAAGAATGCAAATCAAGAAACGTTGATACTTACACATACACTTGTATTTCATTGACAGAACATGGCTGTCAATAATGGCTAGCAACACATTAAAACAATGAAAACAATGTCAGTGAAATAAAAGGTCAACAGTCGTCAGCCAGGATTTATTTATTTATGTATTTATTTTAGAAAATTTATATTGCCGCCTACTCGCTCATGATGACTCAAGGTGGACCTAACAAGGCAATACAGGTAATCCTTGACTTATGACAATTATTTAAATAATCATTCAAAGTTAGAACTGTGCTGAAAAATGGACTTACAATTTGTGCCTGAAGTTAAGGTCCTTGCAGCACCCCCATGGTCACATGACCAAACCCACACTTACAACCACAGGGATGCTTCAGTTCCTATCTCCTCCTCCATCACTGCTCTTTTGGCCATCCTACACCTTGCCTTTGTCCTGCTCCGCTCCCCCCTCCCCCATATGTACAGCAAGTGTTTTACAGGTGTTTATTCAACCCCCCTTCCAATCAGGTCCTCGGAAAGCACCCCCGTTGCACAGATCCTGATTCCAAGCTCAGCATGGCAAGAATCACTGGGTAACTGAGTCCAACAGGTACACATGAAGTCCAAGAAAGCAGTCCACAATTCAGATGGATCAGGATACACAGCACAAGCAAACAAGGCACGGAACTGTGCACTTGCTCCAGCAAAGCTCAAGTCCTCAGGGCAGGATTAAGTAGGCAACACCGGTGCAGCCTTTCATGAGAGGCAAGGTTGCCTCCTTGCGAGAAGTCTAGCTGACCAGCTTTGTGCCAGTCTCCTCTTTGCTCTACCTGTCCTTAGATCAGAAGGAGGTGTGGACTCCATCTCCTCCTCATTGCTAAGCTGTTTCTAGTCCTCATCTAGACCCTCCTGGCCAACTTGCTGCAGCTGTGGCTTGCCTCCCTCAGCCTGTTCCTTGTCCATTAACCCAGCTGAGGCTGCTCCATCAGGCTAGCATTCTCTGAGCCCCGATCCTGACCAATACTTGACTCCACACTTTCTTCTGCAGACTCAAACTCACTCTCCTCCTCTGGAGGTGGACCCATGACAGCTTGTGGGGTGGTAAGCAGCCCCAGAACTTCATGGCTCTGCAACTTCTTGCCATGCCCTGGGAAGCCTCAGCAAACATTCATTCACCCATCTGTTTTTTCCTCCCCAGCCCCATGTGGCTTCCCAACCCACCTCAGAAAGGAAGTCAGCAAGCATTCCTTTGCTGCCCAGCAAGCGCCAGTAAGTACTACAGAAACCTCCACCCCTCCATTTCTCAATATAGCCATATGTAGGAAATGTTTGTTGGAAAAGCTGGGTCTGAAAAGAAGACAGCAGAGGCAATGAGGCACCAGGCACAAAAGGCAAAAGGTTGGTGAGGAGAACTGGGAGAGAAGGCAGCTGGGTGAATGAATGCTGGCTGGAGCTTGCTGAGGCTTCCCAGGACATGGAGAGCAGCCACAGAGCTGTGTGGTTCTGGGGCTGTTTGCTGCCTTGCAAGGCAGGATGCAGGGAGGCCATAATGAACAGAGATGGGGGAGAGGAAGATAGGTGCATGGGGGGGGGGTTGAAATTTGTAAGAGCAGGCCAAGTGCCCAAATGTTGATCATGTGACCACGGTGGCACTGACACAGCCATAACTTTGGGCACAGGTTGGAAGTGCATCTTTTTGAGCACAATCATAATTTTGAACAGTTACTGAACACATGGCTGTAAATCAAGGAGTACATGTATTTTGGGATTATAAACCACAGATAGTCTTTGATTTACAACAGTTCGTTTAGTAACTGACCATTTGAAGTTACAACGGCACTGAAAAATGTGACTTATGACCATTTTACACACTTATGATCATTGCAGCATCCCTGTGGTCACATAATCAAATTTCATACGCTTGGCAACAGGCATGCACTTATGACAGGTTGCAGTGTCCTAAGGTCACGTGATCACTTTTTGCAAACTTCTGACAAGCAAAGTCTATGGGGAAATCAGTTTCACTTAACAACCATGTTACTAACTTAATAACTGCAGCGGTTTGTTTAACAACTGTGGCAAGAAAGCTCATAAAATGTGGCAAAACTCACTTAACAACTGTCTCACTTAACGATAGAAATTTTGGGCTCTGTTCTGGTCATAAGCTGAGGACTACCGGTACTGACTTAATCAAAAATAAAACCAGCAAATGTTTTCTATTATAAACTGTTTTTATTTTGAAACTATAAGATATTTCAAACCCTGAAGAAATTCTACCTATGGAGAAAGACAAAAGACGGAACAAATACGGTGGGGAACATCCTGAGAAACATATAATCAACTTTGAGTCGAGCTGATCACATATACTCCTTTTCTCCCTCCAACTTTCCTGCAGGAAATTTTGACTTTGTGTTTATTTTCTTTACTTAAGATACTAGCTATTGAAAATAGATTCCCAGCCACAATCAAGTTCATTTTACACACATGTACACAAGGACTCATGAAACATGCCCCAAAACACAAAGTGCAAATGAATCCTGTAATTTTATAGACATAAGTGCTGGAAGTTCTTGCATAAAAATTTTAAATCATATCATAATAAATTTATTGAGTTGGAAAGGGCCATCTAAACAATCAAATTCAACCCTGTAAATTAAAACTTTCCTCAGAGATGTCCGGCCTCTGCTCACCTCCTTTCTGGGTTGTAAGTTTAATTATTTCTATAGTATTTATAGTATTGTATTTATATTATTATAAATTATACAGTCTTATCTTTTAATATTGCAAGCTGCCCAGAGTTACCATATGGCAAAATGGGCGGCTAATATATTTCACAAATAAATAAATAAAATTATTGCAGTTTTATTTTTTTTTTAAATAATGTCATTCAGCCAGAATCTCCTTTCTTTACAGCTTCAATCCATTATGCTGTGTCATTCATTCTGGAATAAAAGAAAACAAATTTGGGTCTTTTTCTGTGTAATACCTTTTCAGGCATTTCAAGACTGCTTTCCTCTTACCTTTTAGTCTCTCTTCTCCAAACCTGTTCTACTTAGTTTGAATCCTTCTTTGTGTGTCAGTCCAGTCTGGACCTAACACTCGCAATAGTGTCTGACCAACTCAAAATAAATATTAAAAAAAAACCAACTACTGACTACTTCCTACTAGTGTATTGGGAAAATAAACTACAAACAATGTAAAATTTTATTTGCCTTTTTTGAAGCCATTGCTGGCAGGTTTGTAGTCAGCTACTATTCAAATCCTCCACACAAGTATTATGATAAATCAGGTATAGTGAGGGGGGGAGGCCTGGAGCATTGGAGCTTCTGCTGAGGATGCAGACAGCAGAGGCAAGCTGACCTAGACAAGTGGGTGAAGGAGTGACCAAAGGGGGCACCAGATGCGATGGAGGCAAACTGACCAAGGTGAGTGGGCAAGCCAGTGACCAGAGGGGGTGCCAGACATACCAAGAAATGGTGGAGGTGAGCTGATCGGGATGAGACGTACCAGCAGATGGCGGAGGTGAGCTGAGCTGGGTGAATGGAGGTGCCTGGTGGACTGATATCCAGAATGATGGACTTTGAGACACCCGGTGAGTGACTGTGTGGCGGGGAAGAGCATGGGTATGTGTAGAAAGGGGATAGAGGAGTCTGGCTCTAGCGGCCCTTTCGGGGGTAGTGCTACACAGACATACTGCATTCTCTACTGCCATTTTGTCTGTTTTGATCATCCCTGCAGATGCTGTTAGATAAAGAACCACTGTTCCAATGCAAGGCTTCACAAGCTGTACTCTGAGTTCAATAAAATGTGGCAAAACAACAAAACAGCAACAAGAGAACAGTCATGTTCATCGCCTCCAGCAAAATAATATTTCACCTCCAACTGTTATTTTGTTACATAGATTTTTTTTTTAAAAAAAACTAGAGGATATTTTTATTCTGTGAAGGTAAGATAACAAAAGATGACGTGACAAAAATCATCCTTTGAGTTGATTAACCCAAACTCTGAATGGCTGCTTTGTTGCTGTTTTATAATTCTTAGTTTAGATGGCAACTTTGTGTATCCTTGTCTTGAACTGAATGGGGCTTAATCCTTCATGATTGAACTGTTGCACAGTCTCTTCTCCAGCTACCTAATAACCACATAAACACACAAAGCTTAGACTTTTTCTGCATGCCTGGCTTCTCCAGATTATATAATATAACATTGCAATGTGCAAGTGTTCAGGGAAGTTTAAAATGCCACCTTTCTACGAGTTATACTACGTTCTTTGTGACTCAGAGTGTGGGAAACAGTCATTTGAGTTCATTTTCATGACAGAAGCATTGAACCACATTAACAGGAGGAAAGATGTAGGAAACACTTTTACTGGCTGTGTTTATTCTTAACCAGCAGACATAGCTACCATCCACATTGTGACTACATAAGGTTAACTGCTGGGCACAATAACCAAAGTGTGACTCTCTCCCTTGGCTTGTGTTAGTCATCATTTCTGCACATTTGTCAGGCTTAATGTGCTACAGCAGACTGTAGGTCACAATGTGTCATTCCCAAATGAACTTTGACTTTTCCCCTCCTGGGGCCAAGAGCCAGTCACGTTAACCTAAGAATCTCTGCCTTAAGAGGAGAAGCTGAATTTCCAGAGAATCTTTTATAGGTAAAAGGGAACTTGTGACAACCAAAACTTATGGCCATGGTTTAGAAAAGGAAGTAGGGGCTTCATTTTGGAAAAAAAGGGGAGCATATCCCCAAAGGAAGGGCATGCTGTGAGTTATAAACAATATTTTAAAAGAAATGCAGCTTGTTCCTAGACCTGATGGGTTTTGAAAGGAGTCATTTAAGCCAATCAATTATGCACAACTGTGCTAGACTGTGCTAGGCTCTTGTCTCAGACTGTGACATCAGTCCCAGATACTTAGGCTAGAACATATCTCTTGCATTTATTTATGTCTTCCCTGATATTTCGTCTCAGGCACTGTTTCTGAATATAAGGGGAAGAAGAAAGAAGGTGGGACTCAATTGATTTGCCCAAGTAATAATGCTGGAAATGACTATGGATGGAATGCAAATGCATGACTTTTCTGAGAACAGAGCAGAATTATTAGGCATGGAGCCAACTGGATGACTTTAGGCCAGGAGTCATCAAACTTGGCCCTTTTATGACTTGTAGACTTCAGCTCCCAAAATTCCTCAGCCAGCGTGTCTGGCTGAGGAATTCTGGGAGTTGAAGTCCACGAGTCAAAAAAGGAAGACCCCTGCTTTAGGCTAATCACTCTCTCTCAGCCCAACCTCCTTCACAAGATTGTTGTTGGGGGGGGGAGTAGGAGGAAAAAGGAGTATTAAGGATGTTTGTCACTTTAAGTTATTATAAAATAAAATCAGGATATAAGTAAAATAATAAGTTTAGAAAATTATCAATAAAGCATACTGAGTGCTGATGGAGTATAGTAACCATAATATAAAATTGGCTAAGTTTGGCTTGCTTAATATTAAGCAATTCTCATGACATAAATGCGCATAGGAGCATAGACCCATGAATATCAGGTGTGCATCCAGTTGTTTATGGATTGTGGCCAAGGGATTTATATTCTCTTTAATAAAGAATATAAATTATTCCATAATCTTTATCATCCTCATCTTCTCAAAAACACAGTGAAATGCATAAATTGTCAATAGCACTTGAATCAGTTGGTGACTGAAATAAAACTTTAATTAAGTCATCAAGAAGAGCTAAATTTTAATCTATAGCAGGGTTGTCACACTCGCAACATCACATGACGTGTTGCGACCTATTGCGACTTTTTTTCCATTGCCGGCAATGGGGTGGGCGCAGTTTTGGCATGACGCATCTGGCCTGCGGGCTGGCAGTTTGACACCCCTGATCTATAGTGTTGAAAGTCAAAGGCATTTGTTTGGGATTCTTTTGAACTTGCTTCAATTCTGGCATATTTAATAGGGAGTGAAAAAGGAAACATTAAAATGCTTTTTATTTCTTTTTGATGCGTTATGTCATAAATCATGGGTGCTCATTATAAATAATAACATTATTACTGAAGACTGAATGCAAATTTAAGCAGCTAATTCAGCAATTACTTGACATGAAGGGAATTACTCTGTTGGGACAGAAGTTGTTTGAAATGTAATCCCCTTGTGTTCAGTAAAATTTACTCTCAGAAACCAACCGTATTGGATTGCAATGCTAATATTTTAAAGGCTAGCAACTCCAGAAGGAATAATTAATTGCTAATTTACATGTAGTCCTTGTCTTACGACTACAATTGAGACAAGAATTTCTGTTGTTAAGCAAGGCTTTTGTTAATTACGTTGTGTCCAATTCTACGACCTTTTTGGGGAGTTATTAAGTGAATCATGTGATTGTTAAGCAAATACAGGCATATCCTACATAAAATTAATGTTTTGCCTCACAGCATCAAAAATACTCAACGGCTGACTTGAGTTCCCAAAGCTATGTTTTTGTTTTGTTTTTTTCCATATGTTTTATTGATTTTTTAAAACATAAATCACTTAATAGTTGGTAAACGGTGTGCTTGCTGGGTTTATATCTGTAAAGAAAAATCATTAACAATTGGTTTCTATAATCCATAATCCACATAGTATATTTAGTTGATTTCCCCTTTCCCCCAAAATGTCTTCTTTGCAAACCTTGAATTAACACAGTTCTTATTATTTTGATAAATAACAGTTACATATATGATTTTTCCCAATATTCCTAGAAATAATGATCACATCAATATATTTCTTTTCTATCTAATCATTCTGGTTGCCTCATCTTATATCCTGTTGCAGTCCTTATTTAGATTTGTTCCTCCCATAAAGTTCAAAGTATTCTTGCTGGTTAAGATTTTCTCAACACATAATTACATTTAAAGATTTAAATCCATTTTCCCATATAAATCATCTTAACACTTTTACATTTCTTAAAGAATAGGCAAAAACAGTAAACAAAAGGAAAAGAGAGCAAGAGTAAAAAAACATAAAAAGTAAAATACTACTTAAAATATATATTCCTCCTAAGCTAATATATATTCATTCCCAAAATTTCTTATTCTTTTAAACCATGATTAAAAGTATATTTAATCTTTAAATATTCCATTTAATGTGTCTAGTCATCTAATCTTTTAACTCTTTTTCAAAACATTTTTTTCTTTTTTATACATTATAATTTCCCTAAATTCAAACACATTTAATTATCTAAAACATTTCCTTCATCTAAGCCATTTCAACAGTATTATATTACTTATACTAAGAAATAAAATAAAAAAGGGGAAAAAAGCATACAGTATCATTTAAGGAATTCATCTCTCTTAGAATGACATATGTATTCAGAATCTTTTCCATTTCTTTAACCATAGTCAAACAAATGTTTCTTTTTTAAAATATTCTCTCTGGTAGATCCCATCATCTATTTTTTTAATTTTCACTTTGATCTTTTCCCTTTGACCAGTATCTTTCTTGATCAATGTGTTTTGCTGAATCAGAAAGTTTTTCCATGTATTCATGACTGTTGCTGTAGGTATAAGAAGTAAATCAAATAAAGTGTCTTTATATGAGGCTTTTGCCTTTCTATGTTTCTTGAAAATCTTTTTCTTCTACTCTGCTTCTCTTATCACTTCCTTTCTCTCTGATGTTTTCAACATCTCTACATTCCATTTTATCCAATCTGATTTTTTGTCCTCAGATTTATTTTGTAGTCTTAATGGATGAGTTGTTTTTTCCATTTCTTGTGATTTTTTTCCCACTAGGATTAAATCATGTTTTCTTGCTTTGTTAAGTTTCATCTCTGATTCTCTATTTTCAATTTTATGTCCACTTATTTGTTTTGTCTGCTCCTTCTCTTTTGCTGTTTCCTGGAAATTTTTTCGTTGTAGAGTTAACTTAGAAATAGATTGATTTATATTTTCAAATTTATTTTGGATTTCTTTGTGATTTGAACTAATTGTTGTTTGAATTAATTGCAGTATATTATATAGCTCCTCCTGAGAGGTATTTATGTTTTCTTGGTGTGTTCTATCTACATGTCTCTGATCCATGATGGCCAAAACTTGAAGTTTTCCTTCTTTTCTGTAAATAGCTTTAGAATCCTGGTTAAAAAGGTATTTGTAATCCAAAGAGTTCAAAAAAGATTTTTTTCCCTAAAATTTATAATTCTGTCTTTGCCTGCAGCCCAGATTGTTGTCTTTTTTTGTCACAGCTGTTCTTTGTTATTAAAGTTTTGAAGGTCACAAACACAGATTAACTTTTCCCAGGTTTTGGCAAGTTCTCTATGGAGATCATAACTGTCATAATCTTCATCCACCACTAGGTGTCAGCAACTACTTAGTTTTCAATATGAACAATGGTCTTTAAAATGAGAGTTTTAACCATTCAACAATTTTAAACTTGTCCAAAATTAAATTTTAGCTTTCAAGTTTATAAATTTATTTCACTACCATATATTTTGATCCTCCATGGAAATTTTAATTCGCCGCTTCCGTTAGTATAAGGGTGGGGCAGAAGTCCCCCTCCTTCACTTTCAGAGGTATTTTGTTTCTTGGAGATCTTTTCCAAGAAATTAAGTGTGGAGTGGAAAAGAGAAAATCAGATTCCTCATCCAGTTTCAAGCATGCTGTTTACTGTTGTGCTGGTTAGTTCTTTTGGACTTTGGTTGCAAGTAGCTTGGGTTGATCGGTGAAATACAACCTTTCTCTTGTCAGGTAAGAAGGCTTTCTCCAAGATGAGCGGAATGACCGCCGTCATTCCAGAATCGCCGGGGCACTCTTCTTTCTTCACCACCTCTCTGGGGCATGGACCCATTAGGGTCTCCAGGCAGAATGAAAATTAGCCATGGGGGTGTGGCGGTCCACAAGCCCATGACCTGGTGCTACCGTGCAGGACCGGAAGTCCCCAAAGCTATGTTAAATAGATAACATTGGTATGAATTAAAATCCTACAACAGAAACACTTTATAAATATTTGTCTCACTCTCTAACAACAATCTGTCTTGTCCAAAGCTTTATAATTTTTTTTTATTAACATGATATTCTTTTCAACAGCTTTTCATCAACGGATTGTAATGTAAAGTTCCAGCCCTAGAACAATGTCACTCAAGTTTGGCAACTTTAAGATACCTGGATTTCAATTCCCAGAATTCCCCAGCCAGCGTGGGAATTGAAGTCCAGAAATTTTCAAGTTGTGGAGGTTGAAAAACAACACCCTTGAGAAACTTTCATTGCAATTGAATAGAATGATACTTTTAAGAATTCTCATTTTAAGAGCAGAAACATATTAATTGTGCCATATGTGGGCTTAACTAGGCCACTGGCCATTAAAAACTTTGCAAAAAGTAATTTCTTAATGCTGTGGTTTGGGAGTGGCTGGAGGGCGTGGGGAAATGTTAGCAGACATTTTCACTGATGTATTTTTTTAAAGATTAGAGCCTACTGGACGCACTGATATGAAATTTTAGATACTTCATGGCAGTGCTCCATTGCTATGCTTGTTCAGTAAGTCCCTGAACTGAAATGAACATCTCTTGCGGAGGCTTTTGGCAAACAAACAGTCATCCCCACCAAATGGAGGAAGGAGACCCATATTTATTTGTTTGAGTCTGCAGCTTCTATTATGTTGAGCTACTAAATTCACAGTAGAATTAAAACATTTATGCTAAATAAACTGGGGATAGTGACAGACTAATGAAATCCTTTTGTTAAAATAGCTAATTTACTGAGTCGGGGGGGCATTATGATTGTGCTCTCTTAATCTAAAATAATATTTTAAAGAAGCCACAGTAAATAAACGTATTACTAAATGAATGTTAAGACATTTAAATGGTATTGTGTCAAGAAGAGATACATAAGTGAGGAAAGTTATACTCACATCTTTTTCCAGACTTGGGAAAATCCTATCTCATATAATTTTTTCAGACAAAGCACATTCAGATGTGATAGCAGTTTTCTGATCCCCCCCCCCAAAATGCTCTCCTTTCTTTCACTTGGAAGTTGCATTATCTAAACACGTTAAATATAATCCTAACTATTAAAGTGAAAATTCATCAAGCAACACACTAAAAGCTTAAGACAGGAAGAAAACTACTATCTGAGAGCTGTCCTTTATGAATAACTCATTGCAATATTTCAACCTGATTATATAATAATAATAATAATAATAATAATAATAATAATAATAATAATAATAGTAGTAGTAGTAGTAAAGTTGGAAGGGACCTTGGAGATCATCTAGTCCAACCCCCTACTCAGGCAGGAAACCCTATACCATTTTGGACAAATGGCTGTCCAGTCTCTTCTTAAAAACCTCCAGTGTTGGAGCATTCACTGCTTCTGGAGGCAGGTTGTTCCACTGATTAATTGTTCTAACTGTCAGGAAGTTTCTCCTTAGTTCTAGGCTGCTTGTCTCTTTGGTTAGTTTCCATCCGTTGCTTTTTGTCCTGCCTTCAGGCGCCTTGGAAAATAGCTTGACTCCCTCTTCTTTGAGGCAGCCCCTGAAATATTGAAACACTGCTATCATGTCCCCCCTCATCCTTTTTTTTATTTTCCCTCTATAACTTGTTTTAAATCCCTTGTTTTGGGCACAGATTTTTTTTTTTAGCAGTTTGCAGCCTCTGTGCTATCTCTGGTCAAATATAACTGAATCTTGAGATTCTGTTCTTTCACTGGGGAAAGAAATCTGCAAGACCAGGCTAAAGGATGGTTCGCCTGTCTCCTAGTGTGGATCAGGAAACAGCCTGTGCCAAGCAGAAGTGGATGTTCAGGCTTCTGGATAGTGATGGAAATAAAAGCAGACTAATACCAGGACCTAAACAGGAAGATAGTGACAGATTTTATTTTTCTGGGCTCCAAGATCACCTCAGATGGAGACTGCAGCCAAGAAATTAAAAGACGCTTGCTCCTGGGGAGGAAAGCTATGGCAAATCTAGACAGCATACTAAAAAGCAGAGACATCATCCTGCCAACAAAAGTGTGTATAGTCCAGACCATGGTTTTCCCAGTTGCAATGTATGGCTGTGAAAGTTGGACCATAAGAAAGGCTGAGCACCAAAGAATTGAGGCCTTTGAACTATGGTGCTGGAGAAGACTCCTGCGAGTCCCTTGGACTGCAAGGCGTTCAAACTGGTCTGTCCTAGAAGAGATCAACCCCGACTGCTCTTTAGAAGGCCAGATCCTGAAGTTGAAACTCAAATACTTTGGCCACCTAATGAGAAGGAAGGACTCACTGGAGAAGGGCCTAATGCTGGGAAAGATTGAGGGCAATAGAAGAACGGGACGACAAAGAATGAGATGGCTGGATGGAGTCACTGAAGCAGTAGGTGTGAACTTAAATGGACTCCAGAAGATGATAGAGGACAGGAAGACCTGGAGGAACATTGTCCATGGGGTCGCGATGGGTCGGACACGACTTCGCAATTAACAACAACAACAAAACAGGAAGAGAGCCAATGAACCACAGATCATTCAGTGAAGTTCATAGGAAGTTTCAGAACAGGCAAAAAGAAATATTTCATCACAGAGCAGGTAGGTATACCCAAAAGTTCTACAAGATGAGGCTGTGGTTAGTTTGTCAAAAGGACAAGAAAAAGGTTATCCTGAAGGTTATCCTGAACTTTGAGTTCAGGACAAAATTACTTTTGATGGTTGCTGATGATGGCAGATAAAATAAGAGGCATATTGCTTGACCTACATGTTTTGCTGAAGCAGGGAAATACAACACTACAGTATATCCTTCTGTTTGCATTTCACAACAATTGAATCCTCAGTAGCTTATCATTATCCTATGTAGTAGTCAAAAACCTTTGCAAGACCTGTAGGAATTTGTGGACAGGACACAAGCAACTACTTTTCAAGACACATCAATAATCGCCCACAGAGGAGGTTCATATGAAAGTATATGATGTTGTGTGTAGGCAGCAAAACTCCTATAACTCTATGGTTGAGAAAATAATATCCCTTTCTGATTCCCTTCTCTTCTCCATCACTCAAATATTCTCAGCTGCCTCATAGTCGTGGGCGTGCTTGCATAGATTCCCCTCCCGTGGGTCTGCTGAGTAATAAGACTTTGGGAAAGCTGTTCTCATTTCCCACATAATACAGGTAGCCCTTGACTTACAACCAAAAATTGAGCCCAAAATTTCTATTGCTAAGTGAGACATTTGTTAAGTGAATTTTGCCCCATTTTATTACCTTTCTTGCAGGTGAATCACCACAGTTGTTAAGCTAGTAACATGGTTGTTAAGTGAATCTGGCTTCCCCATTGACTTTGCTTGTCAGAAGGTCCCAAAAGGGGATCACATGACACACACACCCCCGGGACACTGCAACCATCATAAATATGAGTTGCCAAGCACCCAAATTTTGTTCATGTGACCATGGGGATGCTACAATGGTTGTAAGTATGAAAAATTGTCATAAGTCACTTTTTTAGTGCTGTTGTAACTTCAAATGGTCACTGAATGAACTGTTGTAAGTCGAGGATTACCTGTACTCCCAACTGACTGAACTACAAATTCAAGTTGAATTCCATTATGGATAATTTTGTTTTGAATACCTTTGGAAGTACGGGAACCCAAAAGATAAATAAAGCAAGAATTAAACATTATGTTGTAAACAGTTAAGCTGATACCCTTGATATTCAAACATTCATGGCACTGCCTTACAAAATTCTGTCTTTTCAAAAACAGATGTATCATAACCATTAAGTATAAAAGGCAAAAGCTTTACAAGATCTGAAACCAGAGTATTAAGTGTTTCTTGGTCTCTGAGGAAGAGAGAGGTATTCAAAATTAAAATGAACTGGAAGATTGCTTTGTCATTTTAGTTCAGCCGACATATGCTTCAAGCAAAAAAAAAAAAAAAAGGGGGTCATTTGGAAGTGATTTGCAGTGATAAAATTTCCTGCTGCTTTTCCAAATGTTTGCTTCCTGATTGGGAATGCCATCCTTTGTCAAAGAAGCATGAACTGTCTACCTTGCCAAAACCCTTCCTTTTTTCCTGACGGGACTCATGCTGTATGGCTGTTTACACATTTCTGAAATGACGTTTGCATGCTGTCTTTAATTACTTTCACTCATGGCATGCTTGGTTGAAAGCAGAGTTAGAGGAATGGTCAGACTGGCAATGTTTATTTATATAATACTGTTCCTCCTCCACTTTCACTTCAACAGGAACAGTTCTGCTCATTGGCCATTTGTAGCACAAGCTGGCTGACAAAGCTTACCCTATAAACATCCAAGAAAATAAATAGCATTAAGAAGATTCTTTGGTTAAATAACACATAAAATTATTCATGCTTATGGGCGAACGGCTCTGATACATTTGCTTTCTTGTTGTTGTTGGGTTTGATTTCAAATCTAACTCTTAATGACCCGCATTTACAAAATTGTGGTTTCATTATATTTTAAAATAAAATAATGCAGTATTCTGTGCAAATTATGCACTGTATTTTTAAAAGGAGTTTTAAAAGGAATGGAACTTATGCTTGTAGTACAATTTTATTGAATTACCAAGTTGGGGGTTTTAAAAGTTGGGATTCAAATCTTCCTTGGATACAACAGGTTTCTTTTCTTTTTTTATTAAAAGTTTTAAAGATTTTATACAATATTTATCCCAAATCCCTCCCACCCACCCCCTCCCCCACTTCCCAGAGTTGATTACAGGGTTACAAATAAACAATCATAATCTAACTAACATTGCCCAACTATACTAACATACTTTAACTCCTTTTCAAGATAAATATTAATAAATTAAAAACGAAAATAATAATACAATTAAACCATAATACTAAAACTAATATAAATTCAACCATATTAAACTATTAATAATGATCTAAAATTTACTCATAAGCTAGATAATACTTTTTAGTCTCATATTTATTCTGAATATAATCTATCCATCTTCTCCAAACCGAAATATATCTTTCTTGTGAATGGTCCTTCAAATAAGCGGAGATTTTTGCCATTTCTGCTAAATTAGACACCTTGAGTATCCATTCTTCCATAGTAGGCAAAGAATCTTTCTTCCCATATTGCCCCACCAATAATCTTGCAGCTGTTATAAGATTCAGGATGCAACAGGTTTCTGTTTCTTCTCTCTACCACCTGCTGGCACTATCTCCTGAAAGCTATTTTACTGAATACAGGAGGAATTAAAGCAAACCATTGACTTAGTAACAAAACAGTTGCTTGGGCAATTTTATGTTTTGTAGCATCGACATTTTACTAAGCTAATTTACATGCGACCAAATGCCAAATTATATAGGGTCAAATAAAATAGCTCCTTTCTTTGGTATCAATCTCCTTTCTATATTCAGAGGAGATTATTTTATAGAGTCACACCAAGGAATGTTCCCAGGACCAAACTAAGAAGAATCAATCATAATATCATGTTTATTGTTGCTTAATGTCACCTTCTGAGGACTGCTTGAAATAATTAAGACAAATACATTACATTTACATTTTATCCCAACAAATGATGGACATTTTACTCGTGGATGTCCTAAGGGACTAGGAGACCATGTATACCAGCCAGAAAAGTTTCAATCATATTTTTCATCATCAGGCTTTTTGCAAAGCTTTGCAAAGCTTTGGAAAGTTGCTCTTATGATGTTTCCATGACTCTATTTGTGTCCATGTGATGATGGTTCAGTAGACACTCTAAGCCAGGGGTCTTCAAACTTGACCCTTTTATGACTTGTGGACTTCAACTCCCAGAATTCCTCAGCCAGCAAAGCTTTGCTGGCTGAGGAATTCTGGGAGTTGAAGTCCACAAGTCATAATAGGGCTAAGTTTGAAGACCCCTGCTCTAAGCCATATGCTACTATGCTGCTCCCTACATAAGAATGGAGATCTCCTTTTAAAAGACGCCTTCTTGTATCCTTTCTTGAAGAAATTTCCAAGCCAGGAGTGTGATTTCTACTTAACAATACTTCTTTTGCACAAGGGATGAAAAATATCCTCCTATGTCACCCAGTATTGTGCTACCATCTATATCAGTGATTCTCAACATTTCTAATGCCGTGACCCCATAATACAGTTCCCCATGTTGTGGTGACCCCCAAGTGGGTGTGGCCACCAATAAGAGGGAGTAGGACAGCTAGGGAAAAGGGAAAAAAATGGCAGACAGCATGGTTTGGTGACCCCCGTGAAATGGTCATTCGATGCCAAATGGGGTCCCGACCCACAGGTTGAGAACCACTGATCTATATAATGGCCCAATACATTCTACTCATTTATTCATCACTTCATACAATACTATTTTAATGTTTTTATTATATATGTTCTTATCTAAGTCTTCTATCTTCTTGCAATAAAGCAGCACTAGCAGCCTTTTAGTTTCCTCATTTCTTCAGTTTTTCTGGAAAAAAAGAATTTTCTTCTGAAAAGCTTTAGTTCTCTGGGCCAACATTTCCAATTATTTCTTAGCTTAACCAGGCAACATCCTTGGTCTAAAGACAAACTGCAGCCAGATGATCTTCCAGAATTCTTCTACCAGAAGGAAACACCAAGAATATCCCCAGAGCGACTGTTGGATTGGACATAGTGAAAGATATATTAGGTGTTTTAAAACAAAGCTAAAGATAATTTTAAAATTAAAATGCTCTATCTCTACGTCAGAATTGTAATCACTTTTAAATTAAGTAAGCTTTCCAAGAACTTCTCATTAGTCTCAGATTTAGGAAACAACATGAATATTGCTTGTGTTTATTTAGTTTTGAAAAACCATTTGCTTGTTTTCAAGAAGTGATGAACTTACGATATTTCTTCAGAAACTCCACATGGTCTTCAGAAACTCCATCTAAACTTCTAATGATGCTTATTAGTGCAGATGAAGAGTCTTGTTCTTTCATGATTTTGTTAAAAACTATTAGCCATTGCAAAAAATAATCCAGCTCCTTTCTCAGTCATTAGTCATTGATTCAAAGTACAATTTGGAAAGATAATATTTAAATACCTTGGTTTTTTTATCCTGTTGCATTGAAAGAACAGGCAATATTTTAGAAAAAGGAGAACTGATCTGAAAGTATCTTCATCATGATGAAATCATACACTCTGCTATCTTAAACTGAGTTTTTAAAAGACAATAATTCCTTCCATTATTTTAAGGAAATGGTTGGCTGTGGATACCTATCCTCTAATGCCATGACAGTGGTATCATGTATAGAAGAAGGCAATGGCAAACCACTTTCCTAACATAGCATGATAACTGCATGGATATGTTCCTGTAACTATCCTGGAGTTGAGATGAGTATGTTTAAAGTAGCAAGCTGTGAATTTGTTCTTGAGACATGCCTGCATGTCATGCATGTGGATTCTATGTATTGTATATTTCTACATAATATATTCACCATGTCAAGTTCCATAGAGTGAGCAAAAATGATTTAAAAAATGGCTTACATTATTTTGACTGGGATTATTCCATTTTTAAAGTGTTTAAGACTGATTAAGATCTGCATACAATGTTGTTTATTCAAGTATCAGGATGACGTTCACTCAGAAATAGCATTTATCTGCCAATGTTACTTTGTACTTAAGATTCAATGCACTGAAGATTTATCTGTTGTTGCTAAATGACTGCCATCCACAAGTCTTAATTTGTTCCACCATCCTCCTCTCACAGTGAAATCCCTGCCTGTCTAAAGCTGGGAGTCCTCTCAGGAGCAGCTATTTGACCTTCCTTGGCATTATTCCTGAGCACATACATGCACTTTATTAAATAGTGAGGAGAAGATGAAGCCGGATCATCCCACTGATTCAAGAAGGCAGATCTGTGGAGTCATTTATCTTCCAATGAAATTACTTCCTAGCAGTTATGGTAGGCCTTATTTCATACTCATCACCAGCATGAGGAGTGAAGTTTCTGCAGATTGATAGCTGAGACAGGGAGGGGAAATAGTAAAAGAATGTCTTTCCACATTGAAAGAGGCAGCTGTGATTTTGAAACTTTAGATAGGCCCATGGTGCTAAAATCTAATCATTCTGTAAATGCTATAAAAACATGAGGTAATTGCTTTTTTTATGTGGAAAAAATGGTGTGTCTGATTGTGAATTTTTAGCATACTGGAATATTATCAAACTTCAGTCCCAGTTGAACCAATCTTTCAGACATAAGTAAGTCATTAAACAAATAGAAATGATCTTATTTATGAGAAGCTCATTTATCTTGGTTAATTATAAAAAAAATAAACATTTTTTGGGAGGGGTCTGCTCCTATAAAATAAATGAAATGTATATGAACTTTTGGAGTATCTCAGTTCTACTCATCAGCAACTATGAAATACTTAATACCGTTGATAATTGAATTTTATGAAACTCACCAGACTGATTTTACTGCCAATAGCAGAGAATGCATCTTTGTTGTTTCTTGAGGAAATGAATATGGTGAGGAAAGGGGGAGCAAATAATTAAAAGGGTTACTACAATCCTGTGTGAATAATTTTTGGAAAGACGAGGTACTTTATTTTAAGTATTTCAAGAAGTATTTCAAGTGTGTGGCTGTTACTAAGAAGTCACCTCGTTTTATGTGTGTGCAAACTGAAGTACAGGCTGCAAACATGCATTACATGTAACTCCACATGTGATTCATTTAATGGGAGTGGTTCTGTTATTCATTTAATGGGAGTGGTTCTGGATTTACCTCAGATGCAAAATGATACTATCCACATTCTAAAGACTAAGACTTTGCTTGACTTCCTTTTGTATCTCTATGATGATGATGATAATGATGATGATGATAATCTGCATACAGTTGTGTCTGACTCTTGGCGATTCTATGGGCCAGTGTCTGATCTTGCACTATTTCTTTGTATTTTTCTATGCTTTGGCTGGTGTCAGCTAAGAAGTCAACATTGGAGTCATATGAAGTATAAAGTGCAGTCTCTAGCATCCTGAAAGTAAGGACCCAGACTCAATCAAGAGATACATCATAGTATTTAATGCAGGAATATTCTTTGAAATATCTGCAAAATATAGACTTAACTTCTATTCAAATCCATCCTCTCATTATGAGGTTGCAGTACTTTCTCCTGGGGAGAGGGAGGAAGGGAGGGAGAGGGAGAGGGAGAGGGAGGGAGGGAGGGAGGGAGAGAGGGAGAGAGAGTTGATCATGGAGATAAAGCAGGCTTAATGATATGTTTCATATTATCCCACATGCCCTTAGTAAACATTAGTAAATATGTGTATCCAATCTCACTAGGCTTGTTTTGCATACAAGTAAACTGAATTTTACTTGTATTTTATCAATTACTTCCTGTTTCAATCTAAACACAATAGAATTGAATTGGCTCTGGGGAAGCAATTTGGTAATTGTAGGAAAGTGTAATTGTCTCATAGCGCAATCCTTCATAATCAGATAGACAAATTTATTTAAGGCAGCATATGTTAGTACCTTGGATTTTCCCAGTCCTTAGCTATCAATGGACAAAAACATGCAAGAAAAGCAATTTGTTAATACTAAAGGCAGTGAACAGTGAGTGTAGGGACTCCTGGATTAAAACCAGGAGACTGTGAATTCTAGTTGTGGCTTAGATGTGAAAGCCAGCTGGGTGATCTTGGATCAAGCCATCTCTCTAGGAAGGAGGCAACGGCAAACCAACTCTGAAGATCTTGCCAGGAAAACTGCAATGACTTGTTCCTGCAGCTACCAGAGGTTCATTCAGCGAACCATAACAACAGCAGCAACAACAATTTTACAGGATGGAGATGCTGAGTTACGTGATTGAATGGACAAAATTCTAGGCTAGGAAAATTGTTCAAATGCCTGCCCAGTAGATATAAATATTGCTTGGTTTATTTTGGCAAGATCAGAACATTTCAATCCTTGATTTACTGATCTACAAAATTAAAATATGACCCCTTTCAGACATTGTTTGTGTGGTTGCATGTACAAGGGAAGGAGGGATTCATATGGACATGATTTGTACAAATTCATGGGGGGGGGGAGAATAAGTGCTGTAAGTAAGCTCATTGTGTTAAGATAAATTAAAAACAAATATAGATTTATATTATAGGTAGATTTATAACCGATTAAAGCACTGCACAAATCAATACATTGGAATGTTGCCCTGTTATTGACTGTAAAGTGACTGAGTTTTTATAATGACAAGAGGCTGTACTATAGTAGTTATGGATAATTTTAACTTTTTGGTCTCTGAAAGGAATATAAAGGTTGGATAGTTATTGATTTCAGGCACTCTTGGCCTACCCTGGGTATTATGTTACTGTCAAGCAATGTTATTTTTCTTTTCTTTGTAAAATTCCTGGGAGAAACACTATCTTGAGTTTGATAATGGTATACAGAGGCTGGCAGTGCAGTGTGGTAGATTGTTCCTTGGACATATCCCAATACACTCAGCAAGGCTTACTCCTCATTCTTAAGGGTTGAAGTCTGGAATAGTTTGCTGGGTTTCCTTGAAAAGGTGATACTCTCTCCCCTGGGACAAGAGGAGAAATCAGTCTGGTGCTGGAACAAATGCACATTTGTTTGCACATAAAGGTAGCCAAGATAAGCTTGCTGATGTACCATATGTTGCCACCAGCTGGAATTCAGTCAACACTTTGTTAGGTTTGGCATCGATGTATTATGTACCCAGGCTTACAGAACCAACATGCTCTTGGTAACTGCGGCCTTTAATGTATGGATTTTAACTTCCACAGTGAACTTTGATAGTGGTTCTGAAAGGGAGGAGATGGCAATTTGTTCCAGTTTTGCCTGGAGTTGCCTTGCAATAACAAGGATTTCCTCAATCAGTTGTCACTATCCTGAGATACCAGTTGCAGGAAATTTCATCCATGATAGCAACTAATCTTGCAGTGTTTGCTTGGAAACCAGTTGATGAAACCAAAATAAAGATTTTCCAACAGAGAGAACTTCTAGAGAGCAGCTGAAGGGAAACTCTTCATCAGTGGAACTAAATTTGCAATCCCATGTGTCATTTCTAAAAGATGTCCCTTTGATTTTAGTGAAGCTTTCTCCTACATAAAAAGATATAGGATTGTGGCAAAGTATCCCTGATTAAAAATGCAATTGGGAATTTTATTTATTATTAAATGTTATAATTTGGATTTCCAAGGCTAGTAAAAATGGATGACTAGCCTAATTGAAAACTGAAAAATAAAGTCTAAAAGAGATTTTTAACATGCTTCCATCGAAAAATGTAGATGATGATAAATATATTTGTTTAGTAAGGCTGACCTTCTCTTCTGAATTTTTTAAAAATGTAATTAATATCATGAAGTTTTATAACAGCATTATATTGCTGGTCAAACTTTGTATTAAAGTATTTTATCAACCAAGCAGTGAACACAAGTCATTTGCCAACTCTATATCTTGCTTTACAGATAAAATGAGAAATTTGAAATCTATTTTATCACAAAATATTTTGTAAGACAAATAGCATAGTAAATGAAGTGATTATTTGTATACTTGTTGGTAAACAAAAGATTATCATCCTTATTTTCAATTGTGTAGTGCAATCAGGGAATATTAGCAACAATGTGGAATTGGATAGAGGCAATACTAATCTGAATCCATAATTAAAATGTTTGTATTTGATAAACAGTGAAATTGGCTGGATTAAGTCATATTATCAAGGCAAAATTTGTCCTGAATAAAATAGATATTTGTCTTATAACATATTAAACATTACTACATTAGCTTCATAGGCTACAATTAGCAATTCTTATTAATCTTTTATTTTATCATCAGACATCATCATCTGACCATTCCATTCCAGAGATGGAATTTATATCTTCCATTTAAGAAAAAACTAAGAAACTATTTAAATAATCTGTATAATAAAATTATTTTGACTTAATAGGCAAATGATCCATTGATACATAGAGGACACTTATTGTAAATTGATGGCAGTGATTTTAAAGGATCATTCAAAATTAACTTTCATTTTTATATGAATATTAACAGACTGTTATATTGTAGCATATGTGCTGAAACCAATTTTTTGGACAGAACATTACATGAATATGATTTAAAGTGATTGCTTTCAAGTTGTTAACAACAATGTGCATTACAAGACCTACACAACTATTCATTTTTCTTTTATAAGCAAAAATTAGAAGAGATGCAGCAATTGCATATTGGAAAATTGAAATATTCCAGGTGCTCATGAACTGGAATATTGCTTTAAAATATCAATTGTCTATCTGTCTATCTAGCTACTCTCTTATGTATATGATTTTTCATTACATTAATCAAGCAAGCAAGATCAAGTCTGGGAAAACTGGATACAGTTAAAGAATAAAAAAATATTGCATGATAAATTCTGTCCATCTAGAAAAATTAAGTATTTAATTCCTACAAATATAAACAAATCAATTCTAGGAAATTGGGTATAATCTATATTTTGAAAATACTTAGACCAGTGGTGGCGAACCTACGGCACGGGTGCCAGAGGCAGCACTTGGAGCCCTCTCTGTGGGCACACATGCTATTGTCCCAGCCTTGCCTCCCCCCGTGACCCCCCTCCACTCCAGCAGCCCCCCTGAAGGAGAGATGCCCCTGAGCGTGGCCCACATGGAGCAGTGCAGCCAAGGACATGGCAGCCAGGCAGTGTAGACAAGACTCTGCCCTGACACCCCATCATGCAGTTGATGCTGCAGGGCGCGTGTTGAGTCCGTGGCAGGAAACAGACACGAGAAGCAGCTGGAGTTCTCAGTTTCTTTTATTCAGCGTTCAGCTTACAGGAAGATGGTTTCAGCCTCGCCCAAACGCCTCGCAGCCTCTTATATAGGCAACTCCCGGGTAAATGGGTTACTTTTCCCGCACCAGCACCCGCGCATGTGCACGGCGCTGGCGACAGCCTGTCTGGTCCCGGGCAGCTTTGCACCTGCCCGGGACTGCCTGCAAACGCCCGAGCCGTTTGCAAGGCTTGGGACATAACACCCCTTTCCCCCGGGCTAAAACTACTACCAACATACAACATTTATTTTATACGACAATTTGCTCCCCAGTGTTCCCACTGTTTACTGGCTTTTGCCTTGCCAGCCATGTTATGTAATCTTCTAGGTACTTAGGAGATTTCTTTGCTCTCTGTGACCTTCTTAGCTCTGGGTTACTGGCATAAGTTCCCTGACTGGAGGGAGGCGTGAGCCGGTTCTCTCTATTGTGCCCTGGTGTCTTCCAAGGACTGTGCCCCGATGCCTGGCCTGCTTGCTTGCCCACCGGGCTCGTCAGGCCAGGGCTTCTGTTACTTTGTGACCTGGTTGACCTACCTAGCTGTAGACACTCAGGCCCCTTGAAGTGATAGCCGCTGCTGGGCGTCTCTGTAGAACCTCCTAGGTCAGTCCAAGACCTGTCAGGAGGCTGTCCATTCCCTGAACCCCATTCTGTGCTCGGGCTCGTGTGGGTTTCTGTACTTTCCCAAAACTCAGGTGTTCCCTGATTTGTGCTAGGGGTGTTGTAGTCGGGGCTTGGCTCCTCGACTAGCTCTGTGTATGTTTGACCCCCTGTAGGATTTGGGGTAAGGTCAGGCCAATCTTGGGAATTTTGTGCCAGCTCTCTTGCGGGGAATGATTTGTTGGGATGCCCCCGGGTATCCTCCGTTGCTGGAGTGCTGTGTGATGTGTGTGGAAAGTGAGTATGCCCCCTGGGTGACTCCCTGGCTGGAGTAGGCGTGAGTGCCTGTTGTGTGGGTAAGCTCCATGACTTCCTTTTCGGAGCAATTGCGGAATCTTGGGATGGGCCGTTTGTGGCTCCCTCAGTGGAGATGGGCAGTAGCTCTTGCCCTTCCCTTTGCTCCAAAGGGTCCCCCTCCCCCCCTGGAAAAGACCCAGGAGTCTCATCAGAAAAGTCCCGCCTAGAGCGGAGTTGGTCGATGTGCCGACGCAGGACACGACCGTTGTCCAGGGCTACCTCGTAGGAGAGAGGACCTGTGACCCTGGAAACAGAAGCGGGGACCCATGTATGACCAGGCCCGTAATTGCGAGCCCAAACCGGGGCACCCACAAGTAGTTGTCTAGGTGCCCTAGGATGTGAGGTAGATGAAGGCAGTCTGTCCGGATGCAACCGGTCAAGTCTAGTAGTAAGTTGGCGCCCCCAACGAAGTTCAGCTGGACTTCTCCCTGTAGAAGTGGACGGTGTGGTGCGATAAGAAAGGAGAAAGTCAGCCAACCTGTGATGCCAGTCCCCGTAGGTGAGTCTCTTCAAGGCGTCCTTTGCGATGCGCACCATGCGTTCAGCCATACCGTTGGTGGACGGGTGAAAAGGCGCAGACGTGGCATGACGAATCAGGTTTGCCTGTAAGAAAGCTTGGAATTCGGAGGAGGTGAATTGAGGGCCGTTGTCGGACACAATGACATCTGGCAGCCCGTGTGCAGCAAAAATCCCCCTCAGTACCTGAATAGTCTTTGCAGTGGTGGTGGATGAGACAGGCACAACCTCAAGCCATTTTGAATGGCTGTCAACAAGGACCAAGAAGAACTGGCCCTGAAAGGGCCCAGCGTAGTCAATGTGCACCCTAGACCATGGGGACTGCGTTTCCTCCCATCTATGCACAGGAGCTTGGGGCATCTCTGGGCGAGATCGTTGGCACAGGTGGCATGCGTGTACCTTAGCCTCAATACCTTTATCTAAACCAGGCCACCACAAGTGGCTTCGTGCAAGAGCCTTCATACGAACAATGCCAGGATGACCCTCGTGGAGGGATTCTAAGACCCTAGTCCTCATTGAGGTGGGAATGACAACTCTGTTTCCCCAAAGCAGACAACCCTGAGAAAGGGACAGTTCGTTCCTTTTGGACCAGAAACTCTGAAACTCAGGACTAGGGCAGTGCTCAGGCCACCCGGACAGGACCCAGGAGCGGACACGTGAAAGTGTGTGATCTGTACCTGTTTCAGCGGTAACATCCCTGGCACTAAGAGGGAGCTCGGGCAAGGCTTGGATTGATAGAATGTTGACAGCTGGCGCGGGGTCAGCTTCTACTACTGGCAGAGGCAACCTACTGAGGCCATCAGCATGGCCCATTTCTTTCCCAGGCTTGTGGATTAATGAAAAATCATATGCAGACAAGAAAATAGACCACCTAAGCATTCTAGGGGAAATGATGTGGGGAGTCTGCTTACGTGTGGTAAACAGTCCCAGCAGAGGCTTATGGTCAGTGAAGACCGTGAAATGCCTGCCATATAGAAAATCGTGGAATTTTTTAATTCCAGCAACAACAGCCAGAGCCTCCCTGTCTATCTGAGCGTAGTTGCGCTCGGCAGAAGACAGTGTTCTGGAGTAGTATGCAATAGGAACCTGAGTTCCATCAGACCTGAGGTGACTCAGGACAGCTCCAACCCCGTAGGGGGACGCATCACAAGCGATGCACACAGGAGAGACTCGTTGAAATGTGCAAGAACACTGTTAGAAGTGAGCAAGGCCTTGATTTCTTTAAAGCAAGCCTCATGTGCTTGTGACCACAGCCACACAGCTTGTTTGTCTAGTAGCCTGTGAAGAGGCTCAGCTACACTAGCTTTATGTGGAAGAAAAGAATTGTAGAAATTCAGGAGGCCTAAGAAGGCCTGAAGTTCGGCCTTAGACTTTGGCCTGGGTGCTTCTAAAATAGCAGTTAGTTTGGATTCAGCAGGATGAATCCCAGCAGCATCAATTTTGAATCCCAGAAATTCAGTAGAAGGCACCCCAATCTTGCATTTGTCTTTTCTGAGCTTGAGGCCTGATTTCCTGAATCTTAACAGGACAGCCCTAAGCCTTTCAGCTAGAATGTGTGTGGAGTCTCCTGCAATCAAGACATCGTCAAAGTAGGGGCAGACCCCTGGTATACCTCGTAGTGTGTTTTCCATTACGCTTTGGAAAATCCCAGGAGCGACATTTACTCCAAACTGTAGCCTTTTTACTTAAAAGGCTCCCCTGTGGGTCACAATGGTCTGAGCTATGGCAGCATCATCATCAACAGGCAGCTGTTGATATGCTTGAGCTAGGTCAAGCTTTGCAAAAACACGCCCCCCCTTGAGAGAGGCCAGGATGTGACTGACCACAGGAACAGGATAGGCATGTTGCTGCAATGCCTTATTGAGTGTGCATTTGTAATCAGCACAAATGCGAATGTCCCCATTTGCCTTTAGAGGCGTGACAATGGGGGTCTCCCACGGGCTGGAATCAACAGGTTCTAGGATTCCCTGTTGGATTAGTTTGTCTAATTCAGTGTCAATCTTACTTTTTAAAGCAAAAGGGACCCTTCTTGCTTTAATCCTAATGGGAGTGACAGTGGGGTCTAGCTTTAAGGACACAGGTGGTCCTTTGAATGTGCCCAGCTGGGGGCTGAAAACATCTGCAAATTCTTTGCAGACTTCCTGTAGGTCGAGTGTTTGTAAGCTGTTGAGTCCTGTGACGTGTATCCCCAGGGCGTCAAACCAATCGAGTCCTATGAGATTCGTTCGTTCACCCCCTACTACTAATAAGTCTAGTGGACCTTCAAAACTCTTGTATTGCACGTTAAGGGTGGCCTCCCCCTTAACACACACTCTTGAGTTCTGAAAATCTGTTAATACAATATCAGAAGGCCTTAACTTGGCCTTAGTCCCACTACTGGAACAAATCTTCCTAAATGTATGCAATGAAATAATGGAAAGGGCAGACCCTGTGTCTAGTTCCATAGATAATGGAACCCCTTGTAGCTTCACGTTGAGTGACAGCTTTTTCTTCATGGGCTTGTGTGTGCCTGTCCTACAGATGCTTCTTCGCGAAGCGCACAAACCTACCCTATTCTGGCTGGGGAGTCTGGTACCCTTCAGGCGTTCTTCTTGGGGTTGTGCCTTTCGTCGGGCCAGACACACAGCTGCAATGTGCCCTTGTTTGCCGCATGCCCGGCAGGTAGCGGAGCGGAACTTGCAGTCGGTTCTCCTGTGGCGACCTCCACAGCCGATGCACTTGAGCGGAGCCGAAGAGCTTCCCTTCTGGTTCTCTTCCTTCGCGGGGTGTAGACGGTCGACTTCTTCATCCGGATCCTCCTCGGAGTTTCGTCGGACGTCTTCCTGGTGCACGGACGCACCCTCTGCACTGCTTCTGATCGGCCGCATGTTCTTGACGGCGCCGCTTGCTGCTTCTTCTGCGGTGACTTCCCTTAAGGCGTCTTGGAAGGATAATTCTTCCTTAGCGAAAAGTCTCTGTTGTAACTCTCGATGCCTTAACCCACACACGAATCGGTCCCTCAGTCGTTCCTCGAGGTCCTTGAACTCGCAGGGCTTGGCGGCCTTCCGTAACGCGGCGATGTATTCCTTGGCTGACTCACCGGACCGTTGATCCCTTTGTTCGAAGGTGTGGCGCCATGAGATAACGGACACCTTGGGGTGGAAGTGCTCCTTCAGCAGCTTCTTCAGGTCTGCGTAGCTTACAGACTCTACTGGGACAGGTGCTGCAAGGTTTTCTGCAATTTCGAAGGCGTCTTGGCCGCAAACGCAAAGCAGGGTGGCAGCCTTCAAGCTATCTTCCCTCACTTGGTTTGCCTTGAAGTAGTTCTCCATTCTGGATACGTAGGACTCCCACCGCTCTGGATGTGAGACGTCGAATTCCGAAAGCCTTCCGATTTTCGCCATCTTCGGATCTTCAGGAGACGGGTCTATCAGCCAGCCTACCCCCGAATGCGCACCGGATTGGCGGGCAGCTGCCGAGTCGACGCCGTTCCTCTTCCGCCGCTCAGGACTCCTTGGGTAAGCTTACACTTCTTCCTTTCCAGGTAGTGCAAGGCATCCCACCTTCGTCGCCAGTGTTGAGTCCGTGGCGGGAAACAGACACGAGAAGCAGCTGGAGTTCTCAGTTTCTTTTATTCAGCGTTCAGCTTACAGGAAGATGGCTTCAGCCTCGCCCAAACGCCTCGCAGCCTCTTATATAGGCAACTCCCGGGTAAATGGGTTACTTTTCCCGCGCCAGCACCCGCGCATGCGCACGGCGCTGGCGACAGCCTGTCTGGTCCCGGGCAGCTTTGCACCTGCCCGGGACTGCCTGCAAACGCCCGAGCCGTTTGCAAGGCTCGGGACATAACAGCGCAGGCACAGGGTGTGGTCGCCATAGTGCTGCTGGGCTGCCTGGGCAATCTGTGGCAGGCCCTGGAGGCAGTGAGTGGTCCTGTGGGCAGTCGGGGCAGGGGATGAGGGCAGAGTGGGGGTGGGACAGGGGGTGGAGTGGGGCAGGGGCCAGTTTTTGGGCACTCGGTCTCTAAAAGATTCGCCATCACTGACTTAGACATTTTAAAATACTGTAATATATATTACCTAAACTGTTGGGGGGGGGTGCTCCATCACTGGAGTTTTTAAAGAAGAAATTGAGTAGCCATTTGTCTGGAATGGTACAAGATTTCCTGCTCAGGCAGTGGATTGAACTACAAGACCTCCAAGGTCTCTTCCAACTCTGTTATTCTGTATTCTGCAATATTGCCAACTTGCAGTTACTCTATGCAAAGCTCTCCAATATATTGGAATAGGGATATACTGTATTAATAGGATCCAAGGTAAAAATTCAAACGATCAAAGAATTACTTGTTATACATTCTAAAATACGATCAGTATATTATGTACTGTATAATAAAAACAAAATGTGATTTATTGTAAAAAGCATCAAGGTCAATTTGTTTTAATTAATTCGATTCAGAACAACAATAGGAATCCTATTAAATGTATCTACTAGATTTTTTAAAAAAAATGTAAGGGGAGTTTAAGCTAATATATCAGCAAATGAGGAGCTATAAACATGATTAATACGCACATTAGACTTTCCTTATCACATTGTGTTGGCAGTTTTTCTCCCTCACAGCTGAGATTCCATAGAGTTCTTTTTCCTTTTGTATAAAATACAGATTATGTGGAGACAGCCGTCTGAGCAACTGGAGTTTCATCTTGCATGGCCATTAATTTATTATTGCTACTTCAGTATTTCTTATCTAGAACAGCCAAGAAATGTCGAAGTGTAGTTTGGTCGTTTTCCAGGAAGAAAACAGACTCATAGGATGATAGTACCTCTCTGTCTCTTGATGAGGAGGCTAGATCAGCAGTTCACAAGTTCATTTTAAAAATAGTATAACCGGACCCACAATTTACATACAGTATTAACGCATTTCACGCTCATGTGCTTTAAATATGGCTGTCAGACATGATATTTCCAAAATGAATAGCACTCCATGAAGTTTTTTTTTCTAAAACCAGAATGATATATGATGACAAATTCCATTACCAATATGGCATGTTTATATTTTTCATATAATATACCCCTCTACTTTTTGTTTAGTGGCAGATAAGCATAAGAAAGATAAAGTTTCAATCAAACTGAGCTCAAATTTCATTGGCTAAGTAGTTTCTGTAATTTTCTGTACTTTCAGATTGCCTTCTTCCAAGATATTTCCCCCTAATTCTTCAATTTAGTCTATAGAACAAGATTTCCCTTGTTCTCATATAGCAGTGGTGGTGAACCTATGGCACGGGTGCCAGAGGTGGCACTCAGAGCCATCTCTGTGGGCACGTGTGCCATTGCCCCAGTCCTAGGCCTTCAGCTGGGTTTTATAAAACCTTTTCGCTTTAGGCCTCCACTGCCATGTGCAAAAAAAAAAAAAAAGGTTCAATCAATCAGTCAATTTCAACTTCTAGGGGGAAAAAAAGATCTTGCAAAGTTGGAATTGATTGATTGAACTTTTTAGTCCCACTCAGTCTGCCATTACCAATGAAGCCACGCCCATCCAATGGGCCACCCCCACCCGACACTCGATGATGCATAAGTGGGTTTTGGGTTGCAGTTTGGGCACTCGGTCCCTAAAAGGTTTGCCATCACTGTCATATAGAGATTCTAACCATGTTTGATCCTGTGTAGTTTTTTTTGAGATCAGCCGGTGTTTCTAGATTTTGCTACTAAGGGAGGGAGGGAAGGGAAGGGAAGGGAAGGGAAGGGAAGGGAAGGAAGGAAGGATTCCTCTTCTGTAAAGAGGAATTCCTCTTCTATTTTCTAAAGTAGATTTAGAAAATATTCTGATAAATGTCTAACTTTATTACACACCCAAAGACTGTTATACCCTCCCCACCCAATAGCCAGTAAAAGGATCTTACTGGCTGGTGGGGGGGAGCTGCATTGGGCCCTGAAAAAATGAGATTTATTTATATGTCTGATTTACAGGAGCTCAAAGTGGCTTACACAGGAATTTCCCTTTTATTCCCTCAACAGCAATCCTTTGAAATAGATTCAGCTGAGAAAGAGTGGCAAGCCCAAAGTCATCGAGTTAATTTCTATAGTTAGGTGTGAACCTGGACTTGGCATTTCTAGTCCAAGTCCAGTCCTACATTATACTTGTACCTTAAACTTATTAACTCCTATGTGACTGGAAGCCAAAGAATGCTTTTGTATGAACATCTTATTTCCATCCATGCTCATTTTCCATTTTGTACACATTTACAGTAAATAGCACTTTTCCATCTGCCAAAGCATCCTGATATTTCCATAGCATCCTGATAATTACAATCTAGAAAGTGTTATGGGATAAAATGCAAATTAGATAAGTGATTGCCATTGATAACAGCAGTCCATCATTAGGTTCTTCTTAAAAGGGACCATTTCCTATGTGTTGACATTATGCGTTGACTGGACCTTGTCAACTCCAGTCAATTACTTTGGGAGTAGGCGAATGTGCAGTCTAGCAATGTTGCTCTGAAGGTGAATGTGCCAACAGTGGTCTATCTAGAATGGTTATCCTTACGACACTATCTTTTTAAAGATTTGAAAGCAAAATTATGGAACGTACTCCATTTTTCAATTAACTGCTAAATACTGCTAAAAAAAGATGATTTCCTGGAGATTATACAAAATTAGGTTAAGAATTTCGCACAGGATCCAATCTGAGTCAATCACCAGGACCAGAGGTTTATTCTTCCAAGCTTTTGGACTCATGCTGGAGTCCATCCTCAAGGAACTTCCCTCTCTCCAGACATTCTCTGAGAATGGGCTTCAGCACAAATCCGAAAGCTTGGAAAAATAAACTTCTGGACCTAATGACCGACTCAGATTGGATCCTGCAACATTATCCTGCAACATGTACATTTGCCTTCATTCGTAAGAAATTCTCAATCATCAGTTAATGCCACTCATTTCTATTTCACTGTAATAGAATTAGCATAATGTTTCTATAACAAACTCTGATTTGTCAGTCTGAAAACTTCCACCAAGGACTCCCTAATCCACCAGATTTCCTATAGCATCAAGAGAGGTACAGAACATGGTTCTTGGGCTATGTGTGTCATGGTAAATTATAAATTGTATGCTCAGGGGTTTAGAGATTGGCTAGAAACAGCAAGAAGGCATGTGCTTGATATGCTACAAGTTTTGTTATATTCTGTTTGGACTTTGGGATGGAATGTTTGATAGTGTCAGCAAAACCAAAAGAACAGGGAGCCTTTGTCAATGACCACTGCTGGAAGGGCTTTTTTTCTGCATTCAGGGGATTGACATGTATGAACAATTGTCATAATCAAACACAAAATAGGGTATAAGTAACTCAACCATCTTGTGACAATTGGCTACTATTTTAGAAAAGTTCCAGAAGCTATTTCCTCTAGAGCAGGCATGTCAAACTCGCGATGTCATGTGATGTCGTGCAACGTATCGGGCCAGTTTTGCCATTGCCGGCAATGGGGTGGGCGCAGCTTCCACGTGACACATCTGGCCTGTGGGCCGGCAGTTTGACACCCCTGCTCCAGAGTATGGATCAGTGCATTTACAGTCTTATAAAAACCAGCATCGAGAGCTAATATTTGAGTTAAGACTTTCTTTTTAAACTTTCCTTTAAATAAAATGACAAAAAAGTCATCATCATTTCTCCATCTCATCTCTGCCTCTCACTTTATATAGCATTATTGCTGTATATGGAAATGAGTCCATGTCTATTCACCCCAAGATTCTTAGTACATTAAATGATTCCTCAAGCACAAAGAAATTTGAATAAAACGCAAAAGGCAGGAGACAAGGGGAAATAATTTAAGGAGAGAGTTGAAAGAAGAGCATTAAAACAAAGTAAACAAAGAATGTAAACAAATTAGATACCAAGTGCTTGGATTCCTCTAATGGCTGGAAAAATAGACAACAGATAAAAATTATAAGACCCATCAGAAAGAACAAAGTCTTTGTCCATGCATCTTTCAAAAGAAGGAATTGGAGTCAAAAGGTTAAGTGTGAGTAGCAATGAATATGAATAATAAGGACTAGATAGAATAACTAAAAGGCAAACAGACTTTATAAATCAGTTCTAGTGCAATTTAGACTTTGCAAAATATCTGTAATGGCTTATAAAGGCCATTACAGTTACCAAATTATACAGATGTATAATTCCTTTGAATTACATAACTTCATAAAGCAAAATGAACAGAAGGATTGTGGGAGACTAAAAGGCTAATTAGTCAAAACATATTTTGTTCTGTATAGTTGACAGCAGATGCATCTGAGAATAATTTATGCAGGACATCAGAATCCTCTTTCTCCATAACTGATGATTAGTTATAGAAAAAGTCCATCTGATCAAGAGAAATGACACACTTCTGTGTGAACATATTCAGCTATAACAATAAGTCATGGGACCTCTTTTTATTTCAACAATTTTAATGGGAAAGATGCCAGAAGCACTCAGTGGAATTGAAGAAAGTAATTTTTGTAAAAGCTCACAGTTAATTTCTCTCTCCCACTCCCTAAAAAAAATTCCTGGAAATTTTCAGAGCAGTTGTGGTATTATTATTATTATTATTATTATTATTATTATTATTATTATTATTATTATTATTATTATTGTTGTTGTTGTTGTTGTTGTCTGTCAGACTTGAGAACTGATTGTTATGAAAGCAAACTGGTACCAGTTTTAATAGAAGGGCAAATTTCGAACAGAGAGGGTTAAAGATGCTTAATATCTACTGAATACTATTGGGCTTTTCAATACTGTTGTAAAATTTGGGGGAAATAACGGAGTGTCTAGGAAAGTTTAAGCCCTGCACTAGAGCACACTGAATAGGAGTATTTTCTTGCAGGTTCCACTTGTACTATTGCAAGAATAATTCATACATATCAAACATTTCATTTCATTTTCTTTTTGACTTTGACAAATATGTCATACAAGTGCTCAACAGCCCAGGTTTTTTGTGGTCTTAAGAATGATGCTGCTTCAGCTAAGGCAGGGGTTCCCAACCAGGGGTGCTTGTAGCCCCTGGGGGTGTGAGAAGATATTCCAGGGGGTGCAAAAACTTGGGTTTTCAAAATTATAGTGTATAATTTGTTGCCGTTATTTCGAATTTTTGTAAGGGGTGCGAGAATATATCAGAAGAGTTCTAGGGGTGCGGGGTATAGAAAAGGTTGGGAGCTGCTAAGCTAAAAGAACAATTCTTTCTCTTTCTAAATTTGTTCTTCTTCACAGTGCTTGTGGAAACTAGACATTTGTGAGAAATCACAAAGCTCCCATGATACCTGGAAATTTCAAAGAGGGCCTGTTGATTTTCTGCTATGTTTTGTAATGTAAAATAAGCAGGAAAGATAGAATCAAATCACTGCTAGACCTTTATGGCTTTTAAAATTATTATTAAAAGTTTATGAATTGTCTTTTAGGCTATGATTATGGGCTATTAGATAGTTTGTAGTCATCTAAATAGGAATTCTAACCACCAAACAAATCTGCTAGAATGCTAATTTCCAAAATATTCTGCTGATTAACAGTAGAAGTTGCTATAACTTCACATAAAAAATATACTTTGTCTTGGACCCCACTTCTAAATCCACCAACTAGCTTCATGGCCTTTTCCCCAATATTTATTTAAGAATAATTATTTCAAGAACTGAGAACTCTGTTGGTTATAGTCAGTCAATAAAAACATTCCTTGGATGTATAGTTTCCCCCAGATAGGTAGGGGAAGTGATGAACTGTAACTTCATGATACTTATTCCATCTCTTACATACTAGTGTGGGATGTTGCAGCACAAGTGCAGTGGGTTGGATGCAAGCCTGTCCTGATGCACATTTTGTCATTTTGATATTATCATGATAAGGAATGGACACCTATCTATGGATATAGTATTAATTTGGGCATACAGTCACTACATTATGATAGCAATATATTATACGTATTTTTTTTCATGAAATGTTATCAAAGCATTAAATTCTTATAGCAAAAAATCAAAAGATTTTATTATACAAAAGTTCTGGTTTTATGTTACATGAAGAAGGAGAAGAAAAGTTTATTTGTGTCGGTTTGTTGGACTTTCATTCAATTATCAAGTAGTCAATTCTTCATAAATTCTAGTTGATCAGTCAGTTAACTAAGGTACTAGATTTACATATGAGTGCATATTATAATCTGATTTTTTTTTAAAGCAATGCATTATATTACAATGGGGAGCTTCGGAAAGGCATTACTTGATCTCTTTGAGAGATTAGCCAATATCCTTCTAAGGATCCATGCATATTTTAATTTTTTTTTAAAAAGTCCAATTAATTGAAAATATATTTTAGTCAATGAAAAGTATTCTAAATCATTAGCTTGATCCATCATAATAATTGACTAATTGCTTATGGCCTACAGTCTCAAGAGACTGTATTTCATACACTGTATTTATATATACTATCTTTCTGCCTAGGCATTTTATTACTTAAAATCAGAAGATTAGAAAATAAAAATCAGAAAAACAACCTTGGGTCCTTGTTGGTTATTTTAGGAATGAGTAGTGAGTTCTATGGTGACAGCATCTTTTTGGCCTTCCCTTCCCCGCAAGGCTAATAAACTGAGTAATATTTGGAGTAAGTAACTGATGGCTTCCAGGGCAAAGGAGACTTATAAATCCCCTTTATTGTGACCCTCCCAGGGTCCCCTGCTCACATTTGGCAGGAAATCCAGTTCCTATTCCTTTGCATGATATCATTGTGTTATCACACTAAATACTACAGCTCTTGGATTCACCCCAAAATGCAAACAACAACAACAACTGAAGGTAGCTCCTAGCCACCAAAAATGCCTTTTGTCTTTATAACTGCTTGTCAAAAACTCCAGGGTAGAAATTATTTTACTTTTTTTTAAGCAGTATTGAACCCATTTGCTATTCAGATATTTGTTTGTTAAATTTGTAATACCTCCACATTGCAGGACCTTTGACGTTATGCCAGTTTTAAATACAGCCATTTAACTAATTGATTGAGTAAATGATTGGATTTATTTATCACCTCAGTCAATTAGACTTAGTTATACTAGGTGTTGTACAGCATCCAAAAATGGATAAAACAATGTAATAGCAAAATGTATATTATAATTGAATAAAAATTACTAGAAAACAATAAAACATCCATGGTGAAGTATTGAAGTTCAGATTAGCACATCTTTGATGACCTGCCAGAAAGAAGCCATTCCAGAGATCCAGAGTCACCATGGAGAAATGGTACCTCTGGAATTCAACCCCTCGTTTCTAAGTTAATGGGACACTATCAACTTTTTCTCCATGCCAGAAATGGTAAACAAAGTTCTAGCATAGAGTCAGTTCTGCTCTGAATGTCTAATTTTGGATTTCAGTCCTAATTTATTGACAGATATGTTCAACATTAAGGAAATTTAAAAAAAAAATCAGGAGAGATCTACACAGGCCATTTTCCTATATAACTAGGGTCTTCTCTGATACATTGCAGAATTTGGTGATGTTGCTACTGGCTATCTCTCTGTCAGAATGCTAGGCTTATGTCGAGGCTGCACGCCTCTGCTCTGTTATTAAGACCCAGCTCTTATTCTCTGAATACCCATTCTACCCAGGCCTTAAATAATATAGCCAATGCAAGGTCAGAGGGCTAATATGCAGCAATGCAAAAATTAGAACCATAAGGGGCCAAGCGGCATATCTTGTTGCTTTTGCATACAGTCAAAAATTGAAATTGCCGTAAATTCAATCAGGTTTGCCATTTTCAGCCATCAGCAAATAGCATGGGAGGAAAGTTCACCAGGCCATGTTCCTTGTATCGCAAGAGTCTGCACTGAATCAACATTTCCCCTCCCATGTTACTCATTCGCTCATGAGTGAATCATATTTATTTTAATGGGGCTCAGACAGGAGGCAGTTGTGTTTGGCTGTCTGGATTGGACTTGAGGATTTAGGGCATGTCTGCACTATAGTTTATCTTTCCTCGGTACATGGTTAGGTTTTCATCACAGATGTGTCTGTTCATCTACTGCTTCTCAAAAGTGAAATTTCCTTGATCTGGGCAGTGGATTTACTGAACTCTCCTGTAGGCTGGTTTGTTTGCTATTATTTTAAACAGGATTTATCTACTTAAGGGATAATTCACATTTATTTGTGAATGCATACTGGTAGAAAACATAATAGATATGTGCACAAAAAAGAACATCCATATTTTAAAACTGGCCATCAAGGACACATTGATTAAATAAAATGTAAATATATGCAATTTTGGAAGATTTCATTGCCTGGCCATCTAGATTATCAGGAGATAAGAAAATGATTCTTTAAAAAGTCATAGAAACAAATCACGGATACAATTGAAGTTTAGAGGAAGAGAGATGTACAATATTTTTTTTCTCCAGCACACAGATTGTTGTTAAGAATATGAGCCCCATTTTTTATATCTCTCCATATAATTCAAAAGTGTCTGTGTTGTGTGTGTACATTGAAATGGAGAGATCTGTGAGAACATATTCAAACAATAATGAGAATCCTGAACTTTTGGTTTTCTGATTTTTTTTGATGCAGACAAAGCAGACCATATAATGAGAGCTACTTTAAATGCCAGTTTGTGGCATTCCTGATAAAATCATTCAACTCATTTGCTATAGAAATTGTTGGTTTTATACCCCAAATCACATATTTCTTTTTTATTTTTAAATTCTCTATATCAGGCATGTCAAACTTGCAACATCACATGATGTCGCATGACGTATCGCGACTTTTCCCCCATTGCCGACAATGGGGTAGGCGCGGTTTTGGCGTGACGCATCTGGCCCGCAGGCCGTCAGTTTGACATGCCTGCTCTATAGGGATTCTTTTAAAAGAAAATCAAAGTGGGGTAAGGAAACAAACAAAAATAAGAAATCACCTAAATTCCAACTGGCTGCAGAGGAAACTAGCAATTTTTTAAAAAGAGAGAATAAGACTCGATAAACTAAGAAGTGCCCCAATTGATAAGTCCTTGACCACTCAGACAAAAGTAGATCCCCTTAAAATATGCATTAAGTATAACAATTAATGCTATAAAAGGCCTCAATCAACAATCCTTCACCTAGTTGTTTTTGGAGATAAATCATAATTATCCCAGTAGGACATATTTCTAAGGAAATAGCTCATTTAACACTCCAGAGTTAAATATACTGTATGCTTCAAGAGATCATCTTGGAAACCAAAATGTTTATAGGGTGCCTAAGAGCTTTAGCATAATATCCATAGAGTGCATTACCAACTCAAGTATAATGTTCTTGCCTAACATTCACCTGAGTAATTTAAAGGTTAAGCTTTCCAACTGAAGCATATACCTGACTCCTCCAAATCAATTCTACCAAATCATTTCAATTTGGTCCTGTTGTGTTATTTCATGTTGCGTTGTTTTTAACGCAGCAGGTTAGATATCACTGTGCCCAATGTTTTAGGAAGACAACAGAAGAATGCTGGCAGATTATACTGGCTGGGAACCATAGGGGAAGAAATGTGCTTACATCAGCTGGAAGCAGCCAATAAGCATCTCCCTGATCCCATCTGCTGCAGGTCATCTGACTTCACCTTCTCTGTAATAGGGATATTTTTGTACTCATATCAGAAGCACAGAGGCACGTCCAGGTTGAAAGAATTAACCAATGACATCACTGTTGCCCTGGGAATGCCCAGTTGGGGGTTCCTTCCATGTCTCCGGCAGAAGCTGGAGCTGGAGAGAAGGATGGGAGCTCAACCCATCCCATGGCAGCTGTTGGGTCTTGAACATGAGTTTGCTAGCCTCTAACCCAGTATCCTAACCACTCGAGCCACCGTGCTCCTGTCTATAATAGGTAACAAATTGTAATAGTTTTTATATACCTTGCTACTATTATTGGATACTCTTGACTTAAGGGGGAACACACTACAGCTAAGTAATTCAGGAATATTTATTTGGTCAGTGATCAGCAAAATTTAAAACAGAAGTTTAAGTTTAAACTTAAAGTTTAAACAAAAACAGTGTAGTGGATAGATACAGACAAGTATCTGCAATAGACAAGTGGCTAACAAAACAATCACAAAAATAACAGTATAAAATCTCATAATAATGTAGCAACTGCTTCTCTATTACTATATTATTGCATTTGTTACCTAGGTAATGTAAATCTAAAATATTAGGTATAAAATAAAAGCTATTTAAAATAAAGATGTTAAAAAGATCGATATTGGAACTAATTAAAGATTGCATGATCAGATGGGCGCAGAACTTTGGTGAGCCAGTTCCTTTGGATACCTGGGAAACCATCTGGGTGAGAAATGTCAAATTTACACAAGCACAGAACTTAAGGGAGAATTTTTATAAAATGTTTTATAGATGGCACCTTGATCCACAAAAAATGTCTCTTATGTACCCTGACTTACAACCTAAATGTTGGAGATGTGGTTGTATGGACGCTACTTATTATCATATTTGGTGGTCGTGCAGAGAGATAAAAGCATTTTGGATTAAGATATGGTGGAATATCCAGAGAATTTTTAGAAGGAGGGTAAAATTTACTCCGCAATTATTTTTGTTGGGTATAGTTACTGATTGTGATACAAAGGAGGTTATATTGATGTTAAATTTGATAACAGCCGCAAGGCTGTTAGTAGGGCAATATTGGAAGAAGGAATCTTTGCCTACTTTGCAAGAGTGGTTTCTTAAAGTGTCTTATTTGGCGGAAATGGCAAAGATTTCGGCTTTTTTAAAGGAACAAACACAAGAGAAATTTCTTGCTGTTTGGGATAAGTGGATAAAATTTATACAATTTAAACTGGATATAAAAAAATATCATATAGCCTTTTCATAATCTTTATTTTTATATATATACATATATATCTTAATGTTATATTTTTCTTTTTTTATAAACATAATTTTTTAATTGTTTTTAAACTAAGCCTATATTCTGCTCTGGGAAGCTCAGGAGAGGGGAAGGGGGGGGGGTCTTTGGGTGGGGGTTGGGGAAGGGGGGTTTTGTTGTGTAATGTTTAGTTTTTTCTTTATATATGTTGTTTTTTGTTATTGTATTGTTTTGTTTTTTTTGTAAAACTTATAAAACTTTTTAATAAAAAAAAAATAAAACCAGTAAAAAATAAAATAAATAAAATAAAAAAGATCGATATTCAAATATCAATGTCTAGGCCATCTAACCATGCTACAGGTTTCTGATATGGTCATTTACTTACCTCTTTTATTTGGTGCTTTTCTGGAACCAATGAAATGAGAGTGCTAAGTGACAAGTGATGTATTCTCCTTGTAGGCTTAAAAAGACATATTTTGAACTGTTTAAAATATTGCTTGCTAATCATGATTCTCTTAGATCTTTCCCTGAGTATTCATAGTTTACATTAGCTAAGATCACTCACAATTAAATCAGGAATACAACGCAATGCATTTAAAGTCCCATTTTGCTTTGTTGTTACTTTGAGATTGCTTTCAATTTACAGAAGAACAATTATGAGACATCATAAAACTTGTATCTTTTGGCTACCGATAGAAGTCTGAGTAGTTAAGTCTTTTGCCTAAATAACTATACTACTATACAGTAGTGGCCAAAATTGTGGAAACCTTTTGGGAAAAGTGTACAGTAGAAATGCCACTTTTGGTTAAGTTTCCACCAATTTTTCTTCTAATTTCTTTATAACTGTAGCCTTGTTCACTTAATAATACTATTTTACATTGCTTTCTGGGCAACCAGTCAGCTCTTTGCACCATTACTTTAATTTTATTACATTTTACAAGCTCACTAAATGAAAGAACACAAAAAAACTCAACCAACTTGATAGCTATCACATAACACACTGACTCTCAGCTGCAATACATGACCTCAATAACTGAATCCTACTGTGATCTGATTGGCTCATTGCCAAAACAAGATGATACCTGACATGCTCACTGGCTACAATCAGATGAAGAAAAGCTACCTGATATCAACCTAAGCAAGCTGTGCTTCCTTTTTCTGGTTATTTGGCTATAACTTTTCATAGAATACAGTACAGATAATTGAACAAACTATGTTGCATTACATTCTTGATTAAATTATCTTTCCATTGATATATAATTTTATGGTACTACTGCAAAAAAAGCAGATCTGCCTGTGGGAAATAATGGGCACCGTGCATTCTTCTAATATTAATTGTTTTTTTTTAAATTAGATGCTGGATTTCAAAAGAGAGAGGGAGGAGGCAAAACCACGGAGGTTGCCCTAACAAACTGCAGGCTATTTGCGTATGCCAAATAAAGAGCATCAAGAATCAAATAATTTATGTGCTGATAATCTCTTGACAATCTTCCGCTAGCATGTGATCCTTCTCCCAATTCAAATGCTGAATGTTTCTCTTCTCCAGGTTATGTCTAGCAGGACTCTTCCAAAAGCCACAGTTACCTTGCAGCCAAACCACTGGACGTATGAGCAACAGATCATCTGCAACAGAGCCTCTCTTTTGTGGAAGTGTGGCCAATTAGTCACACGTTTGGTGTTCTAATTAGGCAGCGACTGGCCCTTTCAGAAAATGTGCTGTTGATTTAGGTACTTCCTCAAACAATGCTAAATTGTGTTATGTGAAATTCAATTAGTCCTTCCCCCCCCCTTAAATGTTTCCACATCTGTTATTCTTTAAACATAAAGTGATGAGGAGAAAAGGAGAAGTGAAAAGCCAGAGTCTCCATTGGTGAAATATGTTAGACCTCTGGGACCAGCCCTTTTACCAGCTTTTGACCCTGAACAGTGATACACAGGAAGGAACAAAGTTAGAAGCTATCCTGGTGAAACCTCTGAAAATAAATCATTATACCAAGAAATAGTACAACTGTATGAGAATGTAATCTCTACTGATAGTTATAAGACTGGTTTTGTTTGAAAATGGTGGCCTTGAAAAAAGGAGTTTGAAAAATCAGGAGGCTTTGAAAATTTGGCCTTAAGCGAATGAAATTAAGTAAATGAAAAAAAAAAACTAATTGGATTTTTTAAACATTATTTTTAAAGTGGAATGATAAAACATGGGCCCAATACAACATATATATATATTAATAAATGCTGCTGGGCAGATTAAAAAAAAAGCAATAAAGCAACAAAGCATGCTGTAGTGCTATTTTGATGTTAAAACGTCAAAGAAAAAGAAAAAAATCTAGATAAAATAGTCTATTATCATTTTGTCTCAAACATTTTTGCCATTCTGCTTAACAAACAGATGTATCGATCCTTTATATTTTTTTAAGTACAAATACTGCTTTTGTCTAACATATTTAAAATAACTTTTGAGGATTATCCACAATATTAGAGAACCTTTTCTATTGCATATGATTGCTAGTCTTTTTCCCAGGTCCCAGACAAAGCACACAGGAGGCTACTTAAATGTTCCCAGACACAAGTCTGAGTGTTGTCAAGACACATATCACTTAAAGCAAAACAGTTGCTCCTACATTGTGACTCTAGTGAAACCTACTGCTGTCTAAAGATGATGTTGTACATACGTTCAATCCTTGTTACTGTTATCACCTTTTCATGAACCAACATTTCAGACCTTATCTCCTGGGCTGGCAGGCCATGCTTCAGGTTTGTCAGAGGCTGGCATAGACTGTGTGCGAGGTTTTTTTTTTTTTTTTTGAAGATGTATCTTGATAAGATTTGTAGAAGGTGAGAGATGGAGTTGTCAGCACCATTTTATGGCACCTCTGTACATGTCAGAAAATGAAAATATTTTCAGAAGTGATAGCATTATTTTGACTGGCGACAGGGACATTTAGAACAATAAATCTGCAAGGGCAGCTCAATTTAAACTCAAGTAAAAGGCTTGTCAGGGTGTAGAGTGTGTAGGAGGCATATAGGTTTTGACTGTGGGGAAATCGTTTGGGAAAGACCTGAGACTTGTCAAGGGAAATATTTAAATACAACAGTTGCATTTCTAGTAAAGTTGTGCTCCTAAACATCTCAAGCATTTAGAGACTGTAACGGTATTTATCGGAAGTACTGAAAATCGTATTGGGTGATAATTAAATGCTCAGAACAACTGAAAAAAAAATGTATGCAGCTTCATTCAGTTCCGAGAGAATGCTTAATGTATTCAAATATGTTGGAAAGTGCATAATTGAACATTAACTTTTTTAGAAATAAGGTGGCATGTTTGATAATTAAAGGGCAACCATGTTTGAGTTTATGTTGGAACAGATGGGGAAGACATTAACAATTTTAATATTAACAGCCGTCTAAATCAGCAGCTTGCAAATATTGTTCAAGCCCTGATCTAGGAGTGGCAACAAGTATTTTCTCAGCTAACCCACTTGGTTTCTGTGTTGGATAAAAATCTCTTAACATTTTGCAGCTGCTGCCATGCAACTGTTTTAGCCTCTATGGCTACCAAAAGAATCAATCAATTCAAGCCGTATAAGAATAGATTCTATTGTTGATTTGGATCGATTGAATTCTTCTTATTATTACATTATTGTGACTATTATATTTTTATTTATAAGCAGATGCTGTGTTCATTGAATATTCAAAAGAGTTCACAGTGTAAAACAAACAAGAAACTGAATAAAAAAGATATCACTGAATCAGTTTTTAAATGTGATAGGTTTATAAACTAATTTTCTATATAATATATTGATAACAGTGACATAGCTATTGGGCTATTATTTTTATAGCATTATAAATCTGTAGCCATGTTGTTAAAAGAAATGCAAATAATGTTTGTATATTTGCTGCATCAAATTTCAGGAGAAATTTTTCATGGGAAAATACAGTTTGTGTCGGCAATTAAATGAAACTTGTTTTTCTTATACCTGAAGCTGATGAAATAGTAGAGCTTCACAAAGTTACTTGTTTATAACATTTCAGGAAATAAAAACAACATTAATCATACTATATTTCACATGAGATCAAGACAATAATCCCTTTCTTCAAACTTAGGTATTGCATTTGGTTCAGAAATGTATATAATTTAGGCCAGGCTGGGGGAGAAAAGCAAAAAAAAAAAAAAAGATTGAAAGGATAATAATGTGATTGGTTAACTGAAGCTTGCAGCCATCTGACAACTCTGCTGAGAATGTAATCAGGCAGAACCGCAATCTTGTACTACCATGGTGTAACGATCGGATATAACACCACACTTACATCCAAGCTCATTTGAGGATTACTGCCTCCTAGTAGTGTTGACTGAACTACACACGTAGCTATAGAAAGTACCCTATTCCTAAACTTTTCACTCAGAATAAAAAACCTATCAATCTGCTTTTCCAACAAACATATCTACAGTTCTTAATACATGCTACTTAAAGACTTAAGCGTGGGAGGAACTGCATTTATCTGAACTAACCTTTAATGGGAAAAAGGGCAGCTTCAAAAGATTCTGGTTTTCATCTCATATATAATAAAAATGTCCCCATTCAAAACTGAAATATTTGTGATTTCCCCGCTTATTTTTAATGACCAACGTGGGATATATTCCAGATTATATGCAGCTAGGAAACTTTGACTATAATTCTGCTATATAGATTTCTTCAGTACATTTGTTTACATATTGAAAATCAATAAACTGAGATGACCCAACTTTCTGTTTTTCACCATCTCTTTTTCTTTCTGTGTTTGTGCGGGTGTCTCTGTGTGTGCATATACACATAACATACAAACTTGTGTGTATGACATGTGTTATGTCCTGAGCCTGTGCAAGCAGGCTCGGGGCATTGCGGACGGTCCCGGGCAGGTGCAAGCTGCCCGGGACCAGACAGGCTGTCGCCAGTACATGTGCGCATGCGCGGGTGCTGGCGCGCCAAAAGTAACAGATTGACCCGGGAAAGGCCTATAAAAGGAGGCCGAGAGTTTGGGGCATTGCCGCCATATTCCAATGTAAGCTGAACTGAAGAATAAAGGTTTCCTGAGAACTACAACTGCTTCTCGTGTCTTACCATTTCGCGACGGACTCAACACTGGCGACGAGGATGGGATTGCCTTACATCGGAAAAGAGAAGGTGTAAGCTTACCCGAGTGAGTCCGGAGTGGCAGGAACAGCATTGACTCGGCAGCTACCCACCAATCCAGCGTGCAGTCGGGGGTAGGCTGGCTGATAGACCCTTCCTGATACGAAATGGCAAAGATTGGAAGGCTTTCGGAATTCGACGTCTCACATCCAGAGAGGTGGGAGTCCTACGCAGCCAGGGTGGAAAACTACCTCAAGGTGAACCAGGTGAGGGAAGAGAGCTTGAAGGCTGCCACCCTGATGTGCGTTTGCGGTCAAGACGCATTCAAAATCGCGGAGAACCTCACAGCACCTGTTCCTTTAGAGTCTGTCAGCTACGCAGATCTAAAAAAGTTACTGAAGGAGCACTTCCAACCTAAGATGTCCGTCATTGCGTGGCGCCACACCTTCAAGCAGAGGGATCAACGACCCGGAGAATCGGCCAAAGAGTACATCGCCGCACTGAGGAAAGCCGCAAAACATTGCGAGTTCAAGGACCTCGAAGAACGATTGAGGGACCGGTTTGTATGCGGGCTAAGGCATCGAGAGTTGCAACAGAGACTTTTCGCCAAGGAGGACTTGTCTTTCCAAGATGACTTGAGAGAGGTCACCGCAGAAGAAGCAGCGGGCGGCACCATCAAGAACATGCGGCCGATCAGAAACAGTCCAGATGCTGCATCTGTGCACCAGGAAGAAGTCCAAAGAAACTCCGAGGAGGATCCAGATGAGGAAGTGGACCATCTCCACCCCACAAAGGAAGGAAAACCAAGAGGAAGCTCTTCAGCGCTCCCCAAGTGCATCGGTTGTGGAGGTCGCCACAAGAGAGCCGACTGCAAGTTCCGCTCCGCTATCTGCCGGGTGTGCGGAAAACAAGGACACATTGCAGCTGTGTGCCTGGGCCGTCAGAAGGTACAATCTCAGGAAGAATTGCACTTGAAAGGTACCAGGGTCCCCAGCCAGAATAGGGTGGGGTTTTGCGCTTCGCGAAGAAGCATCTACAGGACAGGCACACACAAGCCCATTAAGAAAAAGTGAAGCTACAAGGGGTTCCATTAACTATGGAACTGGACACGGAGTCTGCACTTTCGATCATTTCTATGCACACTTTTAGGAAGATCTGTTCCAGTAGTGGAACTCAGGCCAAGCTGAGGCCTTCTGATATTGTGTTAACAGACTTTCAAAACTCCAGAGTGTGTGTTAAGGGGGAGGCCACCCTTAACGTACAGCATAAGGATTTTGAAGGTCCACTAGACATATTGGTAGTAGGGGGTGAACGAACGAGTCTCATAGGACTCGATTGGTTTGAGGCCTTGGGAATACACGTCACAGGGCTCAACAGCCTACAAACACTCGACCTACAGGAAGTCTGCAAAGAATTTGCAGATGTTTTTAGCCCCCAGCTGGGCACATTCAAAGGACCTCCTGTGTCCTTAAAGCTAGACCCCACCGTCACTCCCATTAGAAGTAAAGCAAGAAGGGTCCCTTTTGCTTTAAAGAGTAAAATTGACACTGAATTGGATAAACTGATCCAACAGGGAATTCTAGAACCAGTTGACTCCAGTCCATGGGAGACCCCCATTGTCATGCCTCTTAAGGCAAATGGGGACATTCGCATCTGTGCTGATTACAAATGCACTCTAAATAAGGCATTGCAGCAACATGCCTATCCTGTTCCTGTGGTCAGTCACATCCTGGCCTCCCTCAAGGGGAGGCGCGTTTTTGCAAAGCTTGACCTAGCTCAAGCATATCAACAGCTGCCTGTTGACGGTGACGCTGCTATAGCTCAGACTATTGTGACCCACAGAGGAGCTTTCAAGGTAAAGAGACTTCAATTTGGAGTAAATGTCGCTCCTGGGATTTTCCAAAGCGTAATGGAAAACACACTACGAGGTATCCCTGGACAACGGTCGTGTCCTGCGTCGGCACATTGACCAACTTCGCCCTAGATGGGACCTTCCCGCTGAGACTCCTGAGTCTTTTCCAGGGGGGGAAGGGGAGCCCTTTGGGCAAAGGGAGGGGCATGGAATGATGCTCATTACCAATGAGGGAGCCACAAATGGCCCATCCCAAAATTCCACAATTGCTCCCAACAGGAAGTCAGGGAGCCCAACTAGAACCCAGGCATCAATGCCTACTCCAGCCAGGGAGTCACCCCGGGGGCATGATCACTTTTCACCCGCATCACTCAGTACTCCAGTCAGATAGAATACCCGGGAGCATCCCAACAATCCATTCCCTGCAAGAGAGCTGGCACACACTCCTCCTAGTTGGCCTGACTTCAACCCTATCCCTAAAAGGGGGCAAACACATAGGGAGGTGGTCGAGGAACCAAATCCCGACTACATCACCTCTGACTACACTCAGGGGACAACTGAGTTTTGGGACAGTACTGAAACCCACACAAGCCCGGACACAGAACAGGATTCAGGGGATAGACAGCCTCCTGACAGGTCTTGGACGGACCTAGGAGGTTCTACAGAAATGCCCAACAGTGACAGTCACTTAGAAGGGCCAGAGAGCCTACAGCTAGGCGGGACAACCAGGTCACACACTGGAAGAAGCCCTGGCCTGACGAGCCCGGTGGGCAAGCAAGCAGGCCAGGCATTGGAGCACAGCCCTTGGGAGTCACCAAGGCATAACAAGGGGGACAGGCACACATCATCCCTCAGTCAAGGGGTACTTGGCAAGCACCCAGAGCTTAGGAGGTCACAGAGAGCGAGGAAATCTCTTAAGTACTTAGAAGATTACATAACACTATTAGCAAAAAAGAGCCAGTAACAATAGAGGCACAGAGACTGATGGTATTGGGAGCATGGCACTACACTACAGAAATGAGTTATGTGTTATTATAATATAAGGAATAGTTTTAGCCCGGGGGGAAGGGGTGTTATGTCCTGAGCCTGTGCAAGCAGGCTCGGGGCATTGCGGACGGTCCCGGGCAGGTGCAAGCTGCCCGGGACCAGACAGGCTGTCGCCAGTACATGTGCGCATGCGCGGGTGCTGGCGCGCCAAAAGTAATAGATTGACCCAGGAAAGGCCTATAAAAGGAGGCCGAGAGTTTTGGGCATTGCCGCCATATTCCAATGTAAGCTGAACTGAAGAATAAAGGTTTCCTGAGAACTACAACTGCTTCTCGTGTCTTACCATTTCGCGATGGACTCAACAACATGCTTTGCAGAATACTTTTCAATATTGTTTGAAGTGAACAAATAAAAGTAGCCAAATTTCATATGACAATATAGAAGTCTTTCAAGATTGAGTTTTCTTACTATATAGATACATACTGCATCTCTCTCTCTCTCTCTCTTTCTCTCTCTCTCTCTCTCTCTCTCTCTCTCTCTCTCTCCCTTCCTCCCTCCCTTCCCCCCTGAATCTAAGACATCACATTCTGTATAGGAGTGTCACATATAACCTACTCAGTGGTGGGATTCAGCCAGTTTGCACCAGTTCGGCAGAACCGGTAGCTAATTTTTTGTTGCCCAGGCCCAGAACGGACTTCTGGAAGTGGCTTCCAAACAGAGAACCGGTTGTTCACATATTTGAATCCCACCACTGAACCTACTGCTAATCCTGAAACTCTGTGTAGACAGCAACTAGATAGGTCTTCTTGTTTCAGGGTTGCACTGTTCTCTGTCAGAACTGCTCAGATATACATAGGGTTCCCCTCTGTATGAGTTCTCTCTCCATCTCAGAGAGGCTGACAAAATGTATTGTTGACACTCAGCAGGATATGCCAGCTAAATGCAGGGATGTAGCCAGACAACAGTGTCAAAGAGGTGAATCCTCTCATGCAGAGGCCTCATAAAACGCACAGTCAATGATGGTAACAGACTTAGATATATAGTTACTGCATGTAGACCAACTGACAGAGCTTCCTCTGATGTCTTACTAAGAAGTAAAACAGTTTGGAAACGTGCTATTAACTTCAATGGGCTCCAACAAGAGTTTTATCCTAATTAAATTTGGCTTCGGGGAGAGGTTTTTTTTCCCTCCCACTGGCTCTGAAGTTTGGTTTGTACGGCAGACTCTAATCTGGCTTCCTGCCACATAAGGATTAGGAGTTTTTCACTGCATTTACTTTGACAGCCGGATTTAATATTTTTTTGATAATATATTCTGTCAGAACGATTTCAGGAGTAAATGGATTGCAGGCTATTACAAAGATAGAGCCGAAGAAGCCAAACACAACTATGAATTTCCGAAAAGTTGAAATCCAATTGATAAACTGGTAGCATGTGGTGCAAATGAAAATCACTCAGGCAATTTATGCAGCACCTGATTGATTTCATATCATTTGTCTGTGAACAATGATTTAATGAAACTATATGTTACACTATTAAAACTGATTGTTGCATTTTCCCCTCTATAAATATGCAACCTTTTTGCATTGTGAGGCTGAAGGAAGAACCAGTGTCATTTTGCATCTTTAGAACAAATATTATTCATTATTTGCATTTCGCAGTGAGAGAGGAAGGTGTTCTGGTTTCCCTTAAGGAGGCTGTGGTTCTCCCTCTTTTCTTTTTTAAATATATTTTATTAATTTATTTAACATAATCACCTTAATATTTGGTAAACAGTGTGTTGTCTGGGCTTATATTTAAAAACAATCAACAACAATTAATTTCTATAATTCCATAATCCACATAGTAGCTTTCCTTGATCTTCTTTTCTTCCAATAATATTCTCTTTTATCAATCTTGAGTTAGTACATTTCTTAGTATTTTGATAACAATTGAATATAAGCATTTTTCTAGTATTTCGACAAGTAACAACTCATCAATATAAATCTTGAATAGATGGGCTGCAATGTTCATTTTTTCCAGCAATTATTATTGTTATATGTTCTGCTAAGGTCCAGCAGTGCAAACAATTGTTCAAATATATGTTCTTCAAAAAGCAGGAACAATATCACCAAGGGTTAAGTTTAAAATTATGCAAGACTTCCGTGAGAGGGGCGGACTTAAGGTACCAAATTTGAAATTATATTATGATGCGGTGGTTTTAACATTAATTAGTGATTGGGTAAATTTGACAAATTCTGAGATACTTTACTTAGAGGGATGGGATTTACTTTATGGGTGGCATGCCTATTTAATATTTAATAAAAAAATAGATTGGGCTTTTAAATCTCATATTTTAAGAATTTCTTTACTTAGGATTTGGAGAAAATATTATAAAAGTGATTTTAAAGTACCATTATGGGCTATACCTTGGCATGCGATAGAAGGAATAAAAAGAGGGGTTAAAATGGATATGGTGTCTTATAGACAGTTACTTAAATGGGATGGACAAAACTGGCAATTAAAATCACGGGAAGAGTTAGCACAAGAAAATTTTACTTATTCTTGGTTCCAATATAGGCAACTATTAGATAGATGGAAGATGGATTGTAAGGTGGGTTTTCTTAGAGAAGATGAAAACCTTATTAAGCAACTGAAGGATCAAAGACAAACCCACATTAAGAGAATTTATGGGGTTTTAGTTGAATTGGACTCAGAAACGGAACTAATTAAAGATTGTATGATTAGATGGGCGCAGAATTTTGGTGAGCCAGTTTCATTGGACACCTGGGAAACTATTTGGGTGAGAAATGTCAAATTTACTCAAGCACAGAACTTAAGGGAGAATTTTTATAAAATGTTTTATAGATGGCACCTTGATCCACAAAAAATGTCTTATATGTATCCTGACGTGCAACCCAAATGTTGGAGATGTGGTTATAAGGAGGCTTCTTATTATCATATTTGGTGGTCATGCAGAGAGATAAAAGCATTTTGGATTAAAATATGGTGGAATATCCAGAGAATTTTTAGAAGGAGGGTAAAATTTACTCCGCAATTATTTTTGTTAGGTATTGTTACAGATTGTGATACAAAGGAGGTTGTATTGATGTTAAACTTGATCACAGCCGCTAGGCTGTTAGTAGGACAATACTGGAAGAAGGAATCTTTGCCTACATTGCAGGAATGGTTCCTTAAAGTAGCTTATCTGGCAGAAATGGCAAAGATTTCGGCTTTCTTAAAGCAACAAACGCAAGAGAAGTTTTTTGCTGTTTGGGATAAATGGATAAAATTTATACAATTTAGATTGGGTATACAAAAATATTATATAGTTTTTTCATAAGTTTTATTTTCATATATATTATAGATAATTTTTTTATATATATAAATATAAAGTTTTTAATTTAATTTTTATTTTTATTTTTTAAGCCTATATTCTGCTCTGGGAAGCTCAGGGGGGGGGGAAGGGAGGTTTTTTTTTTTTTTTTTTTTTTTGGGAGGGCTGGGGGATGGGGTTTTTTTTTTATTTAATATATGTATTGTTTAGTTTTATTTTTCTGTATATGTTGCCTCTTGTTTTGTATTATTTTTCCTTTTTTGTAAAATTTATAAAACTTTCAATAAAAAAAAAATAAAAATAAAATAAAAAACAAAAACAAAAACAAAAACAAAAAAAGCAGGAACAATATTTTGGCAAAATAACCATCATTCAATCCAAACATGTTCATTAGCTTATTTTACTAGAACTCATAATTCGCCTCTGATATCATCCACCACTGACCATGATCCCTGATTTTGAAAAGGAAAAGAAGTGGTTCAAGCATGCATTTACAATGTTATCTTAAGGCATTTAACTGGAAGAACATTATTTCCAACTCGGGAGGATTTACTTCAGCAGTGTTGTTTCAGATTTGAAAAAGAAATATTGGGTAGGGGACAGGGAAAAAGGATTTTTAGTTGGGTTAGAAATGAAGAGGCAGGCACCTTTTAACACTGCTCTATTTATTTATGGAGCTGATTAAATCAGCTAATATTTCATCCAGGAGAAGAGAAGCTACAGGAGGTAATTTCTCTTATGGAGCCTTACATCTCACTAGTACTTCCTCCGACAGTTGGCTTGAGACGAACCTTTTCTTCTAGTAAAGTTGATATTTGCTGTTACAAAAGGGTGAAGTGTCATTCCCAGTTTTAGAAGCTGACCAAACTCTGTAGTGATACTGCTTGTTATAGCATATAAGCTCCCACCCGGTATCCATTTTGTAGGTAATTCTAAATCTATGATGGGTGAGTCAGTTACTGTACTTTGCTTAGTCTAATTGGTTTATACTACCACCTCTGGTTAACTCATATTTACCTTGATGTCTTTGTTGTTGTTGTTAATTGCAAAGTCGTGTCCAACCCATCGCGACCCCATGGACAACGTTCCTCCAGGTCTTCCTGTCCTCTACCATCTTCTGGAGTCCATTTAAGTTCACACCTACTGCTTCAGTGACTCCATCCAGCCATCTCATTCTCTGTCGTCCCCTTCTTCTATTGCCCTCAATCTTTCCCAGCATTAGGCCCTTCTCCAGTGAGTCCTTCCTTCTCATTAGGTGGCCAAAGTATTTGAGTTTCAACTTCAGGATCTGGCCTTCTAAAGAGCAGTCGGGGTTGATCTCTTCTAGGACTGACCGGTTTGAACGCCTTGCAGTCCAAGGGACTCGCAGGAGTCTTCTCCAGCACCATAGTTCAAAGACCTCAATTCTTTGGCGCTCAGCCTTTCTTATGGCTTGATGTCTTAACTTAACTTAAATCACACAATACTGAAATCACCTGTCCAACAAGATTTTGGCATATCTTTATACTTACACTGGTTTGGAACTCACAACCTCACCAGACTTCTGCCATCAGTATCTAGAAAGTTGTTGCCAGCGGTGTCTGAATTGCTGCAGAGAGATCTCATTTATTAACTGGTGTCATCTCCGTCACACCCGTGCTATGTGATATTATCCTTTCAACAAAAAGGAATTGTGCATTTGGCATGCATCACCAATTGAATGACTCTCTGAAGTAGGTGGACAGTTGAGAGATGTGAAAAATAAATTTTAAAAAAACTTTTCAATTGCTCTCTACAACTAATTAATCCTTTCCCTGCTTTAAGGAAGAGAGAGTCTGTCCCTCTGCTTAGCCCAGCTGATTTAATAGGAGCCATCTGTGAATAGCCCCACAGGTACCTGGTAGAAGCCATAATTACATCACCAAACTATGATGTCATTGTGCATGTTATGTCATTTGCAACAGTTAAAACAAGAAAAGAAAGGCAGTACATATCACTTGCACTATGACTTTGGCCATGCCCTTGTCCCCCTTTTCTCCATGCATATGCCCTTGACTAATCAGGAGTTTGAAACAGGGTGAGGACAAGAACACTCATTTTGAGTATTTCATAGATCACGGGTGTCAAACTCGCTGTGTCACAGGACGCGTCGTGACGTATCGTGACTTTTTTCGCATTGCCAGAGCAGGGGTGGGCACGGCCTCTGCATGATGCAACCAGCCCGCAGCTGGCAGTTTGACACCCCTGTCGTAGATGAATGAAATCAAACTAGTATTTAATATTTTTATTTGGCATGCATTTATCTCTAAGCTTAGTACAAGATCTGTTTTTGTATACAACAATACCCCTATAAGATATAGGTTAGGCTGAAAGAGATTGATGGTCCAACGTTACTCAGTGAGCTTCTATGATTGAGATCGACTGGAACCAATTCCTCTCTGAACATGTTACCAAAATCGAGGAAGACTCTGCTTGTTCTAACTTAATACACAAGACTTCCTGCACAAGTCTTGCCATTGAGTGTGTATAATCCTTCTTATATATCTCAAATAAAAGAGGGTTGTGTGTTTTGTTTTTTTTTAAAAAAAGAGGCTGATTCTTGGGAGCTGGAAGATCTTTAAAGCTATCAGGACTCCAACAAACTACATCTTCAGATCTCACAAAATATCAAAGAGATGTTATCGCAACCCTTTGAATTACTATCACTTTGTGCTAATTTTTAAAGCTAGTGTTTCCAAAAGTCTCTCCTGGTTTCTGACCAACTGGGAAACTTGAATTGTTTTCCACCTTTGGCTTAAGACACAATCTACTATGAAATCATTGTTTCTCTTCCTTCACACAGAAGAATGGGTTAGGACTCTTTTGAAGTGCACTACTTCAAAGTGACAGGAGAACTGAAGGGGTGGTAATAGATAAATCTCAACTTTAATATCTTCATCTCAAGACTTCACTAATAGCCCCAAAGATATATCTATATATTTCATTACTGCACTTCAGATAAAAGAGCAGTCCATAAATTCATTAGCAAGTAATGGAACAACTTCACTTTATCTTTGTCTATTCACAGGGCTAAGGTTTTCATTCTGTGCCAGGAATCATACATCATAGTCAACATGTTTGTCTCCAGAGCCAACTGAGAGAAAGTGGGGAAAAAATTACTATTAACAAGAGAGTAATTGCATTCAGATAAATTAATTATTAGTCACTCTGGACTGATGGGAAAAGCCCACACAAGTTCTATCAACTGAGTTCCCAAGAACTCAGAAATAATCAGATATGAAATCATAAAATAATCTGAGATTTGTCCTTTTTGGTCTACTGGTTTTGGCTTCACATATTTGTTAATATGACATAGTTATTTGTTTTAACTTTACATGTGGAGTTAGGGGTTTTTTTCAGAAAAATTAGGGCAATCTTATAAATAATAGTCACAGGAGACAAAGGTCATTTGATGGCAAATAGCACTAGGTTAAGCAGAGGAAGCTGCGAGGGATTCTAAAATATGATTCCATTAGAAGCACAGGATATGGATCAGTGAACAGGTGATGGAAGGTGTTTAGGAGGAATTTAGATAACCACAGAGTGCAGATAAACTTGGCAAAGATCAAAATTGAACAAAGAGATATGGAGGGGGGAAAAAGTCAACAGACTGATGAATACTCTCTTGAACTTTTAGCCCAAATGCCTTATTTCAATATGACACATAAATTGATATATAAACTTATTTGCCAGAAACAGTGGATGGGTGTAACAGATGCTTAAGCCACTGAGTTCTCAATCTACAAAATGTTAATAATTTGTACACAGAGGATAGAATTTCTGATCTCTAACATTCCTGCTCAGCCATTTTTAGTGCAGTGGTCATCCTGTATCCAGAATGAGATCCTGAATACAAATTTTATTTTATTAGTGCCCAGTAACTAAAAATCTCTATTTGTGAATCCAGAACCAATCTGAGAAAAGGTGAAACAATCAGATGACCGAATAACCACATTAATTGGTGGATAACTACAGATATGTAGGTAAATATTAGACTTTATTATTACAAAATTACTAGTCCATGTAACAAATTGTAAACAAATATATAAAATGCTTTGGTGTTATAAAAATATATGCAAAGATGGTAGCAATAGCATTCATATATTAATTTCCATAAATTTCCATATAATTATTCCTTCGCTGATAAAATTTCACCATTGACTCCAGCATCCTAACTGCATGATTCCAAAGTTCCAAAGCTATGAGCAATGTAAAATCTGCATTGTTGTGAACAGCGGAGTGATGTGTTAGAGCAAATAGTGTACTCAGACTATCAGTTAACAGATGTAAATGTTAAATTAATTGCCTTGGGAAAGCCACAGTGGATACTTGGATTGTTATGTTATTTTAATGAATCCACTTTGAAAGGACAAAACCCCAAATGAAATAGCAAAGACTGTTAATCAGAGGTCTTAAGGGGAGTGGTAGTTACTCCACTCTCACTGAGAGCTACTGAGCTACTCACCCAGAGCTGTTCACATAATCCAATGGCTAACATATGGTGGGATTTCTTATTTGTATTTAACTGAATTGTACTTCATGGAATCATGTTTTGCTCCTATGAGAATCATGTTTTGCTCCTATGAGAAAAGCTGTCTTGTAGATTTGGAGTGGGAAATTTTCCCTGCTGACATTCAGGATCCTTTCAGTAAACACTTTTTTAAAAAGACAACTACATTTCCACTTTAGGAAAAATTTGCCTTATTTTGTGACTGATCACAATTTTAATGGTAAAGAAAGAGTACTTTAGTTTACAACCAATCCTCACATCTATGATCTTTGTAGGTCTATAAAACAAAAGAGACTGAAGCAAGATGCTAAGAATCGTGGCAGTTTTACTTAGTGACCACTTTCCTTAATGACCAAATTACTGGCCCCAATTGTGATCACTAAATGACTACTTATAATAGTTTCCTGAATCTCTTAGGTGGGAGCTATCCAGATCTCTGGAGAGATATTATTTAGAGGGCAGGCATCATGACAGAAAAGGCATGCCTCCCGGATTCTGATGATTTTGTTTAATCAAAATGTGACTTGGCCTAATCTCATCAGATGGGCAGAAACTGGAACCTGGCAGTCTCTCAAAGAACCAGACCCTACTCCATTCAGGGCCTATAAGTGTTAAACCATTACCTTGAACTGCACCATGAATTGGACTGCTTTCTTGAGATTTCCTGTTCTTGTTCTCATGTTTATTTTAGAAAAAGGAATAAAAACCAAGCAAACAAAAATACCAACTAAAATTTTGGTCATGAGATACTAGGAGTCCACAAAACGGCTGGAGAGCACAAGGGCCATGAAGTAGGCGTTGTCCATTGCTGTCCTAGTCATTGGATAGCATTATTGATAGCATAATGGTACCAATAAGTCCTTTGGATGCTGTCCTTCAGCTGTCAACATCACCCATTTTAGCTCTAAGTAATGGGACATAGTAAATCCTACTTGCACACATAACATTTACTTTAAGGCAATAATATATTTTCTGGTGACAAATTAAAAGGAAAATACATTAAAATGTTCAAAGTATCTGCCAATATTCATTTGGAATATTAGATTTAGTTTTTCATGTTACAGAAAGCTAAAGCAAAGCTAAAAAGCATTATAGGTATAAAAAGTCTAGAAGGCAAGTTGTACAAAAAAGTTGTCAGTTGAAAATATTGTGGCTTAAAAATGTAGCTGAATTATAGTAAAGCCTGTTGGAATACATTCAAATTGCTTCTCTATGCATATTTATTCTCTATTTTTTTTTGAGAGAGAGAGAGAGAGAGAGAGAGAGAGAGAGAGAGAGAGAGAGAGAGAGAGAGAGAGAGAGAGAGAAGACATTGATCTCTCTCAAAGGATTTCATTGTGGGGAAAAAGATTACAAGTGAAAAGGAAAACATTTTAATTTAAAACTATTGTTAGAAAGGTACATCACAGTTGAGTATCATTGAGCTTTTTGACTTTCCTAAATCACTGACACAAGGAAATATCATTTCTTTTTCGTTTAAAATGTACAATCTCAACATTCAGTCCCTGGAGCCAAAAATCTGACAAGACCCCCACAGTTATTAAAGATAATAAATCAAACAAGGTAGATTCTGCGTGTACAGATTTTACTCTCTTTTTTGCACTTAGAATGTTAAATGGTTTTCTTTTATTTCACCTAGCTCGGGTATCTTAAAAATAAGGAAAGGACTCCAGGGATGGTGAAAGTTTTATTAGATGTAATTATACTGTCTTACTTTGGAAGATTTAAATGTATATCTTAATGGCATAGGCAGTTACCATGACTACATGTGATTGAGATAAAACATGCATTAACATTAAATATCTAGAACTTTGGAAATATCGGACCATATTTGCAGCTGTTCTCTTTGTGTGTGTGTGTCTGTCTCTGTCTATGTATTTCAGAGGATGGAAATTACTGTTCTTACAGTATATCACTGGCCTATGAAGTTGTTTAAATGCTATATCCATTCATCGGTAATAAGCCCAACTGAAACCAGTGGGACATCAAAAAATTTAACCTGGTCATGTCCTATAATGGTCATAATTGTCTCCTAAAAATTAGGATTTCTTAAAAAACAAAATGGATCATATAATGATGTTTCAATAAAAATGCTTTGTCTGCTTTTTAAAAAACAAATTTAAATATGTTGCTGAATATGTCATCCTATGCATGCTTAGTGATTGGATGGAAAGAAGTTTCCTTTTGAACATTTCAATCTAATTTTAACCAATTTTGAAGAGAAGCCCTGCCCTCTTTTCCCATTACTTTACAATGGAAATTTTCTGTACTCCTCCCAAGGAGTTTTTGTTTCAATCCTGGAGTTGACTGGTGGCCTTCTAGCATCTACCTCAGCTTGGCTGAGCTACTATCTCCCAAAGTTTGGCTTGGTTTGGTTTCCCTTCCTGAGATTAGCCAGACCCCGGGTGGTGTGAAGTTTCCCCTTCACTCATTTCCTGATGTCCCAGAGGGCTGGTGCAGAGAAAGGAAAATCTGGTTGATAATGGAGGATGGCAACCAAGTGGCCAAATTTTCCACTCAATGGTCACCCCCAGGATTCTGGTTATCTCAGAAGAGGGGCTGGTCCAGCTCTGAAGGTCCATTTCTCTTATTCCTTCATATACTCCTCTGTTGCCTAAATTGGGCTGTTTACCAGTGGGCTTTTGGATGAATTCAAGGTTCTAGTTGTTGTGGCATAGGGCTTAGCTATCCAAAGGACTGCCCTTGTTTCTGCCTGTCTGGAAAGACTTCACACACAGTAGGCATACCCCAACTCCCATCATTAAAAGAGTTGTATCCAATGGGGCCCAGTGGCATGACTTTCTGACACAAGTCTTGCCCTCAGGGGGGCTATCTCCCCAGAAGTTTGAGCTGGACTGACTCTGATGCCCTTTAAACAAGGCTATGACTTGACTTACCCACAGATAGTGGATAAGGAAGTATGTGCCTTGATGGGAATTTTATTAATATCATGGGTGAATTAATCTCTAAGTCATTGCCTTCTCTTTTTTATTGTGCTGGATATGTCTATTCAAAACTTGTAAACTGCCCAGAGTTGTTATGAGTTGGGTGTCCTGTAAATTTGGTTTATAAATAAATAAGTAAACTGCAGCAAAGCCACTAGAACAGTCGCAATGAGATTTTTTCAGCTGTGCAAACATATTTTGACTGATATTAAGAATATAGTTTTAAGATTGGTCTGCTCTGTCATCTCACATTAATTTAGCAAGTATATTGGGGGTTGGGATGACGAAAGAAATCTATCCCCACCATGAAGTACCAACAGCAATTTTTAGTATCTCAAATTAACAAACAGATTTGATCGAACTTAATGGTAAGTGGGGCTGGGACAAAACTTTTTTTTTAATTATTTCAGAGTTTATGATGCGGCTGTTGAAGTGTCTACATATTACTTAGTCTATCATCTGTTATATTATTTAAGATATGTTACTGTATTTAATATATTTTATCTAGTTATTGCGTACATTATTTCAGGGGTCCCCAACCCCTGGTTCGCAGCCCAGGACCAGTCCGTGGCCTGTTGGGAACTGGGTTGTGTAAGTGACAGGCAAGAACATGAACACACAAAGCTCTATTTGTGCAAGCAGCGGATGTACATGCAAAACCATCCCGTCCTTCCCCATCACTGCTGCCACTGCCGCCAATCACAGAGCTGGAACGGTTGGGGACGGCTGCATTATTTAATATATATTTAAGTTTATACACTGCCAAAAAATGCAATTCATAAACAGTAGCTTATAAAAATGTTAAATTCATATTACTCGAAACAAAATAACAGTATAAAATTAAATGAATAAAACAAAACGTTATTAAAGCAATATTCATGAGAGTAAATTCTTATAGAAAGTAAAATGATTAGCAAAATATATGGTCTTACTTTGGTTTAAACATTGAACCTGTACATTTTGGCTATAAGCAGACAGCAACAAATTATGTGGAAGACATGAAAACCTGCCTATGTGTGAGAATGAAATGAAAGCAATTGTGTTCATTTTCAATTGTAACGGAACAGAATTTAGCTTTCTTTCTTTCTTTCTTTCTTTCTTTCTTTCTTTCTTTCTTTCTTTCTTTCTTTCGATCAGTTTCCAATAGACTTTTAACATCATCTTGATGCCTTCTGACAAGAGAAGATATTTAAAGGTGAATTCCAAATGGGAATGGGATTTTATTTGATTTGATCCATATTTGACAGTTGGCAAAGAGGTATACCCTTGAATAGTGTTGTTTGTTATTTCCACAATGCAATCCACAGCCAGTGTTTAATCTTTTTAAGGGTTAACAAACAGATTTGTATCTGTTGTAACTACATGTATGTGCAATTCCATCTTTTTACATGTGTTTGTATGATTATAATATGCAATTTATTTCCACAAGAAAGCCTTATATTTTGTTCTGGATAAGGATTGCTTTACATGATTGCTGACCTATCCAGTAATATTCTTTTTTTAAAAAAAATATATTTTATTAGATTTTATATGGGTAGGGAAAAGGTGGGGTCGGGGCGGGTACAGGGAAATCGGGATAAAGGGGACAGGGTGTGGATAGCTACAGTAAATACGTGATTCAGCGAACAAGCTGTCGTCCGGGTCTTCATATTGAGTATTTTTGTTTATATAATACTAGACATTTATAAGAATAAATCAGTATAGTTACAACTGACTTTTGGTAAAACAGTAATATTCCTTTAAATAATTAACATAGTTGATAGCATAGCAACTATTTCCAATCATCAAGCTTAATACTTAATATAATAAAGCTCTAAAATCTCTGCTTATTCTAACGTGTTTCAATCCACTGATAAAATTTTCCCCAGGTTTTATAGAAGATTGAATCTCTTTCTCCTTCATCTCTAACATTAATCTGTCCATTTCTGCACAATCTAGGATTTTCAAAATTATAATCTGGTCTGATGGTAGGTTTTCATTTTTCCAAAATTGGGCGAATACTATTCTTGCAGCTGTCAATACATGTAATATTAAATAATCATTTTCTTTGCCGTAGTTAGGTCTTAATATACCTAACAGGAACAGTTCTGGTTTAAATTCTATCTGGATTTTCATCATCTTTTCTAACCATCTATGAATCTTAGGCCAATATTTTTTTGCAATAGAACATATCCACCAGGCATGATAATAAGTACCCGGTTTTTGCTTACATTTCCAACATATATCCGATAAATTTTTAAACATTTTCGCTAAGCGAACTGGTGTCATATGCCATCTATAAAACATTTTATATAAGTTTTCTTTGTATGTTTCCAGTAATATTCTTAATTACTGTCAGGAAATGAAGTTTTTTCCAAGCATGCAATTTACATTTTTGGGCAGTATGTTTTGACAGGCCTCTCAGCTGAAAAAAGGGACAAGCTGCTGATCTTCGGACATGCAGTAGCTTCTCAATATAGTGGTATGATCACCAGTTTCCTGTTAATATTCCATTGCTCAATTATGAAGCAACTAATCTTTCAAAGATATTTCTTTTGCTTTTTTGCAGTGACTGGAATATTTCACTGTTCATCTGAAAAACATCAAAGCTCTATGAACATCCTTAAGCACCATCCTATTCTGAAAGTATTTAATTTTACACTTATTGGTACAAAATACTTTATCTCTTTCAGTAATCCTAATAGGTCATAAGAGAACCAATAAAATTATAGAAAATCCCAAAGTTGAACTATATGAAACTACACAAGTTAAAATCCTACAAAACCACAACAGCTACAACATTTGTCCTGCTTTTTTCAACAAAAAGCTTTTTAATTTGTACTACTTTCAAATTCTTCTCACCAGGATTAAAGCTAACTATAGTACTGCCAGTCCATTCAGGATTGTTTAGTTGATGCTTGAAACTACAGCAAAATATTTGGGTTCTAGGGTGGAAAATTACCCAGCTGGTCAAAAATTTAAAAGTACCGTTGTCTTAGTTGCTATGATGTCATAAATAAAGGGGACAGCCTAGAACTCAAAAGTTGAATGAGTTTATTTGATTTTAAAGTCTTAAAACAGTTCTGATTAAATTTTATTTACTAGAGTTACTTGATTTATACTGTTCATTTCACAAGATATCACACAATGTATGTATGTGAATATCTTTGTGTATATGCATACATACATATAGATACCATATACACACATACATGAATACACATATAATTGACATGTTGTTTTAGTTTCTAGGTCATTGGTTCTGTTCTGAGAATTTAATTCAATTTTGTTTTTAGGTGGTCTATTTTTCTAAGCTATCATTCCTCTACCTTACCTGGGCTTAGTCTGCCAGATTTCAATCATCATTGATCCCACTCATTTACCAGTTTTGGCCTATCACTATTTTCTTAGAATTTGCAGAGGGGAAAAGAAAAAGATGCCCATTCAGTCTTCAAAAGATTTCATCCAATACTTTCTTGTGGATGTTTAATACGTATATTTCCCCTATTTTGGAATCATTTAGCAAACAAGCATAATCTTTGTAGCCCTTTCCCATTGAAGAATGCCTACTAGAGTGATTAAAGCTATTTTGACATCAAAATTAGGCAGTAAAATGCTATTCTCACTATCTCCCCATCTTTGGATGCCACTCCAGGAGTTCTTTGTGGAAGGGAAAAACTGAGAATAATTGCTGTTCAATTGAAAGGAAGGAAATTCCTTTCCAGGAAGAGAAGGAAATGCATATAGAGCAATGTTTCTCAACCTTGACAATTTTAAGGCATGTGGACTTCAACTCCCAGAATTCCCCAGCCAGCAATGCTGGCTGTGGAATTCTGGGAGTTGAAGTCCACATGCCTTAAAATTGTCAAGGTTGAGAAACACTGATATAGAGGATCAGAATAGGAAGTACATGAGAAAGAAGTACCACAATTAAAATAGGGACTATGAAAAGGAATTGCAACTTATTCTTGACAGTGGGCAATAAGAGGGCAACTGTTTTAGTAGCTTCTTTCTAGTTAGTATTATCTATCTTTCTGTGCTGTACTGCGTGTCCGATGCTGAGTTCAGCCTAGGAAAGATATGCTGTGTTGAGTGTTTAAAGACAGATCCCAGAAATTGCGACCATCTCAACAATTCTAGCCAAAGAACTGCATTCAGACATGAAGATATTTCTGTAACTCCAGAGGTTCCTATCACTTGATGATGTAAGAGGAAGGATCCCTCCTGCTTACCATTCTGTATCAGGAAGGAGGGATAGCTAGTGGCACTTCCAAACACTTACTTGAGAATGTTTATAAACTACCTCTGTCTGACTGACCCTGGATGAAGGACATGAGCAAAAAAGAGAGGAAAAAATTCTGAGCAATTGAATAAATTGCTAACATCCTAACAACATACGTCTCTAATCATCCAAGAACTAAAAATAAGAAAATTGTTTTAAGGAGGATAGAGGAGGAGGATAGAGGCTAACCTTAAGGAGGATAGAGGCTAACTGCATTTTCTGTGGGGCATGTTCCACAGTGGAGAAACTACTATTGAAAAGTTCTGTTTCATCAGAACCACTTGACTTCTCATACCCATGGAATGTTGCACATTAGAGAAAAGATGACAGAATGGAGAACAGGGAAGTGTAGACATAAATTTGGAAGTGAGAGCTGCTCAGGGTAAAAATGTCAATTATGCTAAACAATAACATATGCCCAGCTTTGAGACTGAGAAGCAAAAGAATTGGGTATGTTTAGTCTAATGAAAAGAAGAATTAGGGATGACATGATAGCAGTGTTCCAATATCTCAGGGGCTGCCACAAAGAAGAGGGAGTCAAGCTATTTTCTAAAGCACCAGAAGGAAGACAAGAAGCAATGGATGGAAACTGAACAAAGAGAGAAACAACCTAGAACTAAGGAGAAACTTCCTGACAGTTAGAACAATTAACCAGTGGAACAACTTGTCTTCAGAAGTTGTGGGTGCTCCAACACTGGATGCTTTTTAGAAGGGACTGGACAACCATTTGTTGAAAATGGTATAGGGTCTCCTGCTTGAGCAGGGGGTTGGACTAGAAGACCTCCAAGATCCTCTTCAACTCTGTTATTCTGCTATAATATCAATAGAAAAGCTTGCGAAAAAAGCACTAATATTATAAACAGGGATTTATACCTTATATGGACAGAGGGCAACCAACTATTTAAGTGGTGTCTTTCTACCATGCAGTGAAGATTTAGCGCTACCTGGTCTGGGTTGTTTATCTTGCCTTAAGACAAGTTCAGAAATAGAGCTTTAGTTAACCTGTGTTGAAGTGAATGTCCAGGAATGCCAGCCAAGACCTTACCAGTAAGACTGAGATGTTCTGTCATTTGCATAGACGCATCAAAATGTCCACTGGATCTATTTTAAAAATCATCATTTTTTTCAAGCGATCTGGAGGGAAAATCAGCAAAAAAAAAAAAAAAGAAGGGTAATTTTAGACCGTTGCCATTAAACTGAGTGCTTTGAAGGAACTCTTCCCACTTCTTTCCTCTCATTATTTTTATATTCTTTTGTGTGTGCTTTTTTTGTACAGAAGGATTCATATATGAATCATTATTCTTATTTTGGCTTATGAGATGCAACATGGTGCTTTTATCTCTCTCCCAAGAGTGCACATTGGCACCATAGCAGAGGACATGGAGGAAATGGTTTTCAAAGGAGCAGATGTAGGAACTTCAAGAGCATCCGCACTGGTTGTTTGTATGGAAGGGATTTCTACTAGCTATTTTCCAGCAAACCAAGCCATTCCTGCACGTTCCTGCCACTTTGAATCAGAACTGCAGGATGACATGTTATTTTAAAGGGACACCATACCATTTTCATTAAGGATTTTTCAGTCTTCCTACAGTCTCAAAAAAGGAGCCATTTTGCCTCAGAGAATCAGAGGACACCGCTGAAGATTGTATATTTGTGTCAAATCAGAGAAGGAAATAAGGAATCTGGAGAAATGTAAAGAAGGGCAAGCAGGCAAGCAGAACCCAATGAAAAGCATAAATGAAACAGAGGCCCCAAATAGAATACAGACGTTGCATCATATTTACTCTGTAAGCAAATATAAATAGGTGGATTAATCACTGTGGCATCCTGGTTACAAAGGGAACATTTATGTGCTACACATGATTTGCCTCCTTTGCATGTGAACCATTTGAAAAAGAACATGATCTTAAAATCTTTCATCCCTTTTATATTCTACTTCTCCATGAAGGTAACAAACAGAGTAGGTGGCAAATAGAGATCTAAATAAAATATAGTAATGCAACAACAAGAAAATAATAAGTCAATAAATATAGTTAAATAAGCAGTTTTTGTACATTTTTCCTTCCTATGGTTTCTATTAATGTATTTTTCTGTTTTTTTTAATCATTTTATTCATGTAAACATTTTTGTAATATGCCAGAGAAGCCTGATTCCTGGGCTAATTAAAGCATAATCAATCAATCAATCAATAAAATGCAATGTGAAAAAACAATGTATTATTAAAAGAATGCTCCATAGTGTACTTCTATTTAAAGAAACACTGTAGGCTGTATACAATAATAAAAAAGCAATAAAATATATCACAAGTCATTAGTGTAAGAATATATCCTAGCTTATCCTGATGTGTGGAATATGTTGGATTGTGTTTCTTCAAATTTTGAAATGGCCGTACTAGTGAAGAGCACTGAAGTCCATCTCATCTAAGTGGGTGCTTTATTGAGAATGTTGTTAATAACAACTAAGCAGGTTATAAAGTAAGTATATTTAGCTTATTTATTTATTTCAATGATGTCCCAACATTAAATTTGGCTAAAGCCACTCGGTTATAATGAGAAAAAGCAATGACAACTCTGTTTAACTTGGTTTTTAACAGCAGGCAGGAAGGCAGCTTAAAAAAAATGTTCCTTTGTATTTGCCTTCATCAGTTTCATTTTGCATTTTCTATGTTGTTTTAGAGATATTTTGCCTGTTTATTTCAAACAGAAATGTTATTTTTAAATCAAGTAAATATACTACAGAATTAAATATGGAGAATGGCTAAGATTTTACTGGTTGTTCCTTCAACAGAAAAAGAAAGAAACAAGAATCTCCTGGCTGGCTATTTGAGAATAGAATATTATTCTATTACAATACTTTGTGCTCCCTAGTAATTCTGCTGATGGAAGGCAGATTGTCAAGAAATGGAAATGTGAATTTCTACCATTTAAGTCTTTTTTTTTAGATTTTAAAAAAGAAGTCACTCAGCTTACTTAATTAACTTCAGCAACCTGCTCGTTGCATTTGCTATTTTTTTAAATTAAAAAGGGCAATGTCTAGCTGTCAGAAGATTGCCTGTCTTGCTCTAGAAGACAGAAGTATAACTTTCAAAGTGTCTTTGCAGTTAAGATTGTGTATTTTTCTTTTCTTTTATGATCCTACACCCAGAATTCTTTGAATTGGAGAAGGGTATAAGCTCTGTAAAATAAATACATAAATAAGTAAATCAAGAGGGCATTTGAAATGGCTATTATTGATAACTGATGTTGTTGAGCACTGTAGAGTACTCAGGTTTTCCTTCTCCTTATCTTGCACCTAGGTGGAATAGGCTCTCAGTTTTAAATGTAATTAATTAAACACAGCTTATATGATTATACGATCCCATGTATTTAATAATATTCTCTTTCTATCACTTAAAATAAAAATGATACTTTTGAAGGGCTCTGGAGAGAGCATAAAAACGTATTGAGAAGAAAGTTGTGCATGCTTTAGAAATTTGTTTAAAAGTTTTTTTTAAGCTTCATTCTAGAAAATAAAGCATGCTGCATTTGAAAGCAACACTGATTGAAATCTGATACATTTAAATTATTCTCCCAGGAAGGAATATGTTTACATCATTTTCCAACTATACAAATAATCTGAGAAAAGCCTTTTCTTCTATGAAGACATTCGCTTACTCGTTTTACCAATCTTTTAAAGGTTTAATCCACCATTTCCTACTTTCAGAATTCCCCAGCCAACATGAATTTTGGGAATTGAACTGAACACATCTTGAAGTTGCCAAGCTTGAAAATCACTGTTCTAGAACTTTTTCTCAAGTTTGCCAAAATCCCTCCATTATCATAGGGATTTTAAGTCAGATTCTTCTGTATTATCCCATATATTATAGAGAGGGTCATATAGAGATGAAATTAAACATATCTGAACTTTTCAGATAAAAGAGACTTGGAGAGGTGTTTTTTTTAAAATCTTAAGTTCATGCAATTACTAGGTCAAGTACATGAACAAAGAAGAAAGGCTGTATTTTTCCCAGATCTCCTCCTATATACTTGCAACCTGTCAGCTGAGTTTTCTCTAAACACTGGTCTAAGAATCAGCTAATAAGATTTTCAACTTAATTTAGTGAATTATTATTATTATATGTACTCATGATGCTTACTATTGCTTTTTATAATGATATTTTAATTTTAGAGATAGATGATAGATGACAACTGACAGCTGAAAGTGATAGATAGGCAGACAGATATAGATGATAGATAGATAGATAGATAGATAGATAGATAGATAGATAGATAGATAGATACTGACAAACAGTTTCTTTGAGGAATGGGTTGTACTAGGAATGGGATGAGGTAGGCTACAAAAATAAACAAATGGACAAATACATGTATCATTTCAGGAAATCACGTTCCTTACAATTCTAAACAATTGATAGAAGGAACAATTTTAATTTTTTTCCTTTAAGGGGTGAGGGAATTTACATATATAATTCTACTTGAAAATTGCCTTTAAATAAGCTTTCCTCATGTTCATTTCATTTTGAGCTAAAGATATTATTATGCTAATAATAACACTCAACTCTAAAATATTTTTGCTGGCTTTCAATCTCATTCTTAAAGCAAATAAATGATACACATTTTTAAGATTGTTTCAGATTCTCTTCTTGGTTTTTAAACAAGAATTCTAAAATTCAAATCCAGAAGAGGCTTGTGGTCTTGAAATCCTACTTTAGCACTTTAAAATTCTTGGAATGTCTCAGTGAGAGTGATGATGGCAAGCTAAGAAGAGTACTTGGCATTGTCACCACTTGGGGTTGGTGTTAAAATGCAATCCTTTGTCTACCTCATATCAACTCTTCAACCACAGGCAGTCTAATAAACAAAAATTGCTACCAATTTTCATGTTGCTGAAACATGTTTTGTGAAGATGTCAGAATATATAGGATGTATTCTGTCTAATCTTTATTCTGTGATGTAGCATTTATTCATTCAACAGGATTTGCAGGAGCACTTATACAACATTCAACAAACATTCTACTTAACAACAGAAACAAAACTAATGTTCACATTTATAACGTATCCCATTTATCTTAGTTGGGGCTTCCAGAGATTGTCATTCTTAAAAGAAATACAGCTCCATTCCTGTGAAATAGAACAGATTACAAATTTCTTTTGTGATTTATTTCAGAAGTAGAATGTACTTATGTGATTTCTGATAAATTACTAAGTATGCCAAGAATCCAGACCTTTTCTGTAGCTTTTATTTATATTCCTTAAAAATATATATTCCTATGTAGCCTATAAGATGACACACAAATAAGACTATCCTCCATCCTAGCAAAATGCTAAACTAACTCTGGTTTTTGGTTAAGTTTCTTTAAGGATGCCAGAAATTAATCAGTTGCTTTTTAAAATAGTGACACATAGGTTTTACTAACAAAGGGACTTATAAATTGAGCATACTTTACCAAGAACATACAAATATGGCAGTTGATATATTAAATCAATAAAGTTTTGCTTTCAAAATGGAAGAGGAAGACCAGAATTCTAATATGCTGAACACAAATAAATATTAAGATTATAGATCTTTATTAAAATTAAAGAAATACTTCTTCTGACACTCCCCCCCAAAAAATCACAAAGAAACAATCATAGCCATAAGTATTATTCCCTGCATTTAAGTCAGATTTAATTGACAAACAATTGAGCACACACTTATTAACCATTAAAGCTGATAACTGAAAAGGCAAATGTTGATGATAACAAAATTCCACTCTGCACAATTAGCTTGAGTGTTTCAGTTTGGGTCACTTAGTTCTCTCACTCACAAAGATTAGATTCACCAAGCAGCTTGTATTTTATATTGTTTCATATATTTGAAGAAATAAGAATACAAGCAATAGCTTGCATTCAAATTATTATGTATTATAACACGAATAAATGGAAAGTAATTGGATGTATAGAGGATTATCATTAATATAGACTTTTAATAGATGTTGCTCTTCTCCCAATAGCTTCTGTAGAATGTAACAATTTTCTATGGGGTTTTACTTTAGAATTTTGCCGATCAGCATTTAGCATTTGTTTCAGCATTGTGCTATTGTTCGCTTCATTAAATGTAGAATACCCATACTAAAGGGACAACACTTGGACTGTTTTAAAAGTTTGCTGGAACATTTAAAACAATCCAAGTTGTTGTCTTGTTAGTATGGGTATTCTTCATTTAATGAAGAAAACAGTAGCGCAATGCTGAAACATTATTCTGTATTTTTTAAAAACATTCTCATGCTTCAGTTTTGATGCAATTCTCATGCATAAATGAGAGTTCTTGTAGTAACTGCATAATTACATAATAATTGAGAGAGATTAATATTCCAACTTTCATTGTACAGTCATCGCTCCAGAAACATATAGCAATTCAATGACAAGAAAAAATCTCCGAGGGGACTTCTTTTCATGGGGCTTTTCCCAGTAGGGAAAATTGGACCCCCATAACTGCTGCAAAATGCTAGAAGGATGTGAAACTGGTAGCAAATAAAAACATAATAGGTCTGTTTAATCCCTTGCACACTGAAATAAAAGTTTCAAATCACCACTGAAATAAATTCTAAATACTCTGTATTTTAAGGGTATCTTCAAAATCTACCATATTTTTGTCAGCACTGGACCATGTCTGGAATGATACAAACTCTTGGAAGATTAAGTTCCCCCAAAACCCATCAATCCCATCAACTATCCATGTTACCTGCACATAAAATGTGAGGGGGCTCAATTGGGCCATCCTGGATCTTTTAAACCTTTGCTACATATGCATCTCCCCAAGCAACAATACAGACCAGAGCAGTGTTTCTTAAACTTGGTAGGTTTTAAGATATGTGAACTTCAGCTCCCGAAAATTCCTAGCCAGTATCTTGCTTGGCAATCCTAGGAGTTGAAATCCACACACTTTAAGGGTTGCCAAGGTTGTGAAACACTGGTCCAGAGAACAACTGGACATGCCAGAGTTCTCTGGATTCTAAACAGAAGGTTTATACATCATTACTTCTCTGAAAAAGAAAAAAAATCCAAGAATTATAAGATGGCTTTACCAACAGAATATTGGAAATAGAAGGTAATTGCTGGTCTGCAGGAAAAAAGGGCATCTTCCCAGAATTCACAAAACCATAATTTTGTGAAGTTATGACTATTGTGTCAGCATATTTACCGAGTAGAGAGTTCCAGTAAAAGCCATCATTTATCTTGAGGAAATCTACTTTAAGGGAAGATGTTGATTTTCATGAAATTAAGTTCTCAAACCTAACAATTTAATGACAGCTGGACAATTACCTTATTATATATTAAATAAACTTAGGTCAAATAAGACGTCTGACTCATATGTTTAACATCTGTTGCTGAATAAACCTGAAAGATGACGAAATTATGGCCATTATTTTGCCATACTAACAGCATGATTTAAGTTGTGAATATTTAAAGTTTTCTTTTTGTTTGCTCAAAATGAATTTAGCGTTATAGTCCATGAAATGAATGATTTAGAGAAGCAATTACTTAATTCCATACAAATTAGCAGGTTTTATTAGCAGTCACAGTGCATACCACCTCTATTTAGAACTGAACTAGAATATTTTGGAATGTTAACAAATAGCACAACAATTATTCCTTGTTAAACAATGTTAAAGGTATTTTCTGATAGTAAGAAAATAAGCTTAAGATTAAGTCTATAATAATAAGATTAAGTCTAGTATTATATGGTGATGGCATTTGTTGAAAGGATAATTTGATATTTACCAGCAACAGTATTTCAATCTAGTGGAAAAATTGTATTGCCTTTCGGCCATGATGCAGAAGAGCTGCTTGTACAAACACCATCACATCTGCAGTAAACATGTAATATTAATAATAATAATAATAATAATAATAATAATAATAATATAATGATGTTGGAAGGGTCCAACCCTCTGCTCAGGCAGGAAACCCTATACCATTTCAGACAAATGGCCGTCCAGTCTCTTCTTAAAAACTTCCAGTGTTGGAGCATTCACCGCTTCTGGAGGCAGGTTGTTCCACTGGTTAATTGTTCTAACTGTCAGGAAGTTTCTCCTTAGTTCTAGGTTGCTTCTCTCTTTGGTTAGTTTCCATCCATTGCTTCTTGTCCTGGCTTCAGGCACCTTGAAAAATAGCTTGACTCCCTCTTCTTTGTGGCAGCCCCTGAGATACTGGAACACTGCTATCATGTCCCCCCTCGTCCTTCTCTTCATTAAACTAGACATACCCAATTCCAGCAACCGAACACTTTTAGTGTTCGCTACTATTAGTGAAAATCTTCACAACTCCAAAAAAGTTTTGCAGAAATGTCAATTAAAATAAGACCAGTCTTGTATTACTAATGAAAGCTTTTACTAAGTGGCAGCTTTTATTTATTGACATCTATTGCATCACAACAGCTTCAGGAATGCATTCAGGATTTCCAAGGCATCACTGGAATTATTGTGTTAGGCAGAGGCAGACCTGTATGGCATCCATATGTGAGCAATACCTATTCTGCGCTTAGAATATATTCATACACTCTGAATTTCTATATTTTCCTCAAGTTCTGGCTTTTAGGCATGTAGAGATGTAAGAGCTAAAAGACAGTAAACAGCAAAGCATTCAGATAGAAGTTCCCTAGTCAAGAAGTTTCAATGAAAGCAATGCTCCCCTCCCAGATGAGAACCATGTTTTTAAAAAGACAGCTAGACAGACAGACAGACAGACCGGCTCTTTCCACCATTTTGATTGTTGGCTTTCTGTATCCATACAGGAAATGTACAGCAAATGCTCGTAGTCTTTTATTCAGCAGCTCATTACAAATCCAAGCTACTATAATAAGGTGAAAATTTTTATCATTTAATAAGATTAGCAAATAACCAAAAATGCTTATTGGAATGTAATGCTTCCTAAAGGGAGAAGTTTGTCTACCACCTTCTGGGGCTTTGACTGCACACAAATATATTATTTTATATATATATAATTCAAGAATATTGGTAAAAATGCAACTCCCGGGCATAATTATAGATAAAAGAAATAAAACACGATCACCGGGAGGGTTTAAAGTAATAATACTTTACTAAAAATATGCTATACTTATGCTAAAAAGTTGCCAAGCTTTCGCTGGGGGAAACTCCCCAACATCGTCAGGGCTAAAAAGGCCACTTCAACAAAGGTGGTTTAAGTAGGTTCAAGTAACGTCTGCGCACGGCTCTTATACCGCGTCACTGGCCCTGATTGGCCAGCTGATAACCGAAATGTGTCTGTAACATTATACTCTTTTCTTCGAATGCCCTTCCCTATCCCTCCGTTGTTGGTTTTTGGAGGCATTAGTAACCTTGCATCTCTTCCTCTTCCGATAATGCCGATACTTGTCGTATCGGGGGGAGGATTCGGTCTGGTGTTTTCTTGTGTCTTATAATGGGGATAGGGCTCCGTTAACTGTGGGTTAATGTCCCTTTCCAATGGTATACTTCTCTCCTCCTCTGTCATGTCAACAGCTCCTATCTGAGTATGATGTACTTCAACGATCCTGTCTTTATCCCCCACCCCAGTCTTCCTTGTGTCTGTTCCCTTTCGTTGTTTGGCATTTAAACCGGATCCTTCCCATTCATGCCAATAAGGGTTCGTTAGTATTTGGGCATGTTCTCCGCTCCCATTACTTTCCCTTTTACTGATCGAGCAAGTTGTCATTCTATATTTTCTCTCCCCTCTCCATGCGGGACGCTCCTCCTCATTGTTATGGGTGATCGCACACTCCGGAATTCTATCGTTAGATCTTTTAGCAATTGCTCCTTGATGCACGAAGCTGAAAACCCCAGCCTGAAGATGACGAATGGGACTTCGTCGAAACGTCGCCAAGACACTTCCAATTTTACGCGGGAGAAAACCCGAATAACCAAAGACCTACATATATATATATATATATATATATATATATATATATATATATATATATATATATATATATATAAATACATACATACATACACATATACATATACATATACATACACATACATACATACATACATATATATATATATATACACCTTATAAATGATATGTATATATCTTTTTTTCAGTTACCCATCAGTGCAGTTAGAAAATATCTCCAGAATCAACTGAAGAATTATGAATAGTTATTACTATTCCTACTCATTTTTTAAAATTTATTAAGAGAAACAATATGAAAGCGTGTTATATCGCTTTGTCTGTTCTGATTCTAACAAAAGCTCATGTTCATTTTGTTTATCATTATATGGAAGTTAGTTTGCTAGCCCTTTCTGCTTATGAATGAAAGACTGTGGATTTGAAGTTAATGCCTAAAACAATACATAAAACTAGGCCACATTGCTTCAAACTCATGGTAAATCACAAGACTAATATTTGCAGGCTGAAATTGAATTCCATCCCTCTTTTTTGCCTTTGAGATTTTTTTTAAAAAGGCAATTTGAATAAAAATATAGGCCTTAAGAGGCTCAATGGTATTTTTACCTCTTCAATTAAAATGTTATATATTTTAAAATATTTATAAATCTCTCTAAAGCGCTGAGCTTAATATGGAAATGTGGGCCACAGTCTCTCTTGGAATTTTTCCTTAGTATTTTTGAAAGTGACGACATGCTTTTCCTAATTTTAAATTCATGTTAATGTTTTAAGTTAAATTAAATCCCAAAGCAATAGACAAGCTTAGTGCTCAATGCCATAAATTACCTTTGCAAGAAGCTTATTGGTTGAAGTTATCATGGATGTTTCTGCTAATATTAAAGAATCTCAGAAGTAAATGTGGATTTCTAATCCAAACAGTGAAAGACCAAGACTCTTCCAAGTTAGAAAAACACAACCCAGAGCAAGAGTGGTATAAAATATCTTTGCTCTGTCTACTAATTACTACACGCCTGCCAAAGATATGACTTCAAGGGATGTGCTTGTGTTAAACTGCAGAGTTCTCTTTTGGAATAAGTGAACATGAAAGGAATGTGTTATGGGGAGCACCTATCGATGGTTTATCTGTGAAAGCCAGGCAGATAGTGAGCTTGACAGTGAGATCCTAGCCCCCAAACCGCCAAAAAGCCGGTGGTTGCTTAGCCCTTGGGACCACACAGTGTATCTTTCTGCAGAAGGGAGTGCCTGGTATTTGAGCACTGATAAGAGCAATCTTTTTGGTGGTGCCAAGTAAGAAAAGACATTCCACAAAAACAAACAGCCTGAATTTTTTAGGGGGAGGGAGCAAGTAGGCAGGGGGGGGAGAGCATAGCCCTACAAGTGCTAATCTCCCCGTTGCTTAATAAAGTGTGTCAGTCTTTCAAAGAACCATGAATCAAGCTGACATCTTCAAGCCTGCTAAGATGAACTCTGCCAAGCAACCCTATCATTTACTCTCAAGTGCCAACATAAATTTTCAGGTTAGGCCATAGAAATTATGACACCAGGCCAATGTCGGAGAAGCTTTGGAAAGAGATCCATCTAAACAAACCGCAGTTATTTTTGTCTTTACCCTTCTCTCTTGTTTTTTTTTTAAATGTGAATTGTAAGAAGGGATACGAGTATAGGGTTTTTTTTTTTTCAAAAAACAAAGGCAGCAACAACTATGATAGGGGTCAAAGCTGGCAAAAGAATAGATGCAAAGCCCCTCCGCTTGGAATGGCAATTGGCATCACACACCCATCTGGGTGCCCCCTCCTGTCTTGTCACTCCTACTAGGGACCCAGCTGAATAAAGGCATTACTCATTTTGTAGCAACATTGTAATGATATTTCTAAAATTATGTTTAATTGAAAGAATAGTTACAAAAACATTTGTACATCAGGAGAAAAAAGAATGGTGGAAATTGGTTTAATTGATTTTTCCTTTTACCTGGAGGGGAATGGTGTAGAGTAGTTGGAGAGGAGAATACATGAAGAACTACAAAAGGTTTGTGAGGGGAAGCTACGTGTCAATGGATTGACATTTTCGCATATAAAATTGGGTGGACTCTTCCAGATATAAATTTCTTTATATGTCATTGATAATGTGAAAACTGAGGTTCTTGTTTTAGCTACTCGTGAACATATCAAACAAATTATGGAATGAAATTTTATTGGAACCCATTAGAGTGCCATCAATATAGTATGGTACTATAGATTGTTGCCCTGCCAATTCAGTAAATGTCCCTAATATAACAGGCTAAATATTCCAATTGGCAACTGAGGAAGAATGGGCTACGTATTCACCTATTTCTGAACCATGGTTCGAAGGCGATAGCAATTTAACTCTTCTAAGTGCCAGCATTTAACACTATTTAATTCAACAAAATAAAAAATACTTGATCTTTGCTTTCTGGAACCCGGCAATAGGTTTGTGAGCTCACCTTTCCTGAATTGTCACTTTCAACATGGATGGTATAGAATTGAACCATGTGGTCCACTGCTGGAGATCAGCTTTTTACATTTGTATACAGTTTGAGATTTACTAACCTTTATAATAAACATTGATATAATTTTATGCAGGATTCAGCTGTTTTTTTTTATAATATATTTTATTAATTTTTTTAACGTGGTCACCTTAATATTTGGTAAACAGTGTGTTGTCTGGATTTACATTTAAAAAACATTTGCTAACAATTGGTTTCTATGATATAGAATCCACATAATAGCTTTACTTGATTTCCTCTTCTTCCCATAATGTTCTCTTTTACCAACCTTAAGTTAATACAATTCTTATTATTTTGATAGATAACAGTTGAATATAAAAAAATTTGTAGTTCATTTTTTGATGAGAATTTTCCAAAATTCATGCATAATTTAAAAATGAGATTGAATGAATTTGATATTTAAAAAAAATAATGGGAGAGAAAGTTTAACTGACAGATTAATGTTTTGGACAGAATGTTGTGAGTGTTTAGCATTTAAATATCTTGGTTTGAATCACAGTATACTGAATTAAGTTTCTGGTATGGAACAAGGATTTTTCTTCCTTTTTTTGGTGAGTTCAAGTCAGTCTTGATTACTGACAACATTTTTTTAGAAGTGATTTGCCATTGTCTCCTTCCTAGGGCTAAGAGAGAGTGACTGGCCCAGAGTCACCCAGCTGGCATAGTATCTAAGGCAGAACTAAAACTCACAGCTTCCTGGTTCTAACCCAGTGCCTTTAACCACTACAACAAACTAGCAGTCTTCACCATCTCTTTTTTCTGACAATCTCCTCAACTTTGAAATCTAGTGGATATGTAGAACACTGCCTTTCCTTGTTGCAAATAATTTTTCCTTTTGAGTTTGGCTAGAGCAGGTAGGTAAAGTTATTGCTTTTTTTTTTAAAAGCAAACCTATGGGATAGACAGAACAAGAATGTAGCAAAACTGTGGTGTTCATCACAGCCCCTCTTAATAACAAAACATTGTTCTAAAATTGCACTAAATTTGAAAAAAATACTAAGTCAAGGTGGAGATGTTTCTGAGCATCTGAAGCTGATTTTTTTTTTATTGTGGGATAGCAATTTCTATGGGACATGATAGATAAAATAAAAAACAAAATTATCAGGAAGAATCTCATTAACATTCCTTTTAATACTTAAATCCCAACATCCCTTGTGTTATGTGGAATAACTTTTGACAGTTTTAAATTAAACAATGATTAGAAATTAATGCATTCTTTGGCCAAGTGACAAAATCAGTGGACCAGAGGAATGCTGTGGATATAATTTACTTGGACTTCAGTAAGGCATTTGACAAAGTAGATCACAACCTATTACTTGATAAGATAGAAAAATGTGGGGTAGACAGCATCACCACCAGATGGATCTGTAGCTGGCTGACTGGCCGTACTCAGCGTGTAGTCCTCAATGGAACCGCATCCACATGGAGGGAAGTGTGTAGTGGGGTGCCCCAGGGCTCTGTTCTGGGTCCAGTGCTCTTCAGCATCTTCATCAACGATCTGGACCAGGGGATAGATGGGGAACTCACCAAATTTGCAGATGACACCAAGCTGGCAGGAATAGCCAACACTCCAGAAGATAGGCTTAGGATACAGGAGGATCTAGACAGAGTTGAACACTGGGTGCTATCTAACAAAATGAAATTAAATGGTGAAAAAAGTAAGGTTCTACATTTAGGCAAGAAAAACCAAATATACAGGTATAGTATAGGGGGTAATAATAATAATAATAATAATAATAATAATAATAATAATAATAATAATAATAATAATAATAAAAGAGGTGGATGCAAATAAAACAGAAGTTGAAATGAAAGAACTAGTAATAACAACAAAAATGGTCGAAAAAAGAGCAAAGAAAATCAAAAATTGGTCAGCACCAGGTGAAGATGAACTGCATGGGTTTTGGTTGAAACATCTAACTGTTATACACCCACTCATTGCCAAACAGTTCAACAATATACTACAAGGAGGAGAAATTGAAAAGTGGCTAACAACTGGGAAAACCTACCTAATAATGAAAAATCCAGCAAAAGGGGCAACACCAGGTAACTACAGGCCAATTACCTGCTTACCAACAACTTTCAAATTACTAACTGGTGTGGTAGCTGATGCAGTACAACAGCATCTAGTTGAAAACAATCTCTTTCCACCTGAGCAGAAAGGAAACCGCCCCAATAGCAGAGGAACAAAAGATCAACTCCTAATAGACAAAATGATCTTGGAAAACTGCAAGAGAAGGAAGACCAACCTGAATGTGGCATGGATTGACTACAAAAAGGCATTTGACTCTCTGCCACATGATTGGATAATCAAGTGCCTAGAAATAACAGGAGTCAGTAGAAACATCAGAAAATTTGTGCAAAGATCGATGGCACAATGGAAGACACAGTTGCAGATCAATGGTGAGAAGCTGGGAGAGGTTAATATCAAGAGAGGAATATTTCAAGGAGATTCATTATCACCATTACTATTTGTTATTGCACTGTTTCCTCTGTCAACAATACTGAATAACTCAGGACATGGCTATCAAACATCAAAAACATCTGCTAGACTATCCCACCTCCTTTACATGGATGATCTGAAGCTGTATGGAAAAACATCATCTGAAATAGAATCGCTGCTCAACACTGTCCGTATATATAGCCAAGATATTGTAATGGAGTTTGGCTTGGACAAATGTGCCACACTTACTATCAAACAAGGAAAAATAGTGAAAACTGAAGGAATCAAGATGCCCCACGAAAATAACATTAAGAGTCTGGACGAGGAAGAATACTACAAATACTTGGGTATCCTTCAAGCTGACAACATCAAGCACACTGAAGTCAAGAAAAAGATTAGAGGTGAATACATCAAGAGAGTGAAGAAGATCTTAAAATCCAAACTCAATGGAGGAAATACCATAAAGGCAATCAACACCTGGGCAATCCCAGTCATTAGGTACACAGCTGGAATAGTGGACTGGACTCAAGCAGAACTAAAAGCAATGGATAGGCAGACCAGAAAAATAATGACAATGAATCACGCCCTTCATCCACGCAGTGACATTGATAGACTTTATCTACCAAGGCAAATAGGTGGGCGTGGAATGCTACAAGTACATCAGATGGTTGAAGAAGAAAAAATGGCTTTGGAAGAATATCTGAAGAACAATGATGAAGATGCACTGAAATTAGTATATCAGGAAGGCTTACTAACTACTGGAGAGACCAAACTGGCCTACAAGAAAGACCAAATGAAGAACAGAATAGAGGCATGGGAAGACAAAGCACTACATGGCCAATACATGAAAAAAATAGCTGGGAAAGCAGATAATAATAAAACCTGGCAATGGCTAAGAGCAGGAAAATTGAAGAAAGAGACCGAGGGACTAATTCTGGCTGCACAAGACCAAGCCTTAAGGACAAATGCATACAAAGTCAAAATTGAGAAGACAGCAACAGACAGTAAGTGCCGCCTATGCAAAGAAGCTGAAGAAACAGTGGACCACTTGGTAAGCTGTTGCAAGAAGATTGCACAAACTGATTACAAGCAGCGGCATGACAAAGTAGCAACAATGGTGCATTGGAAGATCTGCAAAAAATATCATTTACCTGTAAGCAAAAACTGGTGGGATCATAAAATAGAGAAAGTCATAGAAAATGATAAAATTAAACTGCTCTGGGACTTCAGAATTCAAACAGACAAGCACCTGCAACATAACACCCCAGACTTAACAATTGTCGATAAGAAAGACAAAAAAGTCTGGATAGTGGACGTGGCAGTGCCTGGAGATAGCAGAATAGAAGAGAAAGAACTGGAGAAGATAACAAAATACAAAGACCTACAAATAGAAATAGAAAGACTGTGGCAAAAGCAAGCAAGGGTAGTACCAATAGTCATAGGCTCCTTGGGTGCAATCCCAAAACAACTGGAGCACCACTTGAACACCATTGGCATTGACAAATTCGCTATTAGTCAATTGCAAAAGGCGGCCTTATTAGGAACTGCTTCCATCCTGCGACGATACCTGTAATACCATCAAACATCCACATCTGCCTATCCCAGGTCCTGGGTAAGGACTCGATAGGTAGACAAAATGCCAAATCCAGTCTGAACATCTGGCTGACTGTGCGATGATCGATAATAATAATAATAAGTTGGAAGGGACCTTGGAGGTCATCAGTCCAACCCCCTGCTCAGGCTGGTAACCCTAGACCATTTCGGACAAATGGCTGTCCAGTCTCTTCTTGAAAACTTCCAGTGTTGGAACATTCACTGCTTCTGGAGGCAGGTTGTTCCACTGGTGAATTGTTCTAACTGTCAGGAAGTTTCTCCTTAGTTTTAGGTTGCTTCTCTCCTTGATTAGTTTCCATCCATTGCTTCTTGTCTTGCCTTCAGGTGCCTTGGAAAATAGCTTGATTCCCTCTTCTTTGTGGCAGCCCCTGAGATATTGGAACACTGCTATCATGTCCCCCCTCGTCCTTCTCTTCACTAAACTAGACATACCCAATTCCTTGCTCAATAGTAGTAACTGTGAGAGGGATCTTGGAGTCCTATTGGACAATCATTTAAATATGAGCCAGCAATGTGCTGCAGCTGCCAAAAAAGCCAACACAGTGCTAGGCTGCATTAACAGAGGGATAGAATCAAGAGCACGTGAAGTATTAATACCACTTTACAATGCCTTGGTAAGGCCACACTTGGAATACTGCATCCAGTTTTGGTCACCACGATGTAAAAAAGATGTTGAGATTCTAGAAAGAGTACAGAGAAGAGCAACAAAGATGATTAGGGGACTGGAGGCTAAAACATATAAAGAACGGTTGCTGGAATTGGGTATGTCTAGTTTAACGAAGAGAAGGACGAGGGGGGACATGATAGCAGTGTTCCAATATCTCAGGGGCTGCCACAAAGAAAAGGGAGTCAAGCTATTCTCCAAAGCGCCTGAAGGCAGGACAAGAAGCAACGGGTGGAAACTAACCAAAGAGAGAAGCAATCTAGAACTAAGGAGAAACTTCTGACAGTTAGAACAATTAACCAGTGGAACAACCTGCCTCCAAAAGCGGTGAATGCTCCAAAACTGGAGGTTTTTAAGAAGAGACTGGACAGCCATTTGTCTGAAATGGTATAGGGTTTCCTGCCTGAGCAGGGGGTTGGACTAGATGACCTCCAAGGTCCCTTCCAACTTTATCATTATTATATTATTATTATATTAATGGATAGGTCCATCTTTGGTAAATTTGCATTGATTCTACATGAATATATTTAAAAATATGCATTTAAATGAAATGTATTTTTGGAATACATGTTTTTTTAAAAAATTGTATACCTACTTCTCAAAAGCTGCTTATTTATATATTTTATGATATACAAACAATGCTTTTTTATAAAAAAAAAAAAAAAGGTGCCGGGATTCATACATGTCATGCAACCCACCATGTCTACCCTACAAGGTTCCATCCAAAAAAGGTGCCGCAACTCCGTTCTGGACGTTCTATGACAAAAAAAGCCCTGTACACAAGTAATATTTAAGATATGTTTTATACCAACTTTTTCTTCTGCCAAGACTAGCAAAACAGTGTGCAATAAGTCTAAAATAAAACCATAACATAATCAATAAAACAAATTAGGAAAAAATGTCAAATGCAGAAGACCTTAATATTTTCCAAAATCCTTTTCCTTAAGCCCAACAAATGAATTTCTATGAGTGGCAGTATTATTAAAAAACAAAACAAACCCAGTGGCTTTTAATATTTGGACAGGTTTATAACAACCAAAATCTCAGCAGGTGGCAGCACCTGGTCAACTTTCTCTGTACATTTTTTTTCAGCCAAAAATTATATGGAAAATATAGAGAAGTGTTAATATGAAGAATTGCTACACTCTGATTCTCACATTTATTTACAGTATGTGGAACAGATCTATTTGTATTGGAATTCACAGAGAACAAATTCTTTATGTGTCACTGAAGCATATAATTAAAAAGATTAACACTGACTTTCAGCCTAGTTCATGCCTTCTTTTAGCATCTTTACAGAGAGAAAGCTGACTGATGAGCAGAATCAGGAAGGTGCGAGCCATTGTTAAACTTAACCATTAGTCAGTCCTTTAAAAGTGAATTCTCAACAACGGAATATTTTTCGGCAGCAGACTAGATATTTAAGATGACTCAGGAAACCAGCCTATATCCCAACAAAAATACAAATTGACTGCAGAGCCTCCTGCAAAACAGAGAGGGTTAAATGCAAATAGTTGGAGGTGTTATTTCTCCCTCTTTATGTGTTAGTTTTACTCATCAAAAATTGAACTCATCTGAATTCACTAAAATAAATTTCCAGATTCAGAGATGCTTGAACAGTCAGCAGCTGTTGAAAGCCTGGAATCTCTTCTGCCGTCTATTGGAGCTTGACACTGCTCACTTTATGAGAAAAATCCCAGGAGCTTGGTAATTGTGGAATAAGGATGGAAGCGTTCAAGTGGCCATAATGAAGTTTTTGCAGAGCAGGTCAGGGAAGTCACAGCTGAGTAGCACTCACTGATGATGATCAGCAATAAGCCAACTAAATGTGATTCTGAATTAAGACTTTTCCTGTCCCACTTTGCCATATTTGATTTTATAGTCCCATGGTCTTGTTTGAAAAATTCAATGATATACTGTATATCTGATTCTTAGATAATATCCAGAAAGAAATGAGAAGAACAAGGATGGTAAACTGGCTACTGCACCTCACAATAGAAATGTGGAGTTTAAAATGTTCAGACAAATGCATACTACGTGCCCTTCTTCAAGAGCCATCATCCTCTCCTTATAAGCTTCAAAGTTAGGAATGCATCTGCTTCCCTAAGCTAAGGAAGAATAGAATTTAAAAAGTGATAGGATATAAAATGTGTATTAAACACCACTGATTGAAGTCTTACAAAACGTATATAAAGCAGACACAAAGTTCACAGATATGGTGTTACTGACAAAACCCTAAAGGATAAAAGTGATAAGTGGAATACTATCTCTCCACACTCCCTCCAGCTGTGGTTAAGTGGAGTGGAGACTATTTCACCACACTATTTTAGTATTTTACTATATGGCATACCAGTAGAGACTTGTTCCATTTGCCAGTTGTTGGATGTTAGGAAGGACATACAACCTGCCTTGTGGATCAGCCTAGTGTTATTTTCCCAAAATGGCAAACTGGCAAATTAATGCTGATGGCTGCAAATTAAGGTAATGGAGATGATAAGACGATTTGCATCGATTCTTAACTCTTGGCCTTCAGGCAATGTTTTACCAACATAATATTGCAAAGCACAATGCAATGATATTTGATATTAATTTAAGAGTGATTGCTAAAGAAAAGAGAGTAGGTGTAGGACAGGGGTGTCAAACTGCTGGCCCACGGGCCAGTTGCATCATGTGGAGGTCATGCCCACCCCAGCTCCAGCAATGTGAAAAAAGTCACAATACGTCACGACACATCAAGTGATGCGGTGAGTTTGACATCTGTAGTAGTGTAGGACAAGGAAAAAAGACAAGAAATGTCATGCTTTAATAGGATATATGCTTGGAGCAGCAAAACTCAATTTTGCTCAACATTGGAAAAAAGGTACAATTGGCTGAGAAGTCAAAATTGAAGAATATGCAGCAATGTCAAAAACTAAGAGTAAAGATACACAATAGAAGTTTTACATTTAAGCAAGAAGGTTTCTCATACATACAACCAGTGCTTTTTTTCTAAAAAAAAAAAAAAAAAGGTGCCGGAACTCACACACGTCATACAATCATCCTTGCCTACCCTACAAGGTTCCATCCAAGAAAGGTGCCGGAACTCCATTCTGGGTGTTCTATGAGAAAAAAAGCCCTGCATGCAACACATCACACAGCATGGCAAATAGAATCATTTACTGGCTTATAAATGTCTATAAATAGTGTAAATTAACAGATGTATAAAACATGGAGAATCAGAAAGCCAATACAGTAGTTCCTCCCCCCCATCCTTTTAAAAATATTTAATTGTTAAATTTGCTGTATAGCAGAGATAAATACTAAGGAACAGTACAAGAGAGACTTAAGATTGAAATTTCTAGTAAATAACAAATATTTTGATGTGAGTTATAGTTTCAAATTTGTACTCAATTTCGAATGAAAATGCCAAATAGTTAATATGCTTGCACTATTGATACCGTAAATTGTAATTAACATTGATAGCATTTTTTTTCTTTTTCCTCTCTGTTCTCATTATTCTAAGCTATCTTAATACTGTAATAAATATTAATAATCTTCAGTCATATTACCTATATATTATACAAACATCAATATATTGAATCAACACAATTGGAGGTTTATAAAATAATAAAAGGGAAAGAAAGAAAAGAGATTCTCTTCAGTCGTACTTAAAGGCTCTTACCATATAAATCATGACATTTTCAGAAATTGGAAAGGATGGTGATTTTCTTACTCAGTCACAAAGTCCTAATGGATTTCAGTTCCAGACCTCTCAGTGCCATACAAAAAGAGTGTGTTTCTCTAGGGAGAAAAAAAAAATAGATATTTCACACTCTGGTGCTTCTGAAGTTGTTGTGTCCTGAGCCTGCAAAAGCATTGCAATGGTCCCGGGCTGTTGCAAGCTGCCCGGGACCAGACTGAGTGGCGCCAGCCTGCGCGCATGCGCAAGGCGTGAAAGCGCGCCATTCTTTGTTACCTTTTTGCCCGGGGATTCTATTTAGAGGCAGAGAGGCCTGCAAGCCTTTGAGTTGTGTCGGAGAGAGCTGAAGAGAATAAAAGCTGTTATAACCATCAGAATGTGTGCTCTTCTTTCACCCTTGGCTCGAGGACTCAACAGAAGTGACATCCCGAAAACTAGAAAATGTTAATACTATTGAGTCAGTTTGAGTACTTTCACACTGGCGCATTTCATTACTTTCAAACTACTTTGAAAGCAACTCTGGATCTTCATGATCCTGTATAGCAGGGGTCTTCAAACTTGGCCCTTTTATGACTTGTGGACTTCAACTCCCAGAATTCCTCAGCCAGGCACGTGAGGAGTTCTGGGAGTTGAAGTCCACAAGTCATAAAAGGACGAAGTTTGAAGACCCCTGCTGTATAGGCTGTGTTGACTAATTGAGCTGAAAATAGTGTTTGCAATAGTGCAGGGATCTTTCTTTCTTTCTTTCTTTCTTTCTTTCTTTCTTTCTTTCTTTCTTTCTTTCTTTCTTTCTTTCTTTCTTTCTTTCTTTCTTTCTTTCTTTCCTTTGGAGCTTTTGATAATCCGTTTGCAGTATTTCTGAGTCCAGCATACCACCTGGCTCCTGGGTTTCAACCACCCTAGAGGGATTTTAATAGGATAGGAGATTTGCTTGCTTTATGACCCTCAGGTAGAAATCACTTTTTAAAAAGGCAATCAAATAAATGCATACAACATGAAGGAAGGGCATGGATGAAAAGGGATAGAGGATGCTATTCATTACATATCCCTTTTGTGTGAACTGGGAATGATAGGATTTCATTAGTTGGACAATTAGAAGAACCATTGCTTGTTCCAAGTTCTCAGTGTTGCCAGGTCGACAGAAGAGAAGTTTCTGTAAATTATGTTAAGGAATGAGGGAGTGGATATGGCAGTGATGTCTGATGTGTCCTAAGTCACTGTGGGATGAACACTTCAGCAGTATTCTGTATTTCCATTCTGTGCTGAAAAGCCCTAATTTTTCAGTCTGATTGAGAGCCCTTGACCTCATTTACACATTGAACCATTGCCATCAATTAGATCATCTTGACTGGCCATTCCCAAGCTTATTTAGCAGGTTAGCTGCCATCACTTGTTAATCTCTCATCTATGAGTTTCTGAGCGTTAAATTTAACTAGGTTACACAAGTGTCCTTCTACTAAAAATATTAAACATAAATGGTTAGTTTTAATGTTTTTAAACCTTTGGAAACATCTGTAGGCAAGTCATGTGGGTTTCTTAATGGAAAAGGTTTATGTATTGAAAAGTGATGGAAAGCAAGCGCTCTGGTTCCTGTCCAATACTTCACTGTATATCAGAAGCAAGCTACCACATCTGGCGTAATAGCAAAACCGAAATAATCCTTTGCCTCATAAAACTGTAATCCCCTCAAGAAAATTGGGATGGGGCAGTGTCTCCTGCCCCATATAATTTTTCCCATCATGTTCAAAATACAAAAGTCTGCCTTCATGTGGCATTTACCTCAGTGGAAAGATTGTGCAACCTTCAGTCTGTGTACGGCTTCCAGAAATGTGTGAGTGCTACATGGAAAAAATTAGCAGCCTTGTCCGTTAAAACTGTTTCTGACTCCTGAAGCTCTCCACAGGTCCCAGACCATCTTGATTTATTTATGGTCTACACATAAGCTCACAAACCTGTGGTGTCAGCATAATAGCTTGTGACCTCAATGAAACATACCAAGCTGATTTTGCTGTCCTCTGGGTAGTATTAACAGTCACAGAACATATACTACACAAAAATAGATGTTGACAGCTTGTGTCTTTGGTTCTTTACATAAGTGTTCTTCTCTCCCCCCTCACCCCAGCTTTTCCTCAAATGAGTTTCTAGTTTTCCTTATCATAATGCTCCTAAGCTGTCTTGATGTGAAACACAACAGGCAATTCAACAACAGTAATTTGTATCTTAAATTCCTATGGAATTTATAGCATTCAAGCGGCTGTAACTTAACCCAAATCCAATGAATTTCAATGGGGCTTTTACACGACTGGCTTTTGCTGAATTTGGGCCAATGGATGCCACAGAATTGTACAAAAAGTCAACAAATGCAGGCAAGTCAAAAAAGCATTTCTGAGCAAGCCAGGAACTGGTCTTATGCTGACTCAGAGAGTTGATCTTCAGTATACAGGTAGTCTTCGACTTACGACCACAACCAAGTCCAAAATTTCTGTTGCCAAGTGAGACATTTGTTAAGTGAATTTTGCCCCATTCTATGACCTTTCTTATGAAGTGAATCACTGCAGTTGTTAAATTAGCAACAGGGTTGTTAAGTGAATCTGGCTTTCCCATTGATTTGACTTGTCAGAAGGTCACAAAAGGTGATCACATAATCCCAGGACACTGCAATGGTCATAAATGTGAGTCAGTTCCCAAGGATTTGAATTCTGATCATGTGACTGTGGGGATGCTGCAACAATTGTGTGAAAAGCGGTCATAAGTCACTTTTTTCGGTGCTATTTTAACTTCAATCGGTCACTAAATGAACTGTTGTAAGTCGAGGACTACCTGTACACTATATGATACCCCCCAAGGACAACTACATTGAACTTGGTGTGGGGAACACACATACATGATAAAGTGGTAGGTAGGGGGAAAAAACCATTTACATTTTGTTAAGGTAAGTGTAATGCAATTAACAATTAAATATAATTAGTATTATTATTTCCCCAGGCATATCTTTAATAGTTTTTCTTCTTCCGTCACATTAAAAATCATTTTCGTAGAAGTATATTTGAAAATTTCTGGAGACTACACTCAAGGATCACAACCAAAGCTACGTTTGCATGTGCTGTATCAATGAGCAAAAAGCCTTTCTCCATATTTCCATATAGTTTACTCAAAGTTTCAAAAAAATGTTGAAAAAATGTTGAAAGAATCTACCTTAAAAATAATTTTAAAACATCCTCATGCAAATTCTGTAGCTTTTGCAGATTCCAGAGTCCTCTGTGATTAGACCACCACATTGTTTGATTACTGAATCTGCCTATAGTTTCCCGTATTTTTAAGATGGAAAATACAAACTGTCCTGAACCAAACTTTCTTTGAAAGTGAAATGTGGGTACTCCAACACTGGAAGTTTTTAAGACGAGATTGGACCATCATTTGTCTGAAATAAATGCTATAGGGTTTCCTGCTTGAGCAGGGGGTTGGACTAGAAGACCTTCAAGGTCCCTCCCAGCTCTATTATTCTGTTATTCTGAAATGTAACTTCAGGGAGTAAGTATCCATTCACCTATCTGTCAGCTTTCTTACCACCCCACTTTCCATAATTAATAAGAGACCATATCATTTTGTCTATGTCACATTGTCATTATGAACCTATTGAATTCTGAACTTGTCTGTGAGTTAAAAATTGTTATAGTCACATACTACATGGCATGCTAAAGAGGACAGTATTGCAGGCAACTTTGCCCACAGTCTGGAGTTTGATCCTGACAGGGCTCAAGGTTGACTCAGCCTTCCATCCTTCAGAGGTCAGTAAAATGACCCAGATTGTTGGGGGCAATATGCAAATTATGCTTCAACATTATAAACCACCCAGAGAATGCTGTAAAGTGCTATGGATTGATATATAAGCCTAAAAGCTATTGCTATTCCTCCTATGATATTCCCAGGCTGTAGAAAACACTTCTTCAGGAATTGCATTTAGTCCCAATTCTTTTCACATTTAGAAAAATTCACATTTAATTTATGTCCCTAACTTTTTAAATTCTGTTTTCCAAATTTGTTAGACTCTTTTCAGGAGAAATGTAGACTAAAAATTGAATGAATGAATGATATGGCAAGCTAAACTTCTGGAATAGAATACTGTTTGGGACTCTAAGCTCAAAGAATATTGAGTAGCTCAGTGTTACAGATTCAGATATAAACCTAAGACTGATAAATCTCCCCAAAAATCAGATGTCCAATTGCATTGGATGAGAAAACACAGACTTAGTTGCTTTTTTAAAAAAAACTTCTCCTTAAATATAGAAATATCAGACTTTATATATTTTTTCCCTCCTGGGACAGAATAAATGAAGCAATATAAACTCCCCAAGTTGCCAAAGTTCAGTCCGATATATTATCTTCTGCAATACAAAATATCAGTTATAATGCGATTATAAAGTCATTATGTTCAGTGATATACCTAGCCGACTTTTCATTTTCACACTCTACCCTTGACTTGATAATTCCAAACCACATTTATGTCAACATTCTCTAGATAAATGAACTTCGCTTTTAACATAATTATTCTTTCTATCAGAAACAGCTTTCCATTAATGATAGTTTTTGAAAAAAAACGACTGTCACTCAGTTATCTCAGTGCACTGATAAGAAAAAGTACCTTTTAATTCAATTATTGCAGTCTGGATTGAAAGGATTAGCACTGGGAAAGCAGCCAAATTCTACTGCCAGAAAGGGCTTAGTAAAAGCAATTGTCTCACCCTAAATAAGTGTAACTATTACAACCAAAGGTCTTAATTAATTCAAACAAATTCTTCATTTGGGGAAGGGACTTCCTATTATTACAACGCAACCTGTCAATGTCATTCATATCATGTAAAACAAAGCAAAGCAAGCTTGTTCACAAAATTATGACTTATTATGCTTTTCACATACAGGTTTATTGCATGAATCTGTGGTATGGCCACATACAACCACAAATTGCTAGATAAAAGTTCAGTTCATTGCACAAGTTGGAGATTTAATTTGCAGTTGCATTGGGTGGAGAAATGTGGTCTCTTTTCATGGCCTATAGTAAGAAATATGTCCTTTGGGTATGCTGTTTCAAGAAGGATCAAACAGAAGGAGCGACCACTTGTAGAAGGGACAATATATTAGATTAATTAGATATATATATATATATATTCAAGAGTGTAATATAAAGCTGCTGGTAAAATTTACCAGGCTAAAATAAATGTGTTATTAGGTTCAAACTATGTCTATTTTGTCTATTTGCCTTTCAAAATAGAGAGAGATAATTCATACATTTGCAATTTAAAAAAAACCCAGAAAAATAAAGCTATAACATTTTAATGAACTTCCTAACTTTATTAAATAATAGAATACAAAAAAATTAAAACATCAATAGGGTAACACTTTTACTGGGACCAAGCAAACATAAAATAGCCAACAATAATCTTAGAATCCTTCTTCAAGGCATTGTAATCAAGATAGGAAAATAAAGAGGCTGGGGTTTTAGGGTTGATGGTGCAATCTAAAGTAAAATGTACTTTCATAAACAATTTCAGTATTCCACCTCACAAAACCATCTTTTGATTTGATCATTGCAGTCTGGCTGCCCCATTTGAAAAATAAGACAACAGAGCTGAAGAATATTCAGAAGAGGACAATGGAAATAATCAGGGAGCTTAAACACCTTTTTTTGAGAAAAGACAACAATCTGTGCTGTGGAATTATCTAATTTAGGCAACAAATGGATTGGCTGTACACCCCCATCCTGCCAGCCCCTCCCCCTAATCTTTTCAGCTTCTTCCCACAAACCAGCCCATTCCTGTCTACTGAGTGTCTGGTCCATGTGAATGATAAAAGTTTAGATGCAACTTAGGGGGGAAAAAATTAACAACCAGTTACCTGGACCAAACCAGCTAGAAACCATCCTTGAGTTTTTGGGACTCTGGACTCTAAGCAATAATAGGGAACATAGTTTAGGTGCATAAAATCATAAATGAAATAAAGAAAATGGAGACAATGTTTTTCTTACACCTCTGAAAACTAAAACGATGGATCATCAAATGAAATGTACAAAATCTCTCTCTCTCTCTCTCTCTCTCTCTCTCTCTCTCTCCCTCCCTCCCTCCCTCTTTTTCTCTTTCTATCTCTTAGTATGGGTCTCTGTGTTTGTCAGCCTTTGCAAATCATTCAAAGGGATGCTTTAGTCCTGCCATCAGCACAATGCTTCCCAAAATATCAGTATTATCTTCTTCTGAAGGTTCAGTTGATACAGTTTGCCTGGTTCAACTAATGCTTTTCAACCAATGAATATTCTTTTTCATACTTCCAAATACATGGATGCATTTTAGTTTTCCAGTATTTTGCTAGAGCAAATTTAGAATGAAAACTGAAGTCCTTTCCTAATATGGTACCATTTTAGAGAAAATGGGCAAAAGAGGTCCCACTAAAGCTTGTCTAATAGGAGGGCCTGGTGAAAAGTGAGTTGGATCTATCCCAGTGAGGAGCATATAAAAGTAATGTATTTCCTGTTGAGGAGAAAAGACGACATGATCCATCTCCATGGGGTCCTTGGCATCCCCTGGAAGCCTCCACCAGCACTTGCAGTAGCCAGAAGAAAATTATTCACATGTCTTGCAGATGTGCAAAAAAAAAGCCCCTTCTAGTGCTTAAAGCAGGATTAGAAGCATCAGAAACAACTTCAGTGCAAGTGAAGCCTTGTTGGGCTACGGGAAACGCTGCTAAAAGGAGAAAAGGGGAATGTGAACCAACCTGGCCCCGTCATTTTGTACTTAGAAGCAGGGGGGTTAAGATGCCTTGTGGATATACTTTGGACATGTCTTCACTGAAATGCACTGGAGAAGAAGAGACAAAATGGAATGGAAAGAACAATTTCAACACATCGCAGAGAAAGGGTTGATTTTGTTTTCATTAAAGAACAGAAAATGACATGCTTGTTTTTCCAGGGTATTTTACTGACTTGTTAATTGCTAAGAGAGTCTCACAGGTGTCATCAGTTAGAACTCTTGGCCTTCCACCCTTTGAATGATAGGCAGGTGACTAAAACCCAGGTACTCTCTCTCTCTCTCTCTCTCTCTCTCTCTCTCTCTCTCTTTCTCTCTCTCTCTCTCTCTCTCTTTCTCTCTCTCTCTCTCTCTCTCTCTCTCTCTCCCCCTCCCTCCCTCCCTCCCTCCCTGCCGGAAGTATTGCCTTTTTCTCAGCACAGCAGAAGAATGGCCAGAAATGCTGAAGAGTGAGTGTTGTGCTTATGTGAACTTAGTAATAGTAATAGTAGTAAAGTTGGAAGGGACCTTGGAGTTCATCTAGTCCAACCCCCTGCTCAGGCAGGAAACCCTACACCATTTCGGACAAATGGCTGTCCAGTCTCTTCTTAAAAACTTCCAGTGTTGGAGCATTTACTGCTTCTGGAGGCAAGCTGTTCCACTGATTAATTGTTCGCACTGTCAGGAAGTTTCTCCTTAGTTCTAGGTTGCTTCTCTCCTTGATTAGTTTCCACCCGTTGCTTCTTGTCCTGCCTTCAGGTGCTTTGGAAAATAGCTTAATTCCCTCTTCTTTATGGCAGCCCCTGAGATATTGGAATACTGCTATCATGTCCCCCCTTGTCCTTCTCTTCGTTAAACTAGACATACCAATTCTAGCAACCGTTCCTTATATGTTTTAGCCTCCAGTCCCCTAATCATCTTTGTTGCTCTTCTCTGTACTCTTTCTAGAGTCTCAACATCTTTTTTACATCGTGGTGACCAAAACTGGATGCAGTATTCCAAGTGTGGCCTTACCAAGGCATTGAAGAGTGGTATTAATACTTCACGTGATCTTGACTCTATCCCTCTGTTAATGCAGCCTAGCACTGTGTTGGCCTTTTTGGCAGCTGCAGCACACTGCTGGCTCATATTTAGGTGATTGTCTACTAGGACTCCGAGGTCCCTCTCACAGTTACTACTATTGAGCATGGTGCCACCTATACTGTACTTGTGCATTTGGTTTTTCTTGCCTAAATGTAGAACCTTGCTTTTTCCACCATTGAATTTCATTTTGTTAGTTAGTGCCCAGTGTTCAAGTCTGTCCAGATCCTTCTGTATCTTAAGCCTGTCTTCTGGAGTGTTGGCTATTCCTGCCAGCTTGGTGTCGTCTGCAAATTTGATGAGTTCCCCATCTATCCCTTCATCCAAATCGTTGATGAAGATGTTGAAGAGCACTGGGCCCAGAACAGAGCCCTGGGGCACCCCACTACACACTTCCCTCCATATAGATGTAATTCCAACTTCTTGTAATATGTTGAAAGCATCACCTCCCTCGTTGTTTAAAAAGCAGGATAATAATTTTCTTTCAGTCAGGAAAACACCTCTTCCTATAGCATGGACTTTCACCTCGTTAAAAACAAGAGGATCATGTACTATTCTACTATCAGGAACATCTGTTAGTACTCCAAAAAGGGACATGATATTGCCCTGTGAATTTCCTGTCTCTTGCAAGCAGATGGATGGTGACAGCCATTTTCTTCATTAAAGCAGGGCCCGGAACTCTTTTGAGGGTGGAAGTGCACTTACATTAGGGAGCAACAAGAACCTTAGTGGTGGGGTCTCATCACACTCGTATCAGAAGTATCAGGGTGCTTCCAGGTTGAAAGGATTATCACCATTGAAAGGACATCACCATTACCTGGGGGGGGGGCTCTTTTTATGACCCCAGGAGGAATTGGAGTGAAGGACAGGAGCTCACCCTGTCCCACGGCAACACTCGGGTCTTGAACGTGGGCTTGCTAACCTCCAACTCAGTGTTCTAACAACGTGAGCGACCGTGCTCCTTTGAGGTGGGATAAAAATGCAAAATGCAGAGAGTACCATCACTACATGGGGGGGGGTGGATTTTCTCTTTGAGTTGGGTTTTGGAGAGAAAAAGTTTCTCCTTCCCCTTTTATTAACAATGCACTTGGGAGCTTAGAATACAACTATTGCATATTTTCTTCCTCAAAATACAAAATAGAGGAAAATCATGCCTCTAACAGACACAGCTAGAAAAGAATCCAGGGAGCAGAAATTGTAGATTGCAGTCTATAGCATATTTTGGGTTGCCCTTATTAGCAAATAACTTATGACTATGGAAAGATGGTCTATCTTTGCTACATAAAAGATACACAATAAAACAAAAGCATATCCTAAAATTTGAAAGCTTCAGATCAATTGATCTACAGATTATCCATATAACTACATAAACAAAATAGTTTGCAATGGAGGGTTCCTATGCTACCAATCAAATGATGTTTTATAATTTCTGTTTTTTTTTCTCCTCTTCTATATTTAGGAATTGAATGCTGCAAATAAAAAACACTAACTTCTCATATAATTTGCTGGTTGTACAATAAAAGGTTCAACATAACAGTCCCATTTTACAGTTGGCAAACTAAAAGAGAAAACAAAAGTTAATCTATATTTTAAAAAGCAGAGATTTCATTCAGATATTCTAACTCTAAATCAAATGCACTTAATATGATTGAGAAAAGATGACGTTGGGTGCAATTCTAAACAAGGAATAAGAATTCCATGAAGTTTTTACAGTGCTATCTGAAGTACTGAAAAGAAGCATGGACCCATGAGATTTGTGACATGGGTTCATATTCTGCAAGAAGTACTTTGTTTCAAGCTCATCAGCCATCCCCTTAAAACCAATATAAAATTTATCATATGTACTAGCTATAGCACATGAATCAAATTTTATGCTTTCTCTTAAGTATAACTTAAGTATTATATATATAATTGATTTCTGTAAACGCGCACCCACCAGATTCCATGCCTCAGATGATTTTAGAAAGTTTATTTGTTTAAAAATTAATGAGTTAATTAAAGGGAGTAACAGGACCTATCCTCATCAGCTTGTCTTTTCGATATTTTGACTTACTATGTTTATCTAGGTCAGCCATTTCATAAGAGCGCTTTCAAATTACAACCCTGATGCCCAAATTTGAGGAGACTTGAGTTTAATAGACAAACTTTAATTTATCGAACTTACCCAGAAATATATTTCCCGAAGTCAGGGAAAATGTGCACAAATGCTTTCATAGAAATAGACTTTTTCATCTTTGAAAATAGTTTTTGCTACATTCCCTATAGCATTGTATAGTAATCTGTAATACTGCTGTATCGATTTGTCACTCAATAGAATCACCCTAAATGCAGCCATTATATTTTTCCCAATTCCTTTTAAAGCACGGGGGCACGACACCTATTGAATGTACCCCATAATCCCCTGGTACTGTGTAGTTACTGCCAGGGTCAAAGTTAAAATCATAAACCTCTCAGAAGGCCTAGGGTGTTGCAAAAATAATGAGTGAGAGATTACTGTTGACCTCTTACTCACATTAAGCACAGATCTGTCATCTCATCAAATGACTGGAAAGTATAATTCAAAATGATGATACAAATTAAACGTAGCTCCCTCACACTCCTGTCTCCACCTGAGAGCCCTAAAAACTTGGGACAGAACATAAACTCAGTAAAAGCAATTTCGACTCATACACAGACTTCATTTCTTTGATGTAGGAGAGGGTTATTCATGAGAGCCAGAGATTGTTCTACCCAGCAACTTTTGTGACAAACCCTTGCATAAGCCTTTGTTGAATCTCTGGGAGACAGACAGTGGCTTATCTTAGCATTTGGGAAACAGATTCCCATTTGGGGGACTGGTGATGTGTAATGCAGCATTTCTGTACCTGCCTGCTTTAAAATCAATCATGTCATGATCTCTCAACTTGAAATACAGTCTTTGGGGCTTTATTTAATTTATTTATCATATTTATTTGGCTGCTCATTTCACAAAAATGTTATTCTGGGTGGCTTTACGTGTGTCTGAAGCTTTTCTCATCCTCACCCCAATTCTCAAATGGGAAAATGTTTTTTGGTTTATGCTGAACTTTAAAACTTTAAAATGAAATGTACAAAATCTCTCTCTCCCTCCCCCCCTCTCTCTCTTGGTGGTGTGTCTCTGTGTGTCTGTGTATCTGTTTGTGTATCTGTGTAGTCTCTTTGAGTCATTGTTGAGATATATATGACAGAAAGATCAGAGAAGGAGAGTTAAAACATCCAAACCTTCCTTTCAAGGGATAAAAGCAGAAAAAATTTCAAAAGTGATTTAAATACAAATTAAAAATGCAATTTACCTTGCTAAGCATTATCACTAGAATTTTTTCTTCAGACTGGTATCTGTTTCAAGCTGCAAAGAAAGTTGAACATCTTGGAATGATCCAACACAGCTTGTTGGAAAACACTGGTACTATGTCCTTCAAACATATTTCAGATACCAGCCTATGTAAAAGCAGTTTGAGATGCAGTCTCCTGCCCTGAAGATAATGGTTTACATTAGATTGATTGCATGCAGACCAAGAAATTTATCCTATGCACCCACTATGTTCTCCATTGAGAGATAAAAACCCCATTTGCTGCAGTTTATACTGGGGGAGCTTTGACACCAAGGATACAGATTTCTGTGTTCTTGTAAATCACAGATATACTAATTGTCTACGGGCAGCCCTCTTATCTCTGGGAGTAAGTAGTTCTTAACTCAAAATTGCATTTTGCTACATAGGTTACCTAAGATCAAGGACATGATAAGAACAAACTTTAAAGCAGAATGCCTCGGTTTCCAAAACACTTGTTGTGATATAGGAACATCATTCTTAGAATCATAGAAACTTTTCCTGAGAGATGCTTTTTGAGATTGCTGGAAGTTTTCAGAGGGATGCTCATGTGCTCATCTGCCTCCCGAATGTCACAGAATTTATTTGAACAACAATACAAGACCACATTAATAACAATTGCTGGTTTTTGTTTAAGCTATATGAAGTGTAAAAGAAACCTGTCTCAGTTTTCTGTAGGAGTGAATTTGTATGAGACTCTAAAATTGACTTGAGCTGTATAATGCCTGACAATGTCTATCATTTTGCAGTACATTTAATAATAATAATAATAATAATAATAATAATAATAACAATAATGTTGGAAGGGACCTTGGAGTCATCTAGTCCAATTCCCTGCTCAGGCAAGAAACCCTATACCAGTGATGGTGAACCTTTCAGAGACTGAGTGCCCAAACTGCAACCCAAAACCCACTTATGCATCATCGAGTGCCGGGTGGGTGTGGCCCATTGGCTGGGTGTGGCCAATCGGGTGGGCATGGCCAATTGGGTGGGCATGGCTGCCATGGTAACAGCAGACTGGGTGGGACTAAAAAGTTCAATCAATCAATTCCAACTTTGCAAGAACTTTTTTTTCCCGCGAGAAGTTGAAATTGACTGATTGAATCTTTTTTTTTTTTTTTGCACATGGCGGCAGAGGCCTAAAGCGAAAAGGTTTTATAAAACCCAGCTGAAGGCCTAGGACTGGGGCGACGACACGTGTGCCCACAGAGAGGGCTCTGAGTGCCGCCTCTGGCACCCGTGCCATAGGTTTGCCACCACTGCCCTATACCATTTTGGACAAATGGCTGTCCAGTCTCTTCTTAAAAACTTCCAGTGTTGGAGCATTCACCACTTCTGGAGGCAGGTTGTTGGGTATATAATTTAACTGTCTGAAAATGGACACATATTTAGGAAAATTGAATGCCAAGAAAGGCATATACATTAGGGATATTTGTGTGAAAAGCAATATATATTTGGGTTAGCTGAATATTAAATAATGTTAAGGTAATGATTTAGAAGCTAACCAGCTTGTATAATGTGAGATGTATGATGTAATGATGGGAATGACTCAGCAGGATCTATGTCCCTTTAAGAGCCTTTTTATAAAAGGGAAAGCTCTGCTGCTGTGTTTTCTCTCTTCTTTTTCCTGCTGTAACTGCTGTGTGTTGGAGACTGCTATATTAACACATGTATATATACAGTATATTGTTCCTGGTGTATGATACTGTAGATAGTGTAAGATAAACCACCATTTAATATAGACCACTGTTTACTGTGTTTACTCCTGGATTACCTCAGCGCAATAAGACTGTGCTTGCTCTGACAAATAACTTTAAGGGGACAGATACATTAAAGATATTAAGAACATTTGCATTATTGACATGGTCTTTTGGAAAGGGATCTGTGTTGCTCCAAGACAACTCAGTTCAAGGTAGTAGACTTTGGGGTATAAACACATGTTATGTTCTTATTGCAAGCTCAATGGAAAGACAAACAGCATGGCAAAAGTGAACTTATGCAGTGCTTGAAAAAGCCCCCAGTCAGATTAGAATAATATCTTCTCCTGAGTTTGCATAGCAGCTGGTCACTCCTAGGGAATAAATATTTGAGTAACAAGGCTTTAAGGAAATGGTTACAGGATGCAACAACCTTGTTGCTTCCAGTTGGCAGCTCCTTAATTTAAATGCATATTTTTCTGAGACTGCACAGCTACCACTAAATTGAAGGAATGACATTAACTTTAAGAAAACAACAGGTGGCACAAATGCACCCACACTCCCTCTATAGCATCTTTCTGCTATAGAAATGGCTGCATATCCATAATTTAGAACAATCTGCAGGCCCTTAAGAAGAAGCTGAGGGTTGTGGATGGTCTAGGATGTTCCCGAATAATTTCTACAAGACTCTTTATCTCCAGAAGTTTCCTGTTAAAAATTAAAGTACATTTTTCTCCTGCCTGGTTACAATTACATTCCAGAACTTGCAATTTCTAGTAACAGCTTTAACACAGATTTCTAGCTGTGGCTGGAATTGACATGCACTATTTCTAGCACACCAACAAGGCTTTTTTGAAAGATTCATTCCGGTAAGAGAAAAGGCAGGCCCTTAATAATTCCTATTTCTTTCCACCCATTAGCCCCTTTTTTCATTACCTTTTTCTTCGAGTAACTTGAATGTATGGTAAGCCATTTCCTTTTGTAGATGTACAGGTCAGTTGCAATAAAAACAATAAAAATAATGAGAGAAAAATACAAAGAAGCTTTTCTCTGTTCCTGGACAAACTTGACTAGAGAACTAAGGTGTGATTCAGCTGTTAGATTCTCAACTCAGATAGATATAACTGAGGTTAACTAGCAAATGCTGAATGCTGTACTTAAGATAGCAAACCAGTAAATATTTTTGTGCCTCTTTTCTACAGACTTCCGGGCCCTAGCAGTGAGCTGGGAATTTATCCAAATCGCTGCAGCAAGTAAACCTAAATTGGTTCCTTTGTATGTCTCCATCTGTTGCCAGTATTGCATGAAATGAAAGTAAGCACTTAAATCCATAATTTTTCACAAAGGGATTGTCAGACAAAAACATCCATTGTGCTGCTTTTAGGCCCACTTCCCAAATTTATGTGTGCCAAATATGATGGAGGGGAAAAAATCCACGGAGAGCACTAAATAATTTTGGGGATTTCATGCATTTCGGGTTTTTTGTCCAGCACTTCAAGTGAGAGAAGTTTATCGGGATTGGATCTCATGCAAAAGATCGTCAGGCATAATCAGCTGTTGCTCTGCCTACACCAATAGGGAAATTGCCATGGGAATAACAGCCCCACTTCAAAGGGTATGTAGATGTTACTCAACTTGTGTTGATTGCTGTATTTTGATGGTGGCCAAGGAGAATGATGGTATTCCTCTTAAGAATAACGCCTGGGGCATAACTTACCCCAGGATTTGGCTGCTTTCATACACCTCATGATGCCATCTTCTGTGAGATTTGTTGGTTCATTCTGGGCCCAAATATTTCTGGAGGGTTTAGATTAATTATTAATCTTCAGGGGCAAGGGAAATCTAAAATAGTCATGAAGGTAGAGTCAGCTTACCTCATAAATAAATGCCTAAGCGTTACTAAGTGGGGGGAGGAGGAGGAATAATCTTGATGGGTATTCCTTTTTCTAATTTGGAGTGAAATGTTCCATGTAAATAACAGGAGACCAGATTCTATTCAAAATACATTTTTTCCTAAGACCTTTTATATGATGACATTCTTAAGGAAAAGGGAGATATGTGCGTAATTTTTCCTCATGAGTTAGTCTGCTGTCCTAACTGGTAGAGTCCAGGAAAAAAAATTCAGCTCCTGAGCAGCTCCACATTCACAGAGATACGCATAAATGCACACGCTAATGGCCACCTTCTAATCCAAGGCTAATTCTCCGGCTAGGCAGAATGAAGCAGATGCTTTGGGCAATAGATGTTCAATATCATAACATGGATGCAAAAGAATGCTACATATTTATAGCTATAGCTGTGACCAGAAATTGTCTACCAGGAGTGTCAAAGTAATATTTGACAACTGTGTATGTCAGTGGGATGGCAGTCAGCAAAATGTTGCAGGGGTGGGGGCGGGGGTGGGGCAGTGAGGCTTGGCCTGTTCTGTATGTTTATTTGCTTTTAATCAGGAGCGTATAGCTCATTAGACGTCTTGAATATCAGCGTCCTTTAGCTTCTGAAGCCCCCCAAGTCAGCACCCCTGAAATCTGGTACCAAACTTCTGGAGATGGGTGGTGTAATTTTTTAAAGGCAACATTTAAATAAATATATATTAAGAATCTGAGAGGCTTCAAGGCCTTTAAAAAACAGCCTGAGATCCAAAAATGCAAAACAAACCCCAAAATTATGCCATTCCTTCTCTGAGCCTTTCTGCTTTCAGAAGTCAAACCCACCATTGCCCCTATTTTTTTTTTTTTTTTAAGTAAGCCCTGTAGCCACAAAATATCATCTGCTCCTGGTGTATAATTTCTGCTTTTCCTTTTTGATTCAAAACCACATCTCAGTGGCAGATTACAGTTAAAATAGCAGACTTTGTATAGATATTAGTTCTATGCTGTACTGCAGAGTCTATGAGGGGAAGACTAGAAAATAAGGGCAGAGATTTGGGAGAAGAATTTTCAGGAGGAAGCTGTTCACCCTGCTGTTCCTGACTATTTATTGAAACATGTCCTGCAGTTCTCCTGTTAGCAGGCATTTTTTCACACCTGTCAGAGTGATCCTTATGAAACAAATCAAATTAGATGATCCTGCTGCTTACCCGTAGCAGTCTTCCCTGACTGGTGTCCTCCTAAGGCAGTGTTTCTCAACCTTGACAATTTTAAGGCATGTGGACTTCAACTCCCAGAATTCCACAGCCAGCAATGCTGGCTGTGGAATTCTGGGAGTTGAAGTCCACATGCCTTAAAATTGTCAAGGTTGAGAAACACTGTCCTAAGGTCTTGGATTACAACCACCAAAACTCAAGACTTTCATACTGGGGCCCTGTTCAGCAAGAAAACTCTTCAGGCATGCTGCCCTTCATAACAGAATGTTCCCAGGATGGATTACAGCACAAAATGTAGATGTTCGCTTGGATACTGCTATCAGCACTCTGAATGAAAAGCAGGCTTCTGTATAAGTAGCCTTACTTGAAAGGTTTGCTATATCCTCACCCAGGGAAATATCCACTTCCAGGGTTATGTACAGAAATGAAAAGTGAAAATGCTGATCTATGGAGAAGATAAACAGTGGCTACAGTCCCCACTAGATGGCTGATGTTCCTTGCTTCTAAAGCAGACTTCACAGGCACATCTGTAACAGCTGGATCACAGAGATGAAACATATGCATAGCACCTACATAAATATGTCCATGTAAACTCCTGATTGGTATAGGTGCTTGTGTGGGTGTTAGCCAACACAGGCTGTTGTAATTTGAGGAGATTTATGTGTTTAAGTTAATTCATCACTTGCTTCAGTTTAGATGTTAGTCCTTTTTTTCCTAAGACTCTCAGTGATTTACAACAGACCAAGATAAGTAGGACTAAAATATGCAAAAACCATAAAGCGCAAAACATTCCATCTGAACAAATGGAATATCATTTAAGTGCAACGGCATTTTACTCATCCCTAAGCATATTGCTACAGACAAAGTTTTTGGTGTGTCTGAAAACATAGTACTGTACTGAGGGGATTATCTGGATTCACAGGGATGCGCCTGCAAGCATAGGGGCCATCACCCAGAAGGCATTGTCTCAGTGGTAGGACCCTCAGCAAGCTGCATCTCCTTGACCTCACTGGATGGACAGAGTTATATAGACCCTGAGCCATGTAGGACTTTAAAAGTGACACCAAGCACCTTAAATTTTGCTCAGCAGCTGCCCAATAACTGGGAGCCAATGCAGCTTATAAAACAATGATATTATATGGGCAAACTTCATACAAGCAAAACAATATCTCTTCCCTCCCAACCCAAAGATAAAAGCCAACTGAACTGTTAGTCAAATCTTTCTCCACCATGGAGAGTACAGGGGTCCCCATCCCCTGGTCCATGGACCAGTAGCGGTCTGCACAAACAAGCAAAGCCCCAGCCGTGGGATGCAGATAGCACACAAAACTATGCACCCTCCAGTCCATGGAAAAACTTCTCTCTGGTCCCTGGTGCCCAAAAGGTTGGGGATCTCTGCTGTAATATATCCAACACCATTGAAAAGCAGCCTGCTAGTTTAAGGATGCAAGGAACCCTCTTGGGTGTAACCATTCTCTGCTAGAACCTTGATGATGCTTCCTCTCACTATCTGCTGCCTGAGGCAACTGTCTCATTTTGCCTTATGGTGTGATCATCTTTGATTTTGTCAGTGATTTGGGCATCATAAATATACCCAATTCAGAGACTATTATGGATCGGGATGCTTCTAGCTCAAATGCCACATTTACCATTAATTTAGCTGGTAACCTGGGGCTAGCCACTTTGTTTAAATTTCTACATTCCAAGGAGTGCTATCTGATGTTCAGGTCCTTCTAAAGATGCAATTGGTTACTTCATGCAAAGGCCTTGGAACATTTAGAAACACCCAAAAGTGTGGTCTTACCTGATACTAATTGAGGTCGACAATATTGCTACTGGAGATGATTTTCAAAGGTCTTTCAGATATAAAAGGCTACCATAAAAATGGATTAAAATTAACCATTGTTTGGTGGTTAAGAGTTGACAGTGATTTGATGGCACAGATAATCAGCTGGAAAATTAGGCCTATTTAAGAATAAGTGAGGAGAAGAAGGTGGTTTTACAAAAGCATAGAATCCCCGAAACAGCTAAAGGCAAATGCTGCTCTTCAACACTGCTAAATCTCCAAGCTGGAATGATAATTTAAAAAGTGGATGGGGTAGCCTTTCTCCTTGTCTGTGACAACCCTTATTATAAACTTGGCCTATTTTGTATTTGTGCAGTTGTTCACCCATAAGATTGCTTCAACTCTCACAGTCCTCTGGATCGATGCCTTGACATCCCAAGTTTAAAATTAGTTTTCTCTATATGAGTGTCTAAACTGTAGAGGATTTCTGCCTTTTTCAAGTTCAGATTTTATGTTCCTGGTTGGCAGACAAACATAAGAGCCATCTGTGTTGATGGCAAAGAATTATTGCACATTTGGATATATAAAAAGTATATTCTGCAGAAGGAGGAGAGAAAGGGTGCACTTAATACACTTTTCTATCTGCATGCAGTGCTGCTAATGGAAGAATAAAATCTACTCTGGAATAACTTCTGCAAAATTTGGTATCCAGCTTATCACAGTAGAGTCCAATTGAGTGATCTAGAGCAGAGGTCCCCAACCTTTTGGGCACCAGGGACTGGTTACGTGGAGAGAGGTTTTTCTGCGGACTGGAAGGGGCATGATTTTGTATGCTGCCTGCGGATGGGGCTTTGCTTGTTTGTGCGGCCCCGTTGCTGGCATGCCGAGGCCTGGTACTGGTCCATGGACTGGGAGTTGGGGACCCCTGATCTAGAGAGCTGACTCTCCTCAAATAGGGCTACAACATCTGAATACAAGTAGTTGTGTGGCCACTAGATAGCAGTAGAGAAGTATAGAAAACTCTTTGCTGCCATCAAGTTGCAGCCAGACAATACATTTTAGGATCATGCTGCAACAAAATTTTGTGTGTCCGTGCAACCTCCAGACACATGGAGAAAAGGGGCAGGGCTTGGGCTGCAATGCCATAATGCTACCTTCACCAGTTTGAGTCCTTTGCCCCATTCCTACCCATGAATGGTGGTTGCTCAATTGATTCTGACTCCGGGTAATCTGATATCGCACCAAGAAGAATGTTGTTATAAATTGAATTGGTAGCATAAAAATCCAATAAATAGTCATTAAATACTTATTTGTATTCTTGTGAGTTCATGCCAGATTATCAAAGATAGAATTTCATCACCTGATTTTTTGCTAATTTACTTTTCAATCATCTTTGATTTTTAACAAGCTTCAGTAATGCCTTCACATTAAAATAGCTAAGCTTTGGCTTCATGATTAAGTGAATAAGTTTTACATAATCTCTAGCATTGAATGATTTGCTCTTTAGCCTAGCTAAGAAGAAATCTTGAAAATCCTTGGCTGCTTTATTTTCCTCATTTCCAAGAAAGTATTGTAACTTGTGTTTTCCCAATACTTTTTCTGAGCTAGTAAATTTTGCCATAACTTACGCAACTATGTAACATACAAGCTATTTCCCTTATGTCCATAAAGTACAAAACGATTAATACAAGAATATCTATTTTTATAAATACAGATCAAACTCATGCTTCTCCTCAACATATACATTTCCTGATGATGGTTCTTCAAATCCATATGCCTTGATGTAAGTTAGAAATCTTTAACAAGAAAAATAAATTGCATTGTTTGGTTTGTTTGCAGATTTTTATTGGAGAAAGGCAATAACTGAAATGTTTCATGAAAGCAGAATAATCAAATTTGTTTGTAGTGGAAATAAGTATTAAGATGTCTTTTGACAAAACTTTGGCTTCAACTTGGAAATGGAGTGGGTGGAGGGAAGAAGGGAGGGAGGAAAGAAGGAGGGAAGGAAGGAAGGAAGGAAGGAAAGAAAGAAAAAAGGAAGGAAGGAAGGAAGGAAGGAAGGAAGGAAGGAAGGAAGGAAGGAAGGAAGGAAGGAAGGAAGGAAGGACTCAGGAAAAAATTGACACACAAGTTATCTTCTTCAAATATACAGAGATAATAATCACAACTACTGTTTTGCTGAGAAACAAACTGCTAAAACCTATTGGTAAAATGATACTATTCAGCCAGAAATTCCTTGGCATATCTACCTTCTCCACTGTCTCTCCCTGTGACTCACATTAAAAAAAAAAAAAAGTCATGCAGAAGAAGGGAAGAAGAAGACTGCTTACATAAGTTTCTAATTCTAGCCATGAGATTCTCCAGCTCAGTGAACGTTGTTGCTCAGCTGGCTAAAAATCAAACCATCACAAATCAAACCAGCTATTCATTTTTATTTATTTATCAAATTTATATGGCTGCCCATCTCACAAGAATTGACTCTGGGCAGCGTACAGCAAAAAAAAAAGTGCAAAAGCAATAAACATGTCAAACACATTCATATTAAAAGAAAGAAAGAAAGAAAAAGCACACTCGTGAAATTCGATCAGCCACGGAGCCACCTCAAGCTATGCCTGGAGTTTTCAGCAAATGTCAACGTGCTTGAAGGATGGCCGAGAGCAGCATTACTGGGACCTCTCTGATGACATTCCAGGCAGGCACAGGGCATTCTCATCAGGAACACGAACCCGATCTCTCCCCTAAGTCTGATGTGCTGTTGGCAAATACAAACATTAGCCGAGGTGTTTGTGCGAGAGAGAGAGAAAAACCTACGTTCCGATAGAGCTGTCAAAACCACATCTGAGTTTTAAAAGGTCCAAAGGATGTCTTTGCATTTCAAATATATCTATAAACCGGAGCCTTCTGGCTTACATGTAAGGCAGTGTTTCCCAAACTTGACAATTTTAAGGCATGAGGACTTCAACTCCCAGAATTCCACAGCCAGCATTGCTGGCTGTGGAATTCTGGGAGTTGAAGTCCTCATGCCTTAAAATTGTCAAGTTTGGGAAACACTGATGTAAGGTACCAATCGTCCTCCTTTAGGGAGGACAGTCCTCCTTTTGTAAGTTCTGTCCTCCCTCAAAAAGTGTCCTCCTTCATGTCCTCCTTTTCGATATTTGAAGACTAATCTGCAGGGCCTTTTTTTTTCCCTCATAGAACTCTCAGAATGGCATTCTGGCACCTTTTTTTGATGGGTTTTGTTTTCAACTTTTGCATGAGCTGGGCTACTCCCACTATTGGCTTTCGGAAAGCCAATAGGAATTGCTGCTGAGTGCACCAAAACACCCGACTGGCAAACTTTGCACATGCAAGTTGTCTGTATTATTGTTGCAATGAATAAAATGTTTCTTTTATTTACGATATTTTTTTCTTCAATTTATTTGTGTCCTCCTTTTCATTGTAAAAAAGTTGGTCACCTTACATGCATAGTTTGATTTTGGGTTCGCTGCTTTAGATTATAAGAAAGTGTGTCTCTTATTATCTTGTGCAAACTATCCTGGAAGTTAAAAAGTCTGACCATTTTCTTTTTTTAAATTGATGGCTTAAGAAATTGTAGCTTGACCCCCCCCCAAGTGGGTCAGAAAACAAGCCCTGCTTCCTGAAAACTTTGGATGGGGAGACTACTTAAGCAGTGAAATAGTAAGAATTGTTATATTATACAAACACCGTATACATAATGTTTCGAAGGCCTGAGCATGCAGAAATACAGGTAGTCCTTGACTTACAACAATTCATTTAGTGACCGTTTGAAGTTACAAAGGGCACTGAAAAAAATGACTTATGACTGTTTCTCACACATATGACCTTGCAGCATCCCCAGGGTCATGTGATCACAATTCAGATGCTTGGCAACTGACTCATATTTATGACGGTTGCAGTGTCCCGGGGTCATGTGATCTCCTTCTGCAATCTTCTGACAAGCAAAGTCAATGGGGAAGCCAGATTCACTCAAGAATTGCGTTCCTAACTTAACAAGGGTGGCGATTCACTTAACAACTGTGACAAGCAAGGTTGTAAAATGGGTCAAAACTCACTGAGAGACTGTGTCTCTGTTTAGTAACAGAAAGTTTGGGCACAACTCTGGTCATAAGTCAAGGACTACCTGTGACATATCAGCAGCGCATATCACTAGTTTTGGCTTAACTGACTTGCATAATAAGCCAAGACAGAGAGCAAGTTCAAACTAAAGGTAACAAAAAGAGGACAATAAAATGCCTCCTAGGCCCAAATCCTCCCTAAATTTACTTCCTGGACATCCAATAGTGTAGTGCAGGGGTCCTCAACCTTGGCAACTTTAAGACTTGTGGACTTTAACTCCCAGAATTCCTCAGCCAGCAAAGCTGGCTGAGGAATTCTGGGAGTTGAAGTCTACAAGTCTTAAAGTTGCCAAGGTTGAGGATCCCTGCTGTAGTGCCTGGATTCCGTCTAATTATCTGCCTGCTGAGAAATCCTTTATTGCTGCCAAACAGCCCTTTGTGGCTAACAGCTGTTCGGCTTTTTCCTTCTCCCCTGCTCCCCCCCAGCCCCCTCCTTCTCCTCATGTGGAAGTGTTGTTATCTCTTTTGCAGACTTTAGTGATCCTGTCTGTCATTTCAACAGCTTTGTTTTCTTGTGCTTGTCAGATGGGAAATGGGGTTTTCCTTTTGCCGCAAACTTTGGAACAAGGCCAATCTATTTCTTATTTAAGTCTCCTCCCTCCCTCCCCCCCCCCCAAATGGCTACTAGACTAGGACAACAGCTCATGGAAAGGATCAAGATTACCCGAGTTCCAATGCAAAAGCCTAAATGATCTGATTCATGGGGGGGGGGAAGGTGGGGGAGACAATTTGGGTGGAACACCCAAAAGTGATGGCATTTCCCACTTTCTAAGTCAGAGGTGTCAAACTCAATTTCACTGAGGGCCACATCAGCATTGCGGTTGCCCTTGGGGGGGCGGGTGGGTGTGGCCAGAGTGGGTGCAGCCTACTGGGTGGGCATGGATGGAGTGGGTGTGGCCTACTGGGTGGGCGTGACCAGTTCTACATCATTCGTGTCAAGGGTGCCTGTAGGGGTCTGGGCAGGAGTGGGACAGATCTGAGGGTCTCTGGCAGAATGGGGTGGGACTGGGGCAAGTGCCAAAGCATGGTCCACTGGGGCAAGTGCCAAGATGGCATCACAAAATTGTACATTGGCTCCCAGCTGGCCAGGGCCAGGGCCAAGGCAGCGGGGGCTGTTCCCTCACTGTTTCCAGGATGGTTTCGCGGGCCACATGAAACCACTTCATGGGCCGCATCCGGCCCCCGGGCCTTGTGTTTGACATCTGTGCTCTAAGTTTTTGCTTCTATGAAAATAGCAGTTAAGGCCCATGATGGTCTTGGCACTAGGAGGGCCAAGGCCATTCTCTGTCCTCCATTGTCAAACATTTACACGTCAGTAGCTTTCAAAAGTCAATGTTTTGACTCGAATGGCATTTGAGATGTAGGTGTAGGTTCTGCTCACCCATCTTTACCATTTTCAAGTGGTCCAAAGTTTGTTTCAAAATGATTCACACTGCTACTGCAATCTCACATGTCTATGGAAGCATGATTTGGATGCTTCAGGTGAATGATTATTGTGTAAACAATGGACAACAGCTGGAACAGGCCTTCAGTATATTCAATAAAATTTAGTTTCATCTCCTTCCCTGCAGCCTGTCATTTTCCTACCATAAAAATCGCTATTGTGGGCCCCCTCTTTTGTGGAACAGATTCCTCTAAGGCTGCAGGACAGAAGAGAATTGTCTCCCTATCCATCCTGCTCTTGGAAGTACAGATATCCTCAACTTATGACCATAATTGAGCCCAAACTTTCTGTTGCTGAGACAGTTGTTGAGTTTTGCTTCATTTTACAACCTTTCTTGCCACAGTTGTTAAGTGAATCACTGCAGTTGTAACATTAGTAACATGGCTGTTAAGTAAATGTGGCTTCCGCATTGACTTTGCTTGTCAGAAGATCACAAAAGGTGATCACATGACCCCAGGACAGTACAATCATCATAAATGTGAATCAGCTGCCAACATCTGAATTGTGACCACCTGATCGTGGGGATGCTGCAATGGTCATAAGTGTGAAAAACTGTCATAAGTCACTTTTTCAGCGCCATTGTAACTTTAAATAGTCACTAAACAAATAGTTATAAATCGAGGACTACCTGTAGAATGTGATACATGTGGCTTTCACCAAGTGGATAAGCTCCTGCATTTTTTTAAACAAGAAAACCAGAAGGCACATAGTTTGCATAAAACTACAACAATAATTGTTTGCAACTATCAATCTGATAAACACATCATTTAGTCATTTAAGTATATATGTATACTAAATTTCAACTTGTCCATCAGTGCTCTTAAAAGGATAGTTGTCATACCTCTCTCATTTTTATATTCAGTTGTGACTGAGAATTAGATGAAATCTTAGTTTGCTCATGCAGATCAATAGGGATCTTTCTTTTAGGCTCACAAAGATGATCCAATTTCCACCACTGAGAACACACACACACACACACACACACAGAGAGAGAGAGAGAGAGAGACAGAGACAGAGACAGAGACAGAGAGAGTAAAAGACAAATATAACTGTGATGGACATGTAGTAATAATGATAGTGATAATGATAATAATAATAGTAGTAGTAGTAGTAGTAGTAGTAGTAGTAGTAATAATAATAACAACAACAACTCAGTAGGTAGACAAAATGCCAAATCCAGTCTGAACATCTAGCTGACTGTGCGATGATCCATAATAATAATATAGGAAACCCTATACCATTTCAGACAAATGGCTGTCCAGTCTCTTCTTAAAAACTTCCAGTGCTGGAACATTCACTGCTTCTGGAGGCAGGTTGTTCCACTGGTTAATTGTTCTAACTGTCAGGAAGTTTCTCCTTAGTTCGAGGTTGCTTCTCTCTTTGATTAGTTTCCATCCATTGCTTCTTGTCCTGTCTTCAGGTATTTTGGAGAATAGCTTGACTCCCTCTTCTTTGTGGCAGCCCCTGAGATATTAGAACACTGCTATCATGTCCCCCCTCATCCTTCTCTTCATTAAACTAGACATACCCAATTGTAGCAACTCTTGGGAGAAAGTTAACATGGTCTTCCTGCATGGTTTTCCAAATCCAGACCAACTTCTTGCGGTGCACTACTAGGGGGATGCAATATTTATTTATTTAGAAAATTTACATTGCTGCCTACTCACACATGACGACTCAAGGTGGCTTACACATGACATAAAAACACAATATAAAAGAAATAAAAATAATAAAAGAGGAAAAAAATAACCCCTCTACCCTCCCATCCCAGCAATAACACACACTCATATCAGCCATTTAATGGGCTCTGTCCCGCTCTGGGTTCCCCAGGCCCCGCTGGCAGAACCAAGGTTTCTGGGCCTTCCGAAAGAATGTTAGAGTGGGAAGCAATCTAATTTCCAGAGAGTTGATGTTCCAGAGGGAGAGACACTACAGAGAACGCCCTTCTTCTGGGTCCCGCCAGATGTATCTCCTTAGGGGATAGGACCTGCAACGTTCCTTGCCTCCCCACTCTAGCGGGTTCAGGTAGATGTGACTGACAAGAGACAGTCCCTCAGATAACCTGGTCCTAAGCCATGAAGGGCTTTAAAGGTGACAACCACCATCTTCGATTGCACCCAGAAGCAAATCGGTAACCAATGCGGTTCCCACAGGAGAGGTGATACATGTGCATACAAGGTCTGCACAAAACCATGCGGGCCGCTGCATTTTGCACCAACTGGAGCTTCCAGATGCTTTTCAAGGGCAGCCCCAGGAAGAGCACATTGTAATAGTCAAGACAGGAGATGACTAGGTCTTGAGTGACCTTGAGTAGGGATTATTGGTCCTGGAAAGGGTGTAACTGGCACACAATATACTGTGTTTCCAGTTTTACAGAAAATAACTTCATCCACAAATTGCCTATAACAATAAACATTCACAGTTAATTTTACGCACTGTATAAGGAAGAGGCAGGAGAAGGTGACAAGAGTTCTTAACCTTGCCCTAATAATTGATATGCTATTATATCCTTTAAAATGTTTCAGATGTTAAATACTCACATACTATAGGTCTGCCCCCAAGCTTAGGGGAAAGAGTTGCCTGTTATCACTAGCATGTCTGTCTGTCTGTTTATCTGTTTCATCTTCCAACTTTTTTTTTAGGAGCTCAAAGGATATTTTCTATATGATTTTATCCGGTGAACTGTGAGTCTTCCATGTCTGAGAATAGACATGGACCTGTCTGGCATCAATCCAGCACTGTAGGTATTTTCCAATATTTTGCTAGACAGGATTTGATTGTTGTTGTTGCAGTTTTCTGAACTAAGATAATGTTGCCTCTATGAGACTGACCAGACCAAGAAATAAGCTCTACAGAAGACTAAAGATTACTTTAATTTAGATTGGCTGCAGTAACATAATCTTGCAAGTCTGATTGTGCTCTCTCTCCTCTCTTTCTATAATAACGTGAATTAGAGATATCTGAGATGTTTGCTCATGCTTTCTACATGTCCTGGACTTTAGATTAAGTTTTTAAGATTAATGTTTTTCTTCTTGACTCTGTGATAACAGTTTCTTCCTCAAGGCCATCATCCTCTTTGATCTCTGCAGACATGATAAAATGCAAATACAGTTTAAGCATGTTTATCACAACTGTTGAGGAACAGTAGGAATGGAATCAGCCTTGTTTGCTAGAATGTAAAATCTGCTACATATAATCTTTTCATGGTACACTGGACTATGGAATTCATTGATGAATAAGCTGCACCTGGTCAGATCCATATCCTAATTCTGTGAACCAGAAAAGGATTTACCAGTGTTTTGTTTCAGATATTTCTATTCCTTGGATTGTAACATAATCAAGCAAAGATATTACAAACATCCGCAGGAAAATATTCAAGAACACACACACACACACATTTTCTGTTTTACTTTTTTGCATTTTAACTTGAAGTTCAGCTTCACTTTCAATTTCATTCTTACTCTACTGCATTCATTCTGAATACCATAATACCTTGAATGTTATTTATCAATGTGGCATTGGAAAACCATGAAGTGTAATATTTGTCTTGTTATTGATTGTTATTGAACAAGATAGATTTCAGTGGAAAATGAAAGCATAGCAGCAGTGGAAGCTAGGACATATGTTGTGAAATTTCTGTTTATTCAAAACAGAGTTGGGGCACATCTTTGAAAGCCCTCATCACCACCAATACACAAAACTTCAAAGAAATGAATTCTGGCATGACTAGCAAAGAACATCAGCCAAAGCCAATAAGGAACACACTACAGGGACAGTGTAAGTCATTCAAGTACAAGAGTTTCAATTGGACTCCATTGGTGGAACAACATATGGCTGACAGCAAACTCTGGAAAACCTCCAGGTGAGTTTCAGATTTCAATTGCCATTTTGATCGTTGAAGAAGCACCCATTCAACATGCTATTTGCATATGCAAAACAGGACATTTGATTGAACTTTCACAATTCACTAGAGAAAAATCCACTGATTGGGTTGTTTCTGCATCTGCTAAAGCGAATGTTAGACACTGATTGGCCCACAGTTAAGTCAGAGAAAATCTCTTTTGCTGGATTTCCTAACTGAGATCTGTTACAGTATAAATTTAATCTTGTTTGTGGCTAAAGGAATGCAATGTATATCTATATTCACCTTCCTTCCAAATTAAACACATCCAGGAAAGGATTTGTATATTGTGATACATTCTTTTTCTTCTCTGTAGTAGAAAAAAAGATTATTTCCGTACCGAGTATAAATTGTAAACTGAAAACTTATTATGAATTATATATGCACATCTATAATTCATCCTGATGTTATCTTCACAAAGGAAGTGGCCAATTAAGAACAGTTTACTAAACAATTGAATGTTCCAGATAAAAACTTATAATATTTATTTATTTGATTTACATCACTACCTGTTTTAAATGCATGACTCTGGGTAGTTTACAACAAATAAAAACTGGAAACAGAAGAAAGTGCAATTTTGAAACATACAAACAACAAAAATACAAATTAAATAGCAGAATCTATAGCTGGTCTGAAAAACAATTTACCATCAACAGATCCACTGTATGGGTTCTACCTGGATCTGGATAGTTTCTCACCAGAGGCATTGTGCTGCGTACCCATGTTTCAATTATATGAATAAATGCTGTGTGGGTTTGTTTTAGTGGAGAACAGATGTGCCACACACTGCTATGCAGCCTGCTTCTCTGCTATTCGACTCTATAAACAGCTTTGGGCATGCTTTAATGGGCAATTGTGCACAGCTGTGCTGGCAGCCATTGTACACATCTGTATTTTACCTTGTGGGCATATCTACATATATTTGTACACCTTTGAGTAGTTAAAATTGCATGTGGCTCAGAACATTTGTATGAGCTGCTGTGCATTGCTATGTAAACAGCTGTGAACAGTCATTGCATATTAGCAGTTTATAAGTGGTTGTTTGTTGCCTACATTTGCACAATCTGTTACAAATACTTGTCAAGGTTGACACTGTGCTTTGTGGACAGTTGTAGCTATATCTGTGTACCTTTTTATGCACTGAGGGGCATAGCTATGAAAACAACTGTAGTTTTGAATTTTCTGTTTAGGTGAAGTTTGTGTATTTATATAGCCGGCTACAGTTCATAGCTGTGCTTTCTATGGGAAGTTGTGAATTTGAATTTGAGAATTTGAAAAAAAAAATCCAGTGTGTAGTGGAAAACTATTCCTTGAGCCAGTGGTCAGGGTCATTAAACAATTTTAACTTGGGCTAAATGGTATGAGCCCTTAACTGAAATAAAGATGCAATATAAATTCGTGAAGTAAATTGCTAGTCAATTCTGTCCTTGATAAATTATTAGTGTTGCTGCTCATTATTACTGTTCTTAAAAAGTTGCTTGCTATCTTGCTGGATATGATCATTTATTTTAATAAAGTGCCTAAACTATTGTAATAAACAAAGACCTTATAAAAATAGATAACAAGTGCTATAAATAAGTGAAAAAGATACAACAGGGGGGGAAAGTATGTGTCATTATGTACTTGAGCAGGGGGCTAGACTAGAAGATCTCCAAGATCCCTTCCAGCTCTATTCTATTTTATTCTATTCTATTCTAGTCTAGTCTAGTCTAGTCTAGTCTAGTCTAGTCTAGTCTAGTCTATATATTCTAATGCAAACATACAAGTGTGTATATGTTTGTGTGTGTGTGTGTATACACATGTGTGTATGTGTATGTATATATGGATATAATCAAATCTTCAGTCTATTGAGTAAATGTTGCCATATATTTATCTTTTCAATGTTGCAATATTATTCTTTTATTTATAGCAAGGGCATGGAGAATTCATTTATCTTGTCCAGTTGTTAAATTCCATGTACTAGGTATATAATTCAAGAGTACATTAACCTCTGAAAAATATTTTTCTTATATATAAATGGCCTCAGATTTGATCGGGGTCAGCTGATAGGTGCAAAAAGCTGAGAAAGCAGCCGCCATTTTCAGGGCCCTGAAAATGTCGTCTGCTTCCAAGAGGCATGGGGAGAAGGCCTAAGCCTTGCAGGGGTCCCATCTGGGTGGATGGGGGAAAATGGGGTGGGCATTGCAGCATCCCCATGGTCTGTCATAAGCATAAATGACCACGGGGGTACTGTATCTGTCATAACTTTGAAACAGATTCATATGTAGTGGGGTGCTGGTCATTAAGAGTTTAGTCATTCTCAAGGACTACCTGACTGATACCTTTTCAGTCTGGCTTTCTAGGAAGGATAAAGAATTTTCTTTGCTCTCACCTGAAGGAGACAAAATTTCAAAATGTAGATTTTCTTTTGAAGTATATTTATGTATTAAACTTATTTGCTACCAATCCAGACTTTTGGGAGCGTGGGAGACCTTACACATTTCTCTCTAAACTGAAGCATTTCGAGCAGGGCCTTCTCTGGTAATCCCGTTAAAGGAGTTGTGATATGTACTTTAGGCTTACACATTTTCAGATTAAGATTAAACAAGTTTCCATGCTAGACAAACAGGAAACAATGTCAGGAATGGTTGAACATACAAGATTATAAATTTAGCTTTTTGAAAGCAATAGAAGAGCAGACAATGCAGCCTCCTTTCCCCAGAATAAGCATATATGTAAATTAATCAACTGTCTTGCTTGAGTAATGTCAACATAAACAGGATGAGTTATATGAGAGAAGCTCACACAATAAAAAAAAAAAAGTCCAAATATTGATTTGTGCTTCAGTTGACTGCTCCACATAAACCATTCATCAAACAGAAACAGTTCTGGTATCAGGAAAATTGCTTACATGTAAACATAGGGAAATTACACAATATTTTTAAGCAAATGGTTTTAAATATTTTTTTTTTTCTCAGCTCAATCGTGTCCAATTCTTGGAGACTGCCTGGACAAGTCCATGCATTTTTCTTGACAAGGTTTTTTGGAAGTGGTCTGCCATTGCCTCCTTCCTAGGGTTGAATGTGTGTGACTGGCCCAAGGTCACCCAGTTGCTTTGTGCCTAAAGCAGACCACTGTTTTCTAGCTTGATGCCTTAACCACTACACCAAACTGGCACTCTTTATTAATACAATTTAAATAATAAGAATTTGGGCTGATCTGCATGACCAGCTTGTCTCAATACCACTACAGACTACTGATAATTTCTTGAGGGCAGGATTGTCTTTACCAGCCCACCATGCATTTCATTTCATTGCCTTGTATTTGTTGGCACTTGTACAACATCTGCCCAACAATTTTAACATTGACTCCCAATGGAAAGCCAAATGGATCACTGAATGGAAGACATATAAATGAAAAAGACATGTAAACAAAAAAAGTATCAGGCTTTTAACTACCATGCCAGCAATAGGCAATCCTAAATAGAATTTGCACCAAGTATGGAGTTTGCCAGGACTCACTGTATAAATGGGGCATAGTATCCTCCCCTCAGTGTGACTGTGGGGTCCCTGAAGCCACATACTAATCCAGTATGATTTTTTTTTATATAAACGATGCTGCATTTCAGTGGTTAGATGGCTAGACATTGGTATTTGAACATAGATCTTTTTAACATTTACATTTTATTGTGTTTTACTAATCTAGGTGAAATGTTAATATATATTGCTAATCCACATATGATATGCCATACACTAAATAAATAAAAAAATAGCCAATCAGGAAGGGAATCCTTTTTCTGCTAAGTTTTTTTTAAAAAGCGTTTCACTGTATTCATATTTTCCTTTGAAGATTTGGGGGGGGGTTAATAATTTAAAAAAATTAATGTACTTAAAATATTTCTCTGATTCAGTTTCTCTAAATTTATTAAATAAATCCAGAATATCTGGTTGCAAGAATTTTCCCCAAGCAGAAATGGGTTATAAAGAAGAATAAAGTTAGGCAAGAAAATTGGAAACACTTAATAGAATCATATTTGGACTGAATTTGAACTGGGAAGAAATCTATGGGGAAAGAGAAAAGAATAAGCAGAATAAAGTACATATCAGAAACATGAAGTTATAGCTGGTGATTAACCACATAAAAGCATACAATAATAGAGGAGGAAAGATAAAACGTACTTTTTATGAAAGAATCGCATAGGATCCCACGAAACTCTAAGAGATAAAGGAAAAATTAGATTAAGATATACTTAAAATACATTCTAAGGAGATATGTTAATAATGACATAATTGAAAACATCATGAAAGTAGATAGGATCAATGCATTTGTTCATAGTGGTGGGAGACAAATAAGGAAAATGACTGCAACAATCATTTAGTACAAAATCCAAAGGGGATGAAATACAGGACGAATAATCAGAGAGGCTTTCTCCCATTTGCTGAAGGCCTAATCTTTGAAGAAAGAACATTTGGAACAGAGAAATGGGGGTAGTAACACTAGATTTAAGAGGTCAAGATTAGTAATAATCTTTGAAGGAAAAAGAACAGAGGAAAATAGAGGAGAGATATATAAGAGATAAAAGTAAAGAAACCAAACCAAAAAGAAGGGATTAAAAAATAAGAGGGTTGTGAAGGAGACAAAACAAAGTTAAAGCATACAATATAAATTGGATATAAAAAAATATCATTTGGCTTTTTAATAACTTGTATATAAACTTTAATATTTTATAGATTGCACTTTTTTATATCTCTTTTCTTCTTTCTCTTTTCTTTTTTTTATTATCTCTTTTTCTTTTAAGTACTTTTTCTTTTTAATACTTATGCTTTTTTCTTACATATATTTTATTGTTAATTACTTTATAAGTTGTTTATGTAAGGTATTTAGATATATTTATGATTTATACTTTTTCAATTTTTTTAAGATTCTTAAAAATTTTAATTAAGCCTATATTCAGCTCTGGGAAGGTCGGGGGGGGGGGTGGTGGAGAGGGAGAGTTGGGGTGGGTGGGTTAGGGTTGTTTTTTTTTGTTTTTTGCTTTTTGTAAAAATATTTAAAAATTTTCAATAAAAAAAAAAGTTAAAGCACAGAAGTATGAAACAGGAAAGATTGGTTTTAATAATATTATGAAAGAATTGTGTAACTAACTAAGAAGACACATTAAAAAGGGAAGGTAATTAACTGAACATGCATCTTGGGAATAAATACTAGAAACAACAAGAAAAGCAAAATAAAATTAGAGTTAAAGAAAAAATAGCATTGTGACAGGTATGCAGATATGTGTGTTAGATGGGTATTTTCTTTGATTTAGTCTGATGTTTTGGACTACTGATGTTTTTTTGTCACAGAACTTAAAATGTTTAGAAACAGCCCCATAGAATGAAGATCTTGGTTGTTCCCACATAAATTGCTAGCTTAAATGTTCCTACGTCTTTTTAAATAGCTCTTTCCATTCCAAAGTGTGGTAGGACCTCTTTTTAAATCTATCTTGTAACATTTGCATTGTAGTTGTAGTTTTATAGTAATTATACACACTAGAGGGGAAAGACTCATATAAAAGTGAAATAAGCATGCATAAGCATTAATTTTCTAGTTTGGACTGATCGACAGATTTCATCCTATCATCACATCTTTTGGAATGAGTTCAGACATGTGGCAAATAGCAGGAATCTGTTGGGAACTAGCACAGCCCTGCAAGACATTCATTCCTGTGTTCCAAATAAAAACCTTGCCGATTGGCTGTCAACATTTGGCTCTTCATATGCCCGACATTCATCACAGACTTCACCTTCAAATGACAACAAGGGACAGATAGCAATAGGTTTAAAGCTATTAAGAAAACCACAAAAAGACAAAAAGAGAGAGATACAAGTAACTTCAGCTGAAAGGGTTTTTTTCTGATGCTAGATTGTCTTGCCTCTTTGCAACCATTCCCTCGTCCTACCTCCAATCCCTGTAATTTACAGCATTTATATCCTAAAAAAGCAGCATATTGGCTTCAAATAAGTCTTTATTTTCCCTCCTTAGCATGTTAAAGGATTCTATGAAGACAATTCAAAGAGTCTTATTCCCAGTTGGGCTATTATCTTTTAGAACTTGAAAATTTCTTAAAAGACTGTTATATTGATGTTAATATTAATTAAATATATTTAAATAATTTACATTCTAATGTAAACTTCTCTAAGAAAAGGTGGCATACAGATATTAAGTGAATAATTTGTCTAATTGTCCGTGTGTTTTCTCTGTCCCTCTTGAAATAGACAGTACTAGAAACCTCATTGCAGGCTGTTGAAAATCAAACTATTTAGTACTGTAAAAGAATCCCAAAGGTCAGAAATGTGCATGAAGGGACTTCACATTTGATGCCAAATATATTCCTAAATGAAATTTCTATTTCAAATAATAACCTTCACCATGCCAGACATATCGGAGAAGTTATGTTGGTATACAGTAAATGCAACATATAAACATAAATGATATTTTTGATGACATTACCATGAATGTGTTTTTCTCAAAAGTATTTTATTTTAAAAATTTAATAAAAAGTGTTTTAGATACACACTTTAATTTCCATTCTTTAGCTTTAAAAAAAGAAAAGAAAAAATACAGCAAAATGTAATGATAGATATGCTGCTTATTTGACATTATATTCCATAAAATTGGACTTGGTAATCATGTAACGATATTTTAAGTACAAAAGGAATTGCATTTTAAGAAAAAGCTGTTTTAATACAATACAAACTTTCATATATTTGAAAAACTACTGCAAGGCAGGATAATGAAAATTCAAGAGTTACTGTTATCACTAATGCATAGAGCCCCAGTAAATTCAGTTGTATCACACTTTGTATGACTGCAAACTCATTTGCTTAAATAGTGGCTCTTCACCTGAAATGTCCCTTAATATACGAACATAAAACCTGACATTTTATTTTGAATTGTGTTAATTCTAAGCTTTTCAGAACTGATTCAAATTTTCACTTCATTAAGATCTCTTACAAAATATTCATCAATATCTCTTGGGACACTTTTAATTCCAAATCAATTAAAAGGATTAAAAAACACAGCAACATTTTTCCAAGTTGCATCCAGAAGTCCCAAATCTTTACTGAAAGAAAAATATATTTGACAATATTAGGTTTGCTATGTTGTGTTTATGTTTCTAAGCACTGGCATTAACACTTATGTTATAGCAGCATATTATAGCCCTGAAGCTTCAGAGGAATCCCACTGAAATAAAAACAGTACTGAAAGGGAAGAAGCCAGATTGTTCATTTCATTGTTTTTACATTGCTGCATTCTTTGATAATTCCTAGATTTACCATACAATCATGTGGGCAACAGAATAGTTTCCAACATAAGAAGCAAACTTTTTCAAACAATTATGTAATATCTGGGTCACGAGTGTGCACAATACACTGTACTGGCCAACAGCCAGAGATGTTTAAGTTTGTAAATACTTTGAATTTTCAGTATGTCAGCATAAATTAAGACATAAAACATGATCTGCTCTCTGCACAAATCCTACAACTAGATGAAGAGAATATAATTAAACAAATGAGTAAAAAACATAACCCTTCTTCATATTTGGTTCATGCATGGTAAAAATATGTGAACCTTTGCTTTTATTAAATGGTGTGCAATTGCCCCTCACCTCTTGGGGCAGCAATAACTGCAACTAAATATTTCCAGCAACTGTTACTAAGTCCTGCTTATCTTAGAGAAATTTTAGCCATTCCTCCTTATAGAGCAGCTTCAGTTCAGGGATGCTGGTGAGCTTTCTTATATGAACTGACCGATCCCTGTTTCTATTGGCTTATGGTCAGGACTTTGATTTAGCCATTCCAAAATATTAACTTTCTTCTGCTTTAATCATTCTTTGTCATACAGTTTGTATATTTTGGGTCGTGGTCTTCCCAAATGACCCACATACACTTGAGCTTTAGTTCACAGACATTTCCCTGTATAACTGCTGATACAATTCTAATTCAATCAATGGCAGGGCATCCTAGGCCAGACACAGAAAAACAGGCCCATGATACTGCCACATTTCAGATGGGATGTTTTAATGCTGGAATCCCATCCCACATTTTATTCAAGTCAGAAAATTCTAGTTCAGTCTCATCTATCCACAGAACATTCCTCCAATAATCTTCTAGCTTATCCACATGGCCTTTTGCAAACTGTAGATGGGCAGCAATGCTCTTTTGGAGAGTAGTGGATTTCTCCTAGCATCACTGTAATCAGTACTCGCTTGATGGAAGTCTCGTAGGTATTGACATTTATCTGTGCAAAAGAGGCCTTTAGTTCCTTCAATGTTAGCCTGAGGTTCTATGAGACCACCAAGAATATTACAAGCCTTGCTCTGCGATTTTGATTGATTGACCACTTCTGGAGAGGGTAATAATGGTGTTGAATTGCCTTCATTTGTATGCTATCTGTCTGACAATGGACTTGTGGAATCCAAACACTCTAGAGATACGTAAAACTTTCCAGCCTAATAAGCAACAACTTGTTTTTCAAAGGTCCACAGAAATCTCTTTTGTTCAAGCTATAACACACTTCCACAGAGCTGTGCTGAAAAGATCAGCCTTTGACAGGGAATATTCAGAATTCTGTACTTTAAATAAGGCAAGACCTCCCACACTCACACCTGATTAGCATCTCATTGATTGAAACACTGGACTGTAATTCCCCCTTCAAATAAACTGATAGTTCTAGAGGTTCACACACTTCTGTTACCCAATAATATGTAGCTTTGGATCATTTTGCTCAATAAATGAACAAGTATCATGTTTTTGACTCATCTGTTTAACTGGGTTTTTTTCTAGTTTTAGGATTTGTGTGAAGAACAGATCACATTTTAGGTCCCATTTATGCAGAAATATTGGAAGTTCAAGATTCACAAACTCTGAAGCTATGTAACACATTCCACTTAAGTTCCACCACAAAATCCGCTGTACTTTGTTTATTTAGATTTCATATTTCTATATAGCCCATCTCCCTCAAAGAGGGACTCTAGATGCCTCTCAATCACAAAAAGTCATTCTCGAACACTAATATATAGTCCAAAGTGGGCTAGAAGTATATAAAGAAACGTTGAAAAACAAAATTTTTGACAAGGCTATGTTCATATAGAAATCAAGGATAATATGCTTGGACCTGAACCTATATAGCAGACTGTGCCCTGAGAATTCAAATTACTCTAGTCAGAATTTGGAATTTAGATTCAAAATAAAGAAGCAAAACCAGAATAACATATGCACTTGGCAAGATTTATAATTAAGACAAAGAGCCTTTATTTTGCTTTTAAGTACAATCTGAAACATTGGAGAACTGATGCAAATGGCCAGTCATTTTACCTATTGGCCCAGATTAGGTCTCCTTGTTCCGTGTATACTATACTGGAAAACAGATAGCATAATAATTTTGAATTTTCCCTTGATTTTTTTCCAAAATTGTAAAGATTGCTTTATAGAACGTCTGTCCCCTGGCCTTTTATTTTATTAACAGTTATAGTCATTCAAATAAATATTTCATAAAAAATAAAACCAAGTGTGTTTATACAATGCAGTCTAATTTATTCCAACAAAGTTATATTTGGGGATAAAAGTTTTAAGGATTTGCACATTGCAGGAGATGAAAAATTAGCGCTGGGCAAAGTTTAAAATTTGATTTCAAAAAGTGCTTCAGAATACACAGCAGCATGAACTAAGCCCGTTGGCAACAATTTAAAGCAATTACATCTTTTCCTGGGATCAGATAGCAATTGCATGGTCCTAGAAAAAGATACAGATAGTTTATATAGCTGCTGAAATGTACACTTGTGCCATTACACATCCTGAAGAATCTTTTTGGAATTAAATCTCTAGTACAGTGGTTCTCAACCTGTGGGTCGGGACCCCATTTGGGGTCGAACGACCATTTCACAGGGGTCGCCAAACAACGCAGTCCGCCATTTTTTCCCCCTTTTCCTTAGCTGTGCTACTCCCTTTTATTCTATTGGCTTTTGAAAGCCAATAGAATAGACTCTCTTGAATAGAGTCTAATTCTATTGGCTTTCAAAAGCCAATAGGAATTGTCCAGGCTGTCTCTGCCCTGCTGAGCCCGCCAAAAGTCCCATTCTGCAAACAGTGCTGCACCAGTTGAGTAGTCCTCGACTTACGACCAGTTGAGTAGTCCTCGACTTACGACCGGTTGGGGGTCGCGGCATTAAAAAGGTTGAGAACCACTGCTCTAGTAGAACATGTTCCTAATATAAAATTTTTGAAAGGTTGATGAATGGAAGAACTGCTAGCCATAAAAATGGGGGAAAAAATGGACCCATTGCAGTTATTTTGCTGCACAATAATATAATTTCAAAGGTCATGTACATAATTTTTAGGAACTATCAAATCTACTGAGGTGTGCAGCTTTTTGTATTAATACCTGATTTTAATATCCAGTCAAAATTTGGAAACAACTTATTAATACAGTGCAAGATGTTGTCACTGGAATAAAGTTCAAATCATCATCACAATTATTAAACACCATGTTTTGTTCCTGGTAAATTCAAAAGAAATTAGCATTCAAGTCTAATCACTTATACTGGGAGAAAAGTATGTGGGTAAATTTTTGCAGTTTTACAGAATGGTGTGAAAATACACCCAACTGCCTTATCATCTTGAAACATTATCCTCAACAAGAAAGATACAGAAAGGTTTAGAAATCTTGTCTTGTTGTGTTTCTAGTACTATGTTCAATAATTAAAAAATAGAAAATCTATATAGAAAATCTTTATACTTTCTTCACATGGAATAAGTCTTCTTTAAATTTATTTTGTACAAAACATTACATATTGCCCTTTCACTCCATAATTTAGTTGTCACACTACATCTGCAATTTGATGCAAAGCCAGCAGATAGTCCTATGTTAGCAATGCATCATAAGGACAAGAGCACAGCACAGAATCAACTAGTACAGTGTTTCTCAACCTTGAGAATTTTAAGGCATGTGGACTTCAACTCCCAGAATTCCACAGCCAGCATTGCTGGCTGTGGAATTCTGGGAGTTGAAGTCCACATGCCTTAAATTTGTCAAGGTTGAGAAACACTGAACTAGTACATCATAAAAGCTGAAAAAGAAAATGATCCTGTCTCTTTGTTTCGAAAGCATGATGTAGCTTGACGTCTAGATTAAGTCTAATCAAGGTTGGTTATCTCTCTTACAACAGAGAAGTAATGTACGCATTATGGCACTGGCTCACCGTATTCAGACTAGTTTGTACACAAATATATAATACACAAGTACATCGTATACATGGTGAAATGTTTTTTGTTTCATCTACATCAGAATTGAGTGTTGTTTTGTTCCTTAAAGAAGGAAAAATGTGGGAAAGAGTGCTGGAGGAAGTCCTGCTTAATTTGTTGCATATGGCCAAACGTGTTATAAAATGAAGTGCATGCTACTCAGAAACTAAATGGACTATTCCGATAACTAAATCAGATTAACTCAGATGCCAGAATCTATCCAAATATTTGCCCACAGGCAAATCAAAAGATTCAAACTATTTTCTTTTGTTGTTATTTATACAATTACAAGTCATATTAATCACCTTGGCATTTTTCCAAAAGAGGGGGGTACACTGTAAAAAGAATTGCACTGTACTTTTATTTTGGAAGTATTTATCAAACCATATGTGCAGATACTTGAGATGATGACAGTGTTAAGCTTCCTAGGGACCTAGAGTCAAAGAAATTTTGCTGCCCCCCACTGCTAAGTAAGTGCACTCCTTCTACAGGGGGCAACATCTGCCGATCAGTCATGGTTCCACTTGGTGATGACCCCAAGAAAGTTCCTTGGGAAGAAACAATTTTCTCAGGACTTGCAGCCAGTTTGGGGGAGGTGGAGAAGTTGTATCCATACAGAGCACAAGGGCTATGCAGCCTGAAAGCGTTGTAAGAGTTCGGATGGGCTTGATTTGCTGGAAAGGCATTGCTAGATGGAGGAGGTATAATGTACTGGAGTTGTGGAGACATCCCTGAAATTTGCATCGATAATCCCGCCTGCGGACAACTGAATGCATCACCGTCACTACCTGCCACAGGCATATTCACAGCTGAACCGTTTGGTACGCCAACGTAAGAGGGGGTTCCTGGAGTGGCAAAGGTCTCACTGGTTTGATTTGCAAGCCTGTTGTAGGTTTCAGTCAAGGAAGTACTGTACCTGTTAAGGGTTAGACCTGAGCGAGCACAGGCCGTATAGTCAGCCGAAGCTAGGCTGCAGAACTGGCTAGTATTGGGAGTGAGATGAAAAGCAGGAGAAGAACAAGGTGACCCAGGAAGGAGATGTGGATGAGTAGATGGTACCCCATTGGCAGATCCTTGGAGCAAACTGGAAGAACTAGTGTTTCCTGAAAGGAAATATCAGAATATTAAAGAAAGGCATTTATCTATTACTGTTGCATTTTGCCCTAAAGTAGCCAAAGTTAGATTATATCAGGTTAGCACAAAAAATGGCTTTTTTTTGTTGCTACCGTAATCAAAAATTAACAGACTAGTGGTTCAATTGCTTCAAGATTGCAATATAGCATCTACTGCCACATCTGGGGACAGCAAGCTAACATTAAATGCAAGAATGTAACTTTTCCTTCAATAGGTAGTAATGACAGGGCAGAATGGAGTGGGAAGAATTCTGCTGCCCCTTTTATACTCCTCAGACTTTGCCATCTTACATCAGCTTCCCACTTTATAATAGAGGTTATATTAAAATTGTTTGCGATTCTTAGTTAAAAACAGTTCTAAAGAAAGAATTTTCTTTATATAGTTGGTGAATAAAATTATATATTATAGCTCAAAATTTTATTTATCATGGGCATTAATTTCCTGTTGTACCTCATGTATTTTACAGAATAATCTTCAAACGGCATTACAAGTAGAAGGGGGAAGAAGTAATGAAACATGCATTGCAATGTCAAGACCCAAACTCTATAAACAAGTGAGATGGGTGGTGTAGAAATTTAATAAAAATAAAAATCTAGAAAATGAGAGTTGGGAATTAAATAAATGCAACATTCATGTTGAATCATTTAATTAGAAGGGATGTTGAGTTGCCTACCTCTACCTAAACACATAAAGTAGTTGGACTTGTGCTTATATTGGACAGTCGCTTGTCTGAAATGATATAGAGTCTCCTGCTTGAGCAGGGGGCTGGACTAGAAGACCTCCAAGGTCCCTTCCAGGTCTATTCTGATTGACTGATATTAGCCAAAGTCTTCACACTACTATAACTATTGTGTATTTATAGAACTAAACACCTATTATTTATCCTTAGTGGATCAAACATTTGCTTCACTGTGGAAAGGCATGCACTACTGTATTTGAACAGCTAAGTGCGTAGCTTGCACAAGAAATCTTCCTCACTCTTGATCAAAGATTGAGAGAACTCAGATTAGAATCTGTTAGTACACAATAACTGTGGGTGAATTACAATGTGCACAGTATAGTTTGTAGTGATATGTTGAAGAGCACACTGTAAGGAGAAGGGACAGAAAAAGAAAGTTGTTATAATTACAAGCAAGATCTGCTCACATATACTACTGGCTGGTTGTTATACAGTAACTATACAAATCACATAAAACATTTAAAATCAATTATGTTGAACATGTTTTTCCTGTTAATTCTATATCTGGACTGGTGTCCTGTCCCATAATACGATATCAAAAGTTCTTCTCTTTTCCTGTGGAATCAGTATAGGACTTCAACTTCTTTAAAATTGGGTTTTAGCTTCAGAATTTACTTTTCTTCACAAATATTTCTAACACATAAGAGTTTCATGTTATTCTGCAAAAACTGAATAAACTCTTAAGTTTTGTTGCTCATACTCTTAATTTCAGGAACTCTGGAACTTCTGAAAGAAATGAATCTAAGTATTTGTATGAAATCACACTAGAAGAAAAAAGTTACTGTTTTTCTAACAAGGAGATGTATCGCAGATTCAATCTGATGGATGACAATTAACCACTTTTGGGGGGGGGGCTAGAGAATCTACAGAAGGTCTAATAGCAAGGAAAAGTCTGATTCTTAAATAATTGCAATGAAGGAATCTTTTGATTTCTCCCAGATCACTTCTGCATGTGGTATGGACTGTATTTTTTCATCTTTTTCAGTATCTGATGAAATGGGGTACCATACGATATTTACTAATAATTATTTTTTCCTTAATAGTCCTTGCTGAAATTCTCTAATATATTTTTATTAGATTTGTTTGATTTCCTATTATTTAAAAAAAATGGGTTCAATCTATCAGTCTAACTATTAAAACAAACACAGGATTCTATAGCCAAATATTTAAATAAACAAAAGTTATTACCTAAATGAGAGAAATAAAACACAGATTATATTCAGCATCATTCAATCCATAAACAACAGTTACCTTGTTTTGCAATCCCAGGTATATCTTCAAATGTAAGTGTTCTCAGTGATGGTCTCCAGAATGCATAAGATTCTACTAAAGCTTCCAACCCCATCCTAGACAACACAACAAGAATATTTTGTGATCTGAATTACCTAAAAGTTGTTCACATTTTCAGGACGGTATAATTTCACTGAGCATGATTCACAGATAAAACTGAAGTGCACTGCAGCAAATATGGAATAAAGGCAGGTTACAAATGTTGTTGGAGATGCAACTCAAGATAGCTCATGGTTTCATTTCGTCCTATTATTATTACATATTGCATCTATAGGTTTATTAATATGACACGGGAGTGACTGCTGCATGTGATAATACATTCTTCTTCTTCTCTCTAAATTATAGATTTTAGGGCTTAAGCATAGCTAAAAGAATTATTGTATGACCCCAGGGAAGAAATAAATGTGCTATTAGCCAGCAAAGGATTGTGTTTTTTTTTGTAAACATCTGAATTAGGATTTCCTACAACATCCCATTTCATCCTGAAAAGTGGGAAATAAGGCTTTCAAGCAATATTTACTTGAATTTATTTTTTAGTTTTGTTTATAACCTTCCAGGGATTTAATCTTTTTCCTTCCTTTTTATTATCTTCATAATTAATTTTGAAGTTACACAATTTTGTTAACGATATACGATCTCAATTTTTTCAGCATAAAGTTTTTTAAATGTTTAAAATGCGTGAGTTTCTGCAAACTCAAGCAAAGCTTTGAACTTGAGCAATTCTTTTGTACAATAGGAAAAAAAACCATGACCCAATTTTAATTTTTTTAAATTCATGGTTTGTCATTTAAATCAATCCAATTGTTTTAATTTGTCCTGTTTTGAAAGTCAGTTTATATTAAAACAGTGGTGTGCAAATCACACTTCCAAAGTTGCAGAACTATACTGTAACACCAATCATTTGTCACCAGCGGTCACGTTGAGGGTTTGCTGGGAGACCACATTCTTTATCTCTTTGTTTTAAACCATGATGATTTGGCAGAATATCTTACCCAACAAGGACATGGAGAAAGCTCTATCACTTACTAAACAAATGAAATTCTCAACTTGGAAGTCTTATTCAGGTTTGAAGAATTTCCTGCATAATCTAATATTACATGGTAATTTATTTGATTACTCATATATTTGTAGTATAATGTTCCTATTATAATAATCATATCCACCAGAATATTAATACCAATACGGCACCCAAGTTTTAGTTCTATGGACCTCAAAATCATTTCTAATGAACTTGCTTGTTACCCATAAAAAAGATAAAGGATGTTGGTTTTTCTCTTTTTGGCTGCTACTAAATCAAATATTTTAAAAACTAAAAATACATTGTCTCCCAATGTGTGAACTAATTTTCAGTGTGAACTATTTCTGCAATTGCCAGAATGTTAGTTTGCTTAAAATTTTTTACTGTTTAAATGTATGCAATTCAATAGAGTAACACAGTTATACAGGTAAGTGGGTCAAGAATTCTAATTTGGGATGGGCTTGCATGATAACAATTATCAGCATATTCCTGAGATATATATTTTCTCTTAAATTACATGTTCCTACCAAAGACAGAACACTTAAGCCTACATATAATTATGATTTCCTTACTCTGTTCATCTCATACAACTAAAAAAAAAAAAAATCACATGTAGGAAAGGTATAGACAATTGCAACCAAAATTATCCCTGAGAAAATACTAAAATAGCTAGATCCTTTTAATTTAGAAAAAAATGGGGTAGCAGTTTCCAAAATGGTAAGTGATATGCAGAAAGATACTTTTTTTAGTTTGTCTCATACCACTAGAACTTGAAGTCAACCAATTAAATTGATTGGCAATAGAGTCTGGAGAGAAAAGACAAAGCACTTTTTTTGTAGAATACATAATTAACTTATGGAATTCACTTTCTTTGGAGACAGAATCAAACCAGAATTGCAATTTAGCTTAACAATTTGAAACAATCAGTATTCTCCCATGACATTGCTTTTCTAAGACACTGGTGCCAGACTGATCCCAAAAACACTGGAGGAAAGAATTATGAAATAGTATGATATGTGAATTTCAAAAATAGCCTTATTTTTTTTTATCCCTGTGGTAATAGGAGAGTTTTTATTTTTTGCTAAAGTACAGATAAAAGCCCATCTCCTGAGGAAGTGAAACCAATGTGATAATTTATACAAGATGCTTTTCAGAAATGTCCTACTTGTTATCACCATCATAATTTATACTTCCAAATGGCCAATTTTATTAACTGTAACCTATCATATTTTTTTCTAAGTAAGGGAGAAAATATATGTTTTACTTTCTGGAGTAAAGATTTTTATAACATTCTTTTCTAAAGTTTGTCCAAAGAACTCTATTTTCAATAAAGCCTATTTTACTTCATAAGGTTGTCAGTCATACACAGTATACTTTTCACACACAAAATGCTGATTTTTAGAAACAATGTCTGAGGCTGTAAATAATGTGAGCAAAGAAAAAAGGATAAATATTTTTTTCACTAAATAGTTTTGCTAAGCATCCCAAAAGAAGAATTGCAGGTTTGAAAACCGGCAATAAATATGACCTAGAAAGTAGAAACAAAGCTCTACAGCTGAAGATTTACATATTAAATATTAAGCAAATTGAGTGGGGATATAAGACTGCTCTTCAAATACCTGAAAGGCTATCAAATAGGAGACAATCAAGAATTGTTTTCTATTGTTCCAAAATATAGTACACAAGTGACACCAGTTACAGGAAGACAGATTCCAAAGGAATATTGGGGGGAAAACTTATCAACAAGAACAATTCCAAAATGGAACAACTAGTGAAACAGACAGATTTCATTTCATTGCGTGGTTTCAAGCAGACACAAGATGCTTTAATCTGATTTATATACCGAGCAAGGAGTTGGCCTTAATGGCTCCTTCCAACTTTATGAATCTATACCAAATTTTAATTCTCAAATGTGACACACAACTTAGATATGCTACTTTTGCACCCAATACTTATGCATCTTCCTAAATAACTTGTAGTTTTACAATAAATGTCAAAACATTTACCTGTTGCGCCCTGAATCTCTAAATCCTTTTGCAAAAGGATTTCTATCAATCTTGAGTCTGGTGATCTGTAAAGATAATACATAGAAAATGTGGAGACCTATAAAATGTAAGATTTTAGAACCAATAATATAATATTCACTAATTTTTAATATAACACACAGAAAATCTACATAAAAATTGAGTTACCACTATTAAATAATAATGCAAGCATATTCTATAAATAAATACCAAAAAACCACTGTTTTCGTTATTATATGTTCGATGAAACTAATTGGACATAGTTCAATGGAAATTTAATTCCTGTAAAAATCATGGGGGAAAATCTAAAACAGTAGTAAATCTCATTTTGATTGAATTGATTTTTTTTACCTAATAGCTTTACTACTATCCTGCTTTTTTGGAGGCTGCAGATGCATTGGTAGGTGTATAATACCCTTGGCATGTACATTTGTCAACAAAGAGGATTAAATGCAGTCTTTTGACATTTCAGCCAGTTATTTTAAATAATTAACATCTAATATGTTCAAAAGCACATTGTTCGATTGTGTAAATCAAACCTAGCCATGTCCAGGTTAAAGGGGTTGTGGAAAAGGCAACAAAGCATTTGCATTTCCCTATTCTTATAGCACCGGCAGATCTTATCCAATAGCTTTGTACACGGTGGCTCACACCTGGCTAGGAAAGAATGTACAAGATGTTGATTAGGCATTTTGCAAGTATAACCATTTATTTGTGCTTTGAGTGTGCTATGGTGTCATCCGTGATGTATTTGAGTTTGTGGAGTCTGAGGAAGTAGACAAGAACATCTTACTACCACTAGCAGGTTGGATATGTTTCCCATCTACTTCCTCTGGGTAATCAGGAGAGGGGTAAAGAGTTGATTCAAGAAGTGAATTGGGGAAATGGACAGGTACCAGCAGCCTTGAAGGAGGCAGTGTTGTGTTTATTCCATATAGTTTTCAATCTTCTCTTTCTATCAGCCTTTCCAAACAGATTAGACTAGGAATTCAATATTATGTAGATCAGTACTGGTTTTATTGTAAAGCTATAGTATAGTTTTTTGCTGTTTACCAGTATTTCTTTCATTTGTCTAGACCAGTGGTTCTCAACCTTTTTAATGCCGCGACCCCCAACCGGTCGTAAGTCAAGGACTACTCAACCAGTCGTAAGTCGAGGACTACTCAATTGGTGCAGCACCGTTTGCAGAATGGGACTTTTGACGGGCTCAGCAGGGCAGAGACAGCCTGGACAACTCCTATTGGCTTTTGAAAGCCAATAGAATTAGACCCTATTCAAGAGAGTCTATTCTATTGGCTTTCAAAAGCCAATAGAATAAAAGGGAGTAGTACAGCTAAGGAAAAGGGGGAAAAAATGGCAGACTGCGTTGTTTGGCGACCCCCGTGACATGGTTGTTCGACCCCAAATGGGGTCCCGACCCACAGGTTGAGAACCACTGGTCTAGACTTTAATGAATGTCTATCCTAGTAAGCCATCAGCATTAAAACAAAATAAAACAAAAGTTACCTGCTGATTCTGGTATGCTGTGACAGTAGTGAAAACAGTTTCAGGAAAAGTGAATGCCTTCACGCCATCACCAGAAGGAATGGGTTTGACTGGGGAGAGATCATCCCCACAGTCTTTTCGAATGACATGGACACGTGGCTGGTATTTGTGCATAGAATGAAGAATTATCTATATTGAAAAAGAGAAAGAAAGAAAGAAAGAAAGAAAGAAAGAAAGAAAGAAAGAAAGAAAGAAAGAAAGAAAGAAAGAAAGAAAGAAAGAAAGAAAGAAAAGTGTTCTAATTTTCTTCCCAGTTCTTCTACATAAATATTTTAAATATAATAATATGAATTGCCCAACTTGCTTTATTCCGGCCAAAGCAAATATACTGTGTTGAATCTCAAAACTACCCTGCTTTAGTTCAATAGAATGGCTTTGGATGATAATTTTTAAGCTATCAGAAGCAATAATCAAAGATTTTAAAAATGGATTGTTAGCCTGAAGCTGATTCTGTTCAGATTAGACTAAAGATTTTCAGAAATACTCTTGAACTTTCAATTTGCTGAATCATGAAGAAATCATGTATTCATCATCCACTGAATATACCCATTTACAAGGAGTAATTTTATCTTTTATTTATTACACAGTATAAACACAAATTTTTTTTAAAAAAAAACTTATTGCTTTATAAGAATGATAGTAAACTGTCATTCTGAAAATATTTGCATTAGGATAGCATAACTTACACCACAGCAAAGAAAATCTTAAGACTTTAATTTTATCAGAATCAAAGATATGTCACTGCTACATTATACACTAATGGAATACTCATTGTATCTTTCAAATCCATTTAGACCAGAACTTAAATCATGTTCTTAGAGTATGTAGTCACCAGTCCAAAACATAATACAAATAGTGCTTTTTTTTGTAAAAAAAAAAAAAAAAAAGTGCCGGAACTCACATATTCATACAACCCGCCTTGCCTACCCTACAAGGTTCCATCCAAAAAAGGTGCCGGAACTCCGTTTTGGGCGTTTTATGACAAAAAAAGCCCTGCAAATAATATTCACACAACTCCAAAAGGTGGAGTGTCTACCTATACAAACCAAAATAGAAGGATGCTCAATTGATGCTATGAGAAGCTTGCCAAATATTGCAGGCAATCCTGCAAAGAAGATCCTAATTTCAAATAAGTATGCATAGAAATACTCCTGACTAATGTTTCAAACAATCTAACCATGATTATTCATGAAACTAATTCCTACCCACCCTGCAACTGTGTTGACTATGCCAGTCTTCCATGCCAGTATTCAAATAGGATTTATCTTTGTATACTCATTGTTCTTCCCCTATTCCTACTTGTTCATTCTGTCTCCTAGGTCATTCATAGAATCTCAATGTATTCATCCAGGTAGCAAGTTTTTTAAACAAATCCTAAAGCCCTGAGTTGGCCTTCCTATATTATGTTTCCTTCACAATGCAGCAATTTCCCCATCTAATAACACAGAAGTGTTCAATCTCAGCATTCATAATACCCAGTCCACTTTTAAGAATTGTTGGAATTCAGGTGCAAAATGCCTAAAGACTCTTGAGTTGGGAAAACTGTTGTAAAAAAATAGAATAGCCACTGTTCATAAAGCTACATATTGTATGTGAATTCATTGTTAACACACTGGTTAGCAATGTGAACTCTGAGGTTGGGCAAAACAAAAGTAAATGGAATTGGAGTAGCAAAACTAAAAGCTCAATGATCTAGTTATAAACTGAAAATACAACAGGCATCCAAGGGGACTAGAAATATTTTCACTTAATCTATACAGATTCTCAATTGCTAATGTTTGTTGTATTTTTCTAACCACCCATCTCCCTCAGAAGAAAAATATCTCTGAAAAGGAGTTGTAAACACACTGTCCATCAGACTGTGCGATGTCTACTACATCTCTGAAATGTCATTTTTTTTTATTCCTTCCCAAGTTCAAAACTGTTCATGTGACGGCTCTAGAACGAACATGGGAATGTTTTCATAATATCTTATAAACCATAATTTTCAAAGATTTCTGGAAAAAATATTACATCAGTTTTAGGATGCATCTGAATTTGCTTCAGATCAAAAATATGTTACTTTTGGAAGTTGTTTTGTTTTATTTTGAAGTTTCATGTCTATCAGCCAATAGTCTATCGATTTAAAATGAATACAATTTTTAATTTCCTGTTTCATTATTGCCCACAAAATATTAAATTCAGCATTGCATGTCATCATTCCCTGGTTCCCATTTTATCCCTATTGAATGCCAAATACCATAAAATCTTACTGTGCCCAAAAATGGAAGGATTTTATGTTTGAAAAAAATAAAAATCTTGGCTATCATTAGGATACTTTTAAGTGAAATCATTCCACACTTGAGAAAGTGACAGTCTTTTCGATAAGCAAAATTCCACATACGTAAACTTCCATTACACTGAACTCTGATTTTTGACAGTTTTATCAGATGCACACCAAACATGCTTAGATAAGTTTCCTCCAAGTACTTTCCCCAACATCTGTATTTTTATCAGAACAAGATATCAACAATCATTCTGCTGAAGCAAACATTTCAAAAGTATTCTAGATATTTTGGACACTTTGTACTGCTTTGGTAAAAACACACTGAAGAAGAAATCACTCCATAATTCTGAAAATGTTAATATACTTCTTTGTGTGTGAGAAAGAGTAGAGTGAATGAGTGAGTGTGAACGCTTTTGGCACTATCCATATGGAAAGTTATTTAAGTTATTTATTTATTTTTCCATCTAGAGACACTTTTGCACAATGAGGGATTATTTTTTTGTTGTTACTCATTTGACAATAGACTTCGGCTTAAAAAAAAGTCTATCACTACTAGTTGTCTTACAGAAATAACTGGCCAAAGATTTTGACTTAACAAAACAATGTTAATAACCCAGGGTCTTCAGATAATGCAACGTTGATGAATGATTTCTTTGTAGTACAAGAGAATTCAAGGACTGGTTGGAGAAATTAGAAATAAAGATATAATCTTCCCTTTAAGAATGAGAGACCAATGCATTGTGGATTATGATTTCCAAGAAGAAACTAAAAAAAATAAAAGTTACTGTGGAACTTTTCCCTTCATTTTCATGAAGGCAGTTCCTTGGATTCAAGCTTCAACAAAATTAATAGGGCTTAGACTTTGAACTTAACTTTCATGTCAAAACCTTTTGGATGAAATTAATGAATTGAATTATTATGTTTCTTTTTTATGCTAAAAAGTACCGGGCATACCAGTAAATGGTCTGTTACAATTACACAAAGTCACTCAGGATTAGAATAATATTCAGGATTAGAAATAATTATCTCTCATTTCAATTCAATATATTTTCTTGAATGTGTATTCCTGGATGTGACTGAGATAAAAAAAAAAATTGCGACTGTGAAATAATATTTTTTTAAAGTTCACCATGAAAAGCCTAAGAGTACTTTTCGATTTTTAATACTGTATTGTAGCTTGAATACTAATTATATTTCAAACTTGCTCCTTTCCGTTTCCCCTGTTTGCAGATTCTTGAAACTCTTTTATTGTGTTTGGTTATGCTTAAAAGTGCTGCAGATGAAACACAAATATATACTATTTTTAGTGATCTAAATCAGTGGTTCTTAACCTGGGCGATATTGCCCCCAGGGGGCGATTTCATTTTTCAGGGGGGCGATGGAATGAAAAGGGGCAATGCGGGGGCGAAGGAACGAAAAGGGGGCGATATGGGGGTGATGGAGCGAGACGTTTGGGGGACATCTTTGAGACTTTTTCATACAGTAAATCGCTGTATATCTGTCGTACAAAAACATCAGATTGCTCGCTATTAGTGGATTGAATTGTGTTTTCAAATGTTCCTTCAGCTAGCTTCAGTACAGAACGCCGTACATATGTGAAGACGCATCGCTTATCTTCATGCGTGTTGTGCAGCAGCCTCTACCCATACAGTGGCACGCCATTGGCCAGAATATGGGAGATATGGGAAAAAGACTGGAAATAAATTATTTGCATCGATATGTCCTGATGACAATTTTAAAGAAAACGAAAAAAGGGTTTGCATAAATTGAAGAATTATTTCCTATGTTGTGATTGAGAGGTTATGTTGGGGGGAGGGGGGCGATGACAACTTCCTCATTGGCTCAAGGGGGCGATTCGTTCAAAAAGGTTAAGAACCACTGATCTAAATAATGCAAAGCAACATAAGAAAATAGATTGATAAAAGATCCCAAACCACACTAAATCTTTTTCAAGCAAGCAGCACTTAAGTATTTATAAAACATCCAGCAATAACCAGAAACCAGATTTAAGCAACATATGTGTGACAACAAAGGCCATATCATTATGCTATATCTGTCCTCCCTCATGGATTTAGAATTTCACAACAGTGAGTCTGTATAGATAATAATAAACGAATTGCTGGAATTTCTAGCCTTTCTGCAAAAATAAAATAATCAGTATGTTAGTATGTTTGGAGTGAAATTTTAAAGCTTTCAAGAGATTTTTGAAAACTATACTTGCAACCTGTATTTGTGTCCCTGCTTCTAATTTTCATTGCCATGACTGGTTTGTTAGAAGACATTCACCCTCACTGTAAAAAAAGTGTTTTATTCAAAAGTATTATTCAGGACTATGCACTCCGAAGTTCAGTTGGATTCACTCCAAGGAACTAAATCAGGATTACAGCTAAATTTGGATTATAAATATTATTTTAGGTTTCTATAAAACGTATTCAGCTATAAATGATTAAGTATAAAACATTCATTTATACATCTCTACTGTGGCCAAAACAGTGTAGGCCAAACACATTTTCTAGAGGTAGACATCTCAATTGGGGATTGTGGGTAATAGAATATTACATTAGAGGACTTTTTGGTCATCTAATAGCATTCTACTTTAATCTTTTTATCCTAGACATAATTTCATCCTTGCTCTGCAATTTCTAAATATGCAAATCTGCACGATCAATACTAGTCATTATTTCATATTTACATCCATTGAAACAGTACATGCAGGCATACATTTTAAGACAATGCATGCCATTGAAAATTAACATTTGTTTTCAACCGGAGGCCATCAAGTTGTCTAATTATGTGTTGGACTGAAAACTTATCAGAGTCTTTCCTCACTAGTGGTCTTCAGAATAAATCAGCCCTTAATTTGCCAACACCCTAGTTTACTTGGAGAACAAAATGAGCTCCTGGCTACAGTTAATATCTTGTCTTCTGAAATACTAATTGGTATGAAGAGGCAATGTTATGAATTGTCCAAGCTTCTGCCAGGAATTTGTCAAAGATGCATCAAGACATAATTGGTCACATGAAAATATCTCCCCTAAAATGTCTGAAAGTGGGAAACAGTTAACATTTATAGAGATCCAGCAGGAACAGCTGGTTATTTTTCTGAAAGGCAAAGGTAAGTCTGCTTAAAATATGGGTTATGGTGAAGGGGAAACCCTGAGATTGCCAGAGCATTATAGTACTGATCATAACTGCAAGTGAAGAAAGGGCGTAATTTAAATATATAGTATATATATACTCAGCAGCACTTTTTCGTGCGGCTGCTGATAAAAACAGGATCACCAACTTGATCGCCAACGTCCGATAACGGATATGGCACAACAAGAAGAAGAAGATATATACTAGTATGTTGGTATTTTTATCTTTTTTCAAATCAGTGCTTCTTTTATGCTTTCAATTATATTGTCATAACCATAGAGTTAAAATTTGGGAACTATTAAAGAAAGAAACAGAATGCAGAAAAGTATTTCAAGAACAAGTAACATAATTTTACTAGTAAGCATGTTAATTGTTTACATTACAGTGAATAAACAGCTAGATTTTTAATACCAGTAAAATAGTTTGTTTTATGTTGGTTGAAGAATATAATAAATCTTATGATAATTAATAAAAAATTACAGCAGGAGATAAGGCAAACTTGAATTTAATTTTTTATACTGTATTTGAGAGAAGAAAATAATGTTTCAGTAAGTACTATAAATACAAAGAGATAACAACATTATCCTTCGGTTTAGTAAAATGAGAATAAGAATATTTACTCTAATCTGTACCCTTTTAACTTCATTAGTTCAACTATGAATATGCACTATATTAAGAATGGTTCAGGTTTTTGTTTTATGGAAATTATAAAATTATATAAGGGGAAAAAACTTTAGACGTGACATTTGGAGAACATTTTAGGAAATATGGTTGATATTACAAATAATTTTCAATCTATATGAATGTGAAATAAATTCAGTTTAAAATTCTGTTCTACTGGCATTTTATTCCAATAAAAGAAATGGAATAATGTAGGAGTATACAGGGATTTTAAAATGTGGTATTATGCCATATTTTCTAAACCTATCCCAAGGTGCTATTATATTTTACAGGATTAGATTGCTTTGTAAGTATTATTACTTTTATTAACTTAAATCAACAGGAATTCCAAATATAAAGAGATAAATGATTTGATCTCTGCAAAAATATCTATGCAAGACATTGCAAAATATCCTAAATCCCAATACTAGGAAATACCTCTTGAAAGTATTAAATTTTTATCAAGATGAAATTGATGTAAGTGGTAAATATAAATATTTAAATAAGCAATTTAATCTGAATTATTTTTAAATTCCTATGGTTTGGCAGAGGCAAAATTTATATTTTCAAATTGAGAATTATTTATGTATTAAAAACTGTCAGAAGCTTTCAGTATCAATATACTGTACTTAAATGTCCACAGCATGGTTAGAGACATTGAAAGTATAAATGGTAAGGTATAAGTGGTAAGAATGTATTTATCAAACAATCTTGTTTCCCTGACAAATCTGAACATTTTTTATTTGAAGTATTTTGGCACTAAATCCATGTACACTTATAACAAGGTATAAAATATTCTATTATTTAAATAATATATTTAAATGCTCCAGGAAAATTATATAACATTTAATATATCTGCAAGCTTACAATAGCATTACTATAAAAATATTGTATCAATATTCATCTATTTATATAAGACACATGATTTATTCAATATGTAATAATTCCACCATTTCGAAATATTTTCTGATTCAAACTTGGTGGCTAAATAATCAAAGCAATATACTTTTGAATGATCTTTCTCCATTTTATAATTCTGACTGGGTAACAATAAATGACATTATTTCAAATCTCTTTTTTTAAAAAAATATAAACGTTTGACTCAAATTTTCAATTTGTTAGTTTTGAATCATTTGAGTGTATATTTTTTCAATTGATCCAGAAGACAGATAGTTGACTTTGTTCCAAACTGAAGTATTCATTAATGTACAGCACTTCCTTAACTTTAAAACTACAACATGAATAATAAATAGCTAAGTTTATACAGTTTTAATTCAGAAAGGATTGAAGTAAATCTTCTAAATAGAAGATTTAGAAGGTATAGAAAATTTGCTTTTTATACTTTTCATGAAGTGTTGTTATCCATCTCACAGAGGTGTGAATACTAGCTGCTTCTGAATAATTTAAATGGACTACAGTAAAAGTACTATTTGATAAGACTACATACAGCTTTCTTCTAAAAAATATCATTGATATCTGAGGCCTCTCTCTCCACTCCTGTTCAAATGAGATGCGGAAATCCAATAGCCCTTCCAAAATGATTGGAATTTCTATTTCTTTTTTATTTGAGTCTCTTGATTCCTTTGAGTATCTCACAGGACTACTCTCCTTCATCTAGGAATAAACTATCTTAAAAATGATTTAACTTTAACTGTCTTACAAAGTTGAATTGCCATCTAGAAGATAATTTACAAAATAATTAAGTTAACAGGGCCAATTTTCAGCTGCACTTAAGCTTGCCTAACACTCACATAAAGATACAGGTAATAAATAATAATAAAAGGAGGAAAAACAAGACACAATCATAATACCGTATGAACATAATGAATATCAAAGTTTCATAGATTTTCCACAATTACGTAAAAGATTTTCCAGATTAATTATTATGCAAAACTAGAAAATTTAAACACAATTTAAAATATTCAATGTAATATTCAATCTAAACCATATTTCACCTAGAATTGCAAGCTAAAGTAGATTTAGGATAACACACAAAACCCTACTTCCACAAAGAGAGAACCTGCATTCTTAAAAAGGCCCTTATGTATCTCCAAAATGCAGTCTATTTTTCTAAGTCCAAGTAGCCACCTATTTCTGAATTTATGAAAATTATCAAAATAAAGTTATTTGTATATTATTGTTGTTATGTAACATGAGATGTATTTTAAGCATTTTAAAGACACTTATGTATATTCTGTTTTTCCTTGTTTCAAAATAATGGAAATTTTCCTATAGCATGTATTATCAAATGAGCTAATATCATAACTAAACAATTTAGAGCTTTCAAATACAATAGTTAAACTATACAATTCCCTTCCAGTTTTGCAGATGTAATGAGCTTCAGCTGTGAAAAGATCTTGTTGTATAAGGTAGGTAATAAATCATTATCAAAGTGAATACAGCTCTCATGTTGTTCCTTTTGAGTATAGCATAAACCTCATGGGAGCTTTGCAAAAGTTATCAAATCATGAGTTACATTTTCTTTAGTGCACCTATGCTTCCTCTATGTTGAGAACACTTATTTTAAGGATTTATAATCTATGTTTTTTCACTATTTTTTAAAAAGATTCAACAACTACAGAGAGAAAGGCAAAGTATACTGTTTGTTCTGTACTTTCAGTTTTGATATTTTTCATATGTCCAAAGGCCGGAAACAAACATCTGAAGCAAATTATTACTAATTCACTGATGTGACAAAATATTTATTAACAAAGCTGACATAAATCAATCAATTTTTGTTAACGTTAAGTCCAAAGCTTTATTGATTTATTTTTAAGAGTGGCTGGTCTTATGTTAATGTTGCTGAAAAACAAATATATTGATAAAAAAACTCACATGACCCTGATCATCCAGTTCATTGTTTGTAAGCTTCAGTTTGTCAAAGCTAATCACTTGCCGCATCCAAGTCTCTCCTGAGGCAGGTGAATCCGGATGAATGTACACACGGGCAGGCACAGGTGAGTCAGCATTGCCAGCTACCATCCATTTGGAACTATGATAAACATACCTATGGGAGAGATTTATGATATTCACAATGAAAATATTCTTTCGCAAGTTTGCTATAATAGAAGTATATTCTATAATCCCCCATTAGACTACTTAATGTTGTTTTATATTGTTTTAAGAAGAACTCATTATGCATTTTACTTCTGATCCTACTGTAAATTGCTTCAAGATGCTTTGGCATGGAAAGCAATGTAGTAAATAAATTATTATTTATTTACTTTCCAAGGCTGCCTACTCTCCTAGAGATTCTGGGTGGCTTATAAGAGGGTTAAAAACATCAAAACACTAAACACTAAAACATCACAGAAGTAAAACCACCACACCAAGGAAGACAGATATTCAAAGTATGCTATGTGCTGTTGTGTTCAGGCACTGTCTAAGCCCAGTGTCTTCAAGAAGACTCCAGTCTTAAGGCTTTCCTAAACGCAGCAGAATTGGGGCCATGCAGACCTCTGTGTGTGTGTGTGTGTGAGAGAGAGAGAGAGAGAGAGAGAGAGAGATCTGTTCCAGAAAGTCAGGCACAGCAACATATTTACAGAAGATAAAAGAGAGGGATTGTTTTCCTGGTCTGCATTACTTCTTTACCGTAAAGAAAAATACAGTTATAATATGATTTAAGCTTAGTGGTCATATTTCAATAGAACAGTTTCATTATTGAATAAATTATTCAGTATTTTTCTATCAGTAAATTGAACTATAGATAGAAAAATTTGTTCCAAATCCCTCACTGATAATTAAAGCAATTCAAATATTATAATTTGAATCAACAAAAACTTTGCTTGGAAAAACAGATCAATTAGGCTTGATATTTTAGAGGTGAAAATATGTCCTTAGTACAGGAATAAACTACATGTGTTTTATAAGAATTACACCCAGGTAAAAGTGTTAGAACTGCAGCCCACAAAAAGAAAGGGTCTTTTGTTAATGGGAAAGGCTTTTGACCCAGCAGTGCTTTTCCCTGGTGAATGAGAAGGGAGGACAGAGACAGCTTTTATCAATGGTTCCTCCTCCTTACAATCCAATGATACATACCTCTATTTCACAACAGACTGCACCCTTAGGAATTCACCAATTCACCACAGTAAGATATGATGATAGCCATTAACCTGCACAGTTCTAAAAGAGGATTCATGGAGGTAAGGCTATCATAGGCTTATTAGTTTTGGAGAAAGTTGGGGCAAATAGCTTACAGATAGCAGATACAAAGGACTGTGGAATGTCTGTTTCATGCCTATAAGTGTAGAGAAGTATCCAGTTTTAAGAAATGAAATGTTGGATTAAGATGGATTTTGACCCAATTCAGGGGGATGATTTGTATGTTTTTTTTTTAAATCACTGAGTTGATAGGGCTGAACAAGAAGAATAAATCAGCAAAATCAACATCCCCTCCTTCTGCCAAGACAACAGAACCATCAACTCACAAAGACAATCGATGCAAAGTCTATGTCTCTATTTCTATCTCATCTTTATAAAAAGTAAATTTATTTTTTTTATTTCCTATTTCTAAACTGCCTACTCGCTTAGAGAAGGGCTTTGGGTGGTGTATCCAAACATTAAATCTGTATATAGAAGATTTCTTTCTTTATATTTAGGTAATCATTTAGCAGAAAGTTTATTCATAATACACTATTTAACATTCTTATTTCTGTGCAGAATTAAATGCAGATGAGAAATTATCTGCATGAGTTGTAAATTTAAGTTTCACTAAAGCTAGTAGTAAAAAAAATAAATATTTTAAAATTTAAATTAAAAATTAGGCTGTTATTTTAGAAATATGGTCTTTTGCATAACACCTGCAAATATATTTGCATTCATGGTGAGTAGAGCAATTTTAAGCATAGAAATCCTATTGAATAAGATTACTTAGAAAACTTATTTAAGATCTGCAACTGAAGGTGATGAACTGCAATTCAGATTCATAAAAATGTTTTATTAATCTGTCTTTAATTATATTTATTTGAGCCTTATATGATAACTGAAATTTCTCAGCTGTTTTAATAAATGACTGGGTCATTTATTAAAGTATTATCACAATATCGTGCACTAGAATCAATTAGGATGACGTTTCAGAACATATGAAATGCAGAATTGGGCCTTTTTATAAATCCAAAAGATAAACCAGAATTGGAGAAAGGAGAATAAATATAAGGATGTTATGTTTCGTAACTTGGATTTTTTTTTAAAAAAAATACATTAACACATTTTCAAACAGTGGTTTTAAAAGTACTTCCAGTAAATAAAACCACAATCTTTTCCTCAGAAAAATAGCAAAGATATTATGAAAACAAATGTCTAATTTCTTAAATTTGCAATTTTCTGAAAGCATTCATTATGTTTCCCTTCCTACAAATTTAGGAATTCTAGTGGGAATACTTGTAGATATATACCACCTTTGCAAGGATCTACAAGATTGAAATCTTACATTAACATATTTAACAAATGTTACTAACAGCCATTTAGTGATTGCAAACAATTGTACAGAAATAACAGCACATATTAAATAGCTGAACAAAACTTTTCCATACTATGGTTCATCATAACTTCGAACAGTCACTAAGCAACCAGTTGTAAGTTGAAGACTACTGATAACCAGCCCAAAATCACCCAACAAATAGGTTTCATGGCTAACATGAAACTAGAATTCACAGTCTCCTGATATCTAGCCTGGCATTTCCATACTAAAAATCAGAAAGGAATATTAATTCTATATAATTTAATTCTGTATCCAATATGGTTCACAGTTATATTCCTTGATTAAAAAACAATTTAAAAATCAGTACAATGACATAAACATATAAAGACAAGAGCCTGATAAATTATTATTAAATGAAATAAAGGTTTAAATACAGAGCAGCAAAATAACCCATATTTGTTTGAATGAAATCATATATTGCCTTGAGTAAAATTATTTTTGCATGTTAGCAAAAAGCTATCAACCAAGATAGGTTTTCTTCATTGGTGACTTCCAAATGTAGTACAAACCACTGAAAAAGACTCCAATTTACACCAAATGCATATAAAACCTGGAAAAGATAGAGAAGGAGTCTGCTTGGAAGAATCTGACAGCTGAGCATCTCACCTCAAAGAAGACAATTCTTCAATAAACTGATCTTATATTATCTAAGAATTTATAATAAACATTCTGAACTGTACCCATAAACAAATTACCAGCCATATAAATTGTAGTTGTTATACTCTTTCTATAACTGGTCTAGGTCTACAGTCTGGCTACGGCATTTTAAGATGGCTGAAGTTTCCAATCTTCAAAAGTATGGAAGTGATCTAATCCAGATGTAACTATACTGTCTTACCAGTGCCAAGGCAGACACCTTAACAGGCATATTTGGAGCCAAACAAAAGACTCCTGGCTACCAATGAAAGGGAAGTATCCAAACTATGATTAAATCTAGAGATATCCTCAGACTAAGTATCTTATCTTTTTATTAGCCAAAAGCAGCTAGATGCTTTCATTTTGTTTGCTTTCATTCAATCCATACCAAACTGTATTTCAAAAAAATCAACATTATCTTTGGATTATGACAGACAGGACTAGGAATCATCCAATTTGTGGTAACACCAAGGTGAAAGGCAAGGGACAATCTTCAAAAGGAATCTATATTTCATGCTGTTTAAAACTGATAAAAGGTCAAGGGGGGGTCACAAAAAATTCACTCTCCTATCAAGTTCCCAATTGAAGGGCATGTACTAAGACAGTCAAAATAATTTCAATCCCGTAATAACGATCAACCCATATTCAAGTGAATCTCAGTAAACTGTACAATACTCCCAAGGGAAAAATGTATATTGCATGTCATTATATGCTCCTAAACATATTTTACAAAAATCTGAAAATTACACAACATAATGAAATTCAAGGCTAGCTTCCTTCTTTCAGCTTTTATAAATGAAAGAGAATATGGTTGAACCATTCAAGGACACACATGATGTATATTACTTTTTCAAGAATTTTATCCAGTTCGTTGGACTGTTTAAACTGAAAAATATCCATCAAAATTGGAGAATAATAGAATTCTATTAAACTCCTTTAATGATAGTATTCAGGTCTAGCGGGTATGAATGAATTTATCTGCAAAATCCTTTGCTTAACTGGATGCAGTGAACTACTAAGCCAGCCTCATTATTTCTTCGAAGCCCAAATATAGACCTATGTATACAAGCAAAACACTCCATTACCTAACTAACGCACATACTATGATAGTAGAGAAAAAAACAATTGTCCCATTTCTCTTTGGAATATTTTTAAAATAGGCTTCTATTCTACATTCTGTCAAAATTTGTCAAGTCTTTCACCAATGTCTCTTCAACTTTCATTTTAATTTAAGAAATAATCTAATCTAATCTATCTATCCATTTTAGGGCATTTGTTTAGCTTCATGAAGCAAGCATACACAGGAATAATTAGACAACTATCTTTGGTACATCTTTAGAGATGGCATGAAAATCAACTGCTACATATCTACCCTAACAAAGAAATAACCAAGGAGAGAAAGACAACCAATATCCAATTGAATAATCATAATTCTAGTATGGCCATGTAGCGTCCATCTTGAAAATATATTCAGTCCAGTAAAATCTATACAATAATGTCCCATCTTGAAATAATTCAAAGCAGATCTAGGGTATTAAAATTGTTGAGTATTTCTTCCACTTCCTTCTCTTTTTAAGCGAAAGACCAGGTATGAGTTTTAAAGGGATGCTTTATCATAACTGCTTTATGAAGCAAACTCCATCCCACCATCTCTTTATGGCTGAAGCAAAGCAAGTACATTTCTTCTTTTAGCTTTGTAGTCTTCTCCAGCATTTCACTAGCTGGAAGAGGCTTCTGTGCTGTCACTAGTGGACCTGCTAATCAAATTTCAAGATCTCAGTAAGGCATACCACATCACCTTTGTCTCTCGACTAGGTAAAGACATTGTTTCCATGGCAAAACAGAAAAATTACAGCTGTTGTAACTTTAGCTATCGAGTAGTTCCATATTCTTGCACAGTGTTCTTAATTGGGCAAGCAAAGTGATTTGCACCGTAAAGACAATCCTCTTCATTTCAGTCTTACTAATTACAGTGAATCTATTTGCAAGTAAGGAGCTGAAGGACTGTTGCTTACAGGATAAGAAAAAAAATTGATACAGGGTATTCAATATGTGAAACAAATGTATAATGCTCAAATACAAAAACAAAAAACAATGATCAAACTTGGGGCTGTTCATGGGCAAAAAGAACATAGGAATTTGGAAGGGAATTAAGCACAATTTTGTTATTTTCCAAATAAACAATATATTTTGCAGTTCCCTCATCCCATGTATTAAATATTAATGCTACTTTACCTGTATCTTTTGTTGTCTACAGGGACAATATCCATAGCAATGTAATACTGCTGATGAGGATCTAGGCCTGAAATTTTCACTCTCATTGCAGGAAACATTCGTCTGAATATAGAAAGAGTATTTAATAAAAAACAGATTTGGGACACAAAATCAGGAACAAGACTGAAGTATAACCCTCAACTCTTTCTCATTTAAAGTTATCTGCAAGCTTTTTTTCCTTTTTAAATCATTAGAGCTAATTCACTCACAAAACCCTAACACAGGGGTGTCAAACTCGTGTTGCAACATATCGCGACTTTTTCCCCATTGCTGGACCTGAGGTGGGTACGGTTTCAGCATGATGCATCTGGCCCCTGGGCCGGCAGTTTGACACCCCTGCCCTAATTCGTATGTCTCAGTAACTTTTACATATATTTTTTGTTAGTGAAATTCCTTCAAACAACAAACTCAGTATAGATGTGAATTAGAAAGCTATTTTTTGTTTTTAATTTGTTGCTCTGTTTAAAACTCACATCACAGGCTGAAGTAGCAGCTGCAGCTACTCATAAATACGATTTTCAGTTTGTCATTCTGATCCTCAAAAATGTTTTCTCAAATGTAAATAGGTACAGCTCATTTTCATGTTGCAGTTCCCCGAACATAAACATTTTCCCTCTAGGATTACATGCATACATGTACACACACCCAAATTCATATCTAAACAGATGATCAAAACTATCAGTTTTGTCATGGGAAAAGAAGATTTATGACTTTATCAGCTGCTTCTAATAATTAGCATAGTGAGAGATTATAGCATCTGTCACCTTTTCAGCAGTGAATATATGTTACAAAAACAATAAGCATGGTTTTAGAGGTGAATTTCCCAGGACAGGGTTATACTACTTAAAATATAGTATATTTTAAGGTAGTAGGGGGAGGTATATATGCAGAAGTGTGTATATACATAAACTCCAAATCATCTAAATGATATTCATATAGTATATAGACAAATACATATATGTCCAAAAGGTACCATTCTAAATGTATATTTAGAAACAAATTCCAATAATACAAATGGGACTTTTGTATAAAGATAATTATGAATTATTTCCCCCATTTTTTAAGTAAAAAGACTTAAGTATTTAACAAGTATTCTAAAATGTATTTATATTTCATATTTCTAAATTGCCCATCTCCCTCAGAGAGAAAAAAATATTTCAAAAATTATCTCAAAAATTACTTCATTAATAAAAAATCCACACAGCAATCACTACATGGAAATCTATGAAGTACTGTATTGTATTTCTCAAATTAGCTGTTGAGTAAAAACTGTCTTCGTTTTAAAGGAATTTCATAACAAAGATATAGTATATTTTTACTTTCATATAAGGACCATAGATTCAGTTCTATTTTCCTAAAATTCTCAGTCTTTTCTAAAAGTATGAAATCTAAATTACACTCTAGAAATAATAAACTAACATGTTTAAAATAAGCAAGAAGCAAAACTATGGCCACCTAATTGTTAACATTTTTTTAATCTGTAAAATAAAAAAGAAAAATTGATAGGAGCCAATGTTAAGCCAAATGTTGCATTTCAATCATTTCAATCACTAAAAATAAAGAAGGTAATATACGGTTTCAATAAAATGTGTTTTTGTCATTGTTAATACATTCAAATATATTTCTATAATGCAGATTTTTATCATGTATACATTCTTTACAGAATAAGAATAAGCTATCTTTAGGATAATGTGCTTTTGTTAAAATAATGAACAGGAAACCTACCATTTCTCACGTTCTGCATCATTTATAATTCTAATGGCCTCTCCAGCTTCATAATTTGCTGAATTATTTTTACATATCAGCAATTTGAATTCATACCCACCATTCTTAAATATTATTATGTTAGAGATAATTTAAATTTCTAACTTTCACAGTAAAATGTAAATATTTGTATCTAATTAGTATAATGGTGAAAGTTTGAATATAAATAATGTTTGAGACAATACAAATTATCTGAAACAGAAAACCAAAGGCAACCAATGGTCTATCCTGAATATTTTGCTTCTGATCTAATCTTTTGATTTTCTATCAGAAACATCTATTTGACTCATACTTCAGGATGCTAGAAATGGTAAATGAAATATTTTCACTGTTAACAAAAAATAGATACCACAGAGAATAACATTTCAAACCGTATATAACATATATTTTAAATAAACTGATCATTATTAATAAACACTTTAATTTCAAACCAATAGCCTTTCCAAGGAATATATTGAATATCAGTGATTAACTGGGGGAAAAAACATCGTTTTTAGGGCCGTTACTAAAATTGTGTCCCTTATTTTAAAATATCTCTCTAAGTATGACAATATCAGAACGTGGTAATTAATTCAAATAATTTACAACCAATTCCTGTAATTCTGTATGTATGCACATGGCCGTAGTTTGCATTTCGATTTGGTATGTCATTCCAAAACATAGTCTGACTTTTAAGATTTACTTCCAAATCAAGACGGAGGGGATGGATATGTTTTTCATAACGTTATTTAAAACTACTTCGTGATTAATTATCCATTTATTTGGAAACACGCCCACCAGCAAAATATGTTCGGGTGGAACGGGGTCGTTTCTGTGACCGAATTTTGAAGAGCAACATGTAACCACCATATTCTAAAGTAATATAATTCGGTCGTAAAACCTTCTACCCAAACGGAAATCCCATAGTGCGTTTCAGAGCTGCGCAGATTCTCAGACTTAGCGGCACTGCCGTTTTTGAATCACTGAGTCGGACAACTCGCCCTGCCTTTTACCTTCCCGCCTTGGTAATAATCATCTCGGTGCCGATCTCGTGGAAACGTTTCCAGAGCTCCGCGCCCTGCAGATCCACCCGAGGCACTTGTGGGGAAAGTAAAGGCGAAGCAGCCTTGGCGGAGCCTGCAGGAGTCAGAGGAGGCGACGCGCCGTTTAAGAAACTCTCTTCACACCCACCTGTAGGAATCAAAACAGAGGGGGGGGAAAGATATGAATGGGCGGTAGGGCAAATAAACGGCCTAAAAGCGCTAAACCTAACCCGAAAGGAGAGGCGACTAGGAGAGCTACCTCTACGCACCCGGGTGGGAAGAGAGAATTTTAAAAAATCCCACAGAAACCCTAACCACGAAAGTAGCGGTTTTTTTTCCCCCTACGGAAAAGGCGCCTGAAGCGTGACTCGCTTGTTCTTCACCGACTCTCCCGCGCTTCATGCGCACGTGCCTCCCTTAGAAAAGGGGCGCGTGCTTTTTGGTAGGACAACACCGCTCCTCGAGCCTAAATTCCACGCGGGTGTCCGTGAACGGGCATCAATTAGGGGGCGACGAAGCAAAGTGAAAGGCTCAGAAGAAAAAACTCGCTGGGAAAAGGCGGAAATTCATTCCCCTCCCCCACCTCGAGCGGTCCCTATGCAAAAATAGCGCGAGGCCCACCCGGGGCGACGAGATACGTTTAAAGAGCCGGCGCCTCCGTGCGATCGGTCTCGTGGTCCCTTGCAGCAAAAGGCATTGGAGGCTAACGCCAATTAGGGCTGCTTCCTGGAAATAATAAATCGCCTTCATCAGAAGCAGTCTAGTTGGTTTCACATTCACTTTTTAACGGTTATTATCGACAGCCGTCCCTTTTCCAGGGCCATTGGAATTAAAGTCAGCCTCAATTTCAGGAAAGACAGTTCGCCGTGCTGAATACTTTACATGTCTTTTAATTGCGGGCTCTTTTGGGGAATGGATTGGAAGCTGATTTTGGAGACTTCACCGCGTAGGCCTAAATCCTATTTAAAAAGCGGCAGAAAGGAAGTATTAACTGAAATCCAGAACCGCTTTCTTTCTGCACTGACTGTACCTGGGTGTATTGATTTGGAAGTAAATTGAGACAACAAAGAGCCCTTAGTATTATTTCATTTTCGGATGTATTGTAAAATACAGTTTCATGGATTTTAGGCCTCTTTATCGGATGCGCCCACAAAAACGTCATCACCAAACAAATAAGCAAAAACGCCACAATCAACTTTGTTATTTTGCATGGGTAGATTACATCGACTATTTGCCTAAACAGTTCAAACAAAGAATTTAGCAATCCAATCCAAAGTACATTTGAAGATAAATCTGTAAATTTCAATTAACTTAAATACCAAATTAATGCTTGTAAGAAAACCTGTGGTCACCTATATCTCGAAAGTATGTAATATTTTATCAATTTAAGGGGGGAGGGTAAAAACTAGTGAGATTCAGCCAGAATTGGTATCTAATATTTTGTTGCCCAAGCCCAGACTGGACTTCTGGAAGCAGCATGCATACAGAGAACCAGTTCACATATTTGAATCCCACCCCTGGTAAAAATATTACTATATATTCAGTATATTTTAATTGATTTGCATACACTGAACAGGACCATAATAAATTCAAGGTAGCTGTTGGGGGAGTTAAAAATATTAACATCTACATTTTTGAACTACTGTAGTTAACTATCAAGAGAAAATAGTTGTCATAAATAACACTTCAGTCCAATTTAAAGTGAGAAGCTGAAAAGTAGTAAGGATTATCTGGTTAAAGTGGATCCTATCCATGTTTAAGTTAATATAAATCATTTTTCCTAGTAGTGATTTAGAGTAAACTAAATTATTAGAAGAATGTCTATCCACAAAATGTAAAGATCTTGTTTTAAGTCGAACTAAATCAGGTTTGAGAATATTATATGCAACTCATTTGAGAAACCCATAAGTGAATGACCTTCCTAGACATGTCTATGGGGTGTTCAATGGAGCTTATTCCCATTTAGTTCAATGGTATTCACCACCAGATACATGTTTTGAGGACTGCAGCCTAAAATCCCTACCCCATCAGTGATGATAATATAATTCTTTCCTCCATTACGCAAAATGCTTAACTATGTAAGAATTGGTAGATTCTAAGCTTAGACAGTACAATATTAAACCTTCTGTAGCTTAGCATTCTGGGCCAAAACATCAAATTTGGTTACGTCTGCATTGTACAAATTCAAGCAAAAGGGTTTATTCAGTAACCAGGTTCATTTTTAGGGTGAAGGCAACTCTTGTGTGATTTTTAGTTCCATTTATTTCCAATTGGATTTATGCTTTTTTCCTTCTAGAGTGCAAAGCTCCTGGGGACTGAGTCCCCCTGAACTCCTTGGACTGGAGAAAGAAAGTTGCAAAGTACTGGAGCTGAAGCATACTAGTACTATATACCTACTGTGGGCTAATCGCACAGAAACCAATTCCTTCCAGAAAAACAGAACAAAATAGAATAAAAATTACACTTCACTTCTTATCATTTTACTGTGGTATTAATGCTTTACTATTATTAGTAAAGACTGAACAGGGCATTAGCAGTAGAACTTCGCCCAGTTTTTGTTTTTAAAGTCCTGCATTTTCTGCTACTTGGACTGGACTCTGTTGATGCTTCTGAAAACCGCAGGACAGCTCGGTCTGATTTATACAGGGTAAGTTGAAGGGAAAGGATAGGCCGCTGAGCCAAGTTATGACAGCCTTCTCTCCGTCCGAGAAGAGGCATCAGTCTGGGGATTGGGACCATTGGAAGTCGCGTTCTTTTGAAGGGAAAACGTCCCCATTTTTTAGTTATGACCAGGCAAGGAAAATTTGGGAGGGGGGGGGGGAGGAGGTCCTTCTTAAGTGGAGAGCGAGTTGTGTAAGCAAGAAGACGCAAGAACTTACCGGGAGCTACCTCCCGGCCGCCACAGTTCTTCGCTGCTTCAGGCGCGGCCGAGCAGGTCTCAGCGCCGGAGGGCGAAGCGGCGCTTTGCCCGGCGCCTTCTCTGGAGTCCGCGTCGCAGCTGCTCCCGTGGCCGCCGCCGCCGCCGCTACCATCGGACGGCGTCTCTTCCCCGTTGGCTCCAGCCAGCTTTCGTCGCTTCTGCGGCGGCGGCTGTTGCTGCGATTGCCGCTGCTGCTGCTGCTGCTGTTTCTCGGCTCCGATCAACGCCTCCACCGAGAACGCGTGAGCCTTGAGGCTCAGCACGGTGGAAGGCGAGGCTCTCCGCTTCTCTGCCATGTCGGACCGGCGAACTGGAACCCTCCCGTCTTCTCTCTCGCCCCCGCCGGCTGCTTTGCTTTTCCAGGCCGCGCCGCTCGCCTTGGCTTTGCTTCGCCGCTCCTTTTGCATCCACCTTCTAGCAGGCTGAAGTGGGTCGCCGAGCGTTCCCCCCTCCTCTTCCCTTTGCAAGCCCAGACGATCCCTGTATGCCAAAGCGGGGCTTCCCGTCCTCCCCTCCTCCTTCTCCCGCAAGCTCTGCCTCGTCTGAGGGGCCAAACAGCTCTGACATGGGTAACAAACGCTCTGCGGACACAAATTAGGGCTTGGAATTGAAATTTGTTGCCTTGATCTGTCAGCACTTCCAAGCAGGAGACCGGTGGGAAGAATTTGCTCATTAGCGTCAGTAGAGTGGCTGGGGCGGGGCGGAGCCCAGCGAGGAGGAGGGCTGTCAATCAAGGGGGGACTTTGGCCAATCAGAAATTAGAAATAGCCTCCCCCCCCCTCCCGTTGCTTCTTCCTTAGAGGGTACTAAAAATGCCTGATTAGAGAAGCTAGAGTGTGTACTTCTTGCGCTTCTTTGATTGGACCCTCAAAGCAAGACTTTCACTTTCAGGCTGTTAGAACCTTTCATCTTTCTCCTGACCTAAACGGCAAGCAGACAGGAGAACTGAAAACAAGTTCTTTCTCTTTCAGGGACTGGGCGACGTCCTATCTTTCCGTCAGATTCTCAGTTGTCCATCCCTAAAATGGGAATAATGCAAACAGAAATACCAATAGTTTTAAAGTAAACTTTTTTTTTACTTTACCTATAAAGTAAACTAAAGCAAACATTTCAATTCTGTATGTCATTGATAAATAGTTGAGACCAGTAAGTTTTAGTTTTGCCTGCCTGCTCAAGAAATAGAGGTTGCTGTTAATAACCTTTTCCCATAATGAGCACATAACTGAGTTCTTCTAGTAAACATCTCTCCTACAAACAATTATTTACTCGTTTCCAAAGCCAATTTATCAGTGACCTTTATGCCAGATTGATAGAGGATATCATGGTCTGTCTCTATATATGCAACATCCATCCCAAACTGGCCTGAGCTTCAAAGATTCTTGCCGGAATTCATAACTACTAACAGTGGTGATGATAAGTATATGCCATAACAAACTTTTAGAATAAGATGCCACCCAATTCTTTGTTGTTCCTCTTACAACAAAATAACATGATGCTTGCTTGGCAAACTAATAGAATGGGATTCCCATTATTTCTATAGGTATTCCTTTCATTTCAGGTCTCTAACGAAGATCAAGATATCCCAAAGCAATAGGGATGGGATGCCGCCCATGGCCTTCCAAGTCCATATTCCTCTTAAAACCATAAGGGGTAACTATGCTCCCTCTAACCTGCCTGCATTCCTGTACATGAAACTTCTGACATGCTATCTGAGCTGACTAGCTTCTTCCCACAACCTTGCAGCTGACAGTCAGCTTCAGGTACAGTACTGTGAGCAGCTGCTGCTCAAAAGCCATCTTTCTGCAGAGGAGAAAACATAAGAGGCCTCTCTGTTTGTGTATGAGAAAGAGATATATCAGGGTCCCTTTTTATTGACCTGCCCCCCAAATATGGCAATTCAAGCTGGGGAACTTTGATGTTGGGAATATCCCCCCCCCTTAAAAAATCCACAATCTTGCAGACCTGCAATACCCAAAAAGTTCTTCCTATGCAACTGTCCAGTATCTATACACTGGGACACATCCATGCTTTCCCCCACTACCTCCACCCATCACAGAAAAAAAGCCTCTGCCTCTGCCAAGATCCATACTAGGAAAGGTAAGGGACTGTTCGCTGAGCCTTCCAGGGAACTTCTGCAGCTCCCATCCCTGTCCCATGTTGGTAAGGTAGCCTTCCCCAAAGAGCCCTTCCAAGGCATGGAAGCATGAGCTTTGCCTATAAAAAGTGGCTTTCTCCAATATTGTAACCCAAGGCTGGGACTTGACTGGGGCCAGAATTGGGCTGAACCACCTGCTTGCAGAAGCTTTTAGCTGGTAATGCAGGAATCTCATCTGCAACTCAAGAGGCCAGCAGCTTTGCTCTGCAGCTGCTATCCAGAGCTGCTCCTGTACATGGAAGATCAGTTTAGCTAGCAAAGATCAGCGTTATGGAGAGGCTTCTCTACACAAAATGTAGTTTTCATTGGGTACACACAATGCTTGCATGTATTTTTTGCTCACATCACATCCATAGTGTCCCTGTTTCTGGTCCTCCCATGTATTTTCTTGCCTTGTTTGACTCCAGATAATCCAGATACACGCTGTAGAAGCAACCGGAGGCCCAAGGCAATCCAGATGCTGCTCAGAAAACATACTTCGTGCAACTACTTTTGCAGCTGGGAGGGAGCACTGATTGCTGGTGTATTTAATTGAATGATCAATATCTCCCTTCACTTCTTGGGTCTTTTGATAGCAAAGTATTCAATGATGATTTCCCAGATGGTTGAGATACATATCAAGCAAAAAAACAAAAAACAAAAAACCGCCAAATGTGCCAGATTGTAAATACTTTTGCTGAAACAAAATAATGGAGTTTTGGGTATTCACTTGAAATTGAATTCATTATGTCAGCAAATGTTCTAAAAATAAACATGGACGCCTTGTGGAACTGTTGCCAAGTTAATTTGCCTAATGAATGATGCATCCCTTGAAAGAAATTCATCATTTCCAAAACAACAAGCAAAGAAACGAAAACCATCCCTTGCTAATACTAGACGAGCTTGGCAACTTTGCTTTGCTCTGAGGGGGCTCCATATTTTGCTCAGTTTATTTATCATTAACAAAAGATTTTCACTGATATAAAGCATGAACATCAAAACTTCATCTCAACATTAATTTTATAATTTCACTCCACCCTGATCTGTTCTTTTTGGTTTTCAATAAAATATATTCTTTTTGAGGGAGTTGAAATACTGAGGTGTCATTCCAAAAAAAGCCCTTTGAAATAGGCTACCCCAGAGTAAGCAATCTAGTTGCTGATTCCAAACAACCAACCTGAATATACTCAATTTGGTTGAACTTTGAACTAAGTGCCATAATTCGAATTCTATAAATGCGAACATTTCCAGAAGAGTCGCTTGTCTTAATCTACTACAGAAAAAAAAAAAAACCAGAAGATTTAACAGCAGTTAAAATTAGCAGTTTATGATACCACAAGATATTGTAAATGTGAATATAATAGTGGTCTCTTAAAATTCATTTTATTCTGTAATGTAACTCTTCATTTGTATATTGCAATATAGTTTTGGTGCTAGTCCCTTTTGTAAATTACTGATTGATTTATTTTACTCTCTTTGAGTGAGGAATCCCTTTGCAATGTGAATTTTAAAATCAGTAACCAGGAAACGTTCATAAGTTTTATATGCCTGTTTTGCTTTTTGGCTTTTGATTTGGGGTCCTGGCAAAAAAAAAAAGTGCGTTTTCTAATACCCTGCAAAGAAGTACGTTAAAAGTTCAGAGACAGCATTGAACACCAGCACAACTCATTTGCAGCTTCAGTAGCAACAGGGGTGAGTGATGGAAATAAGAAATGCACTAGGAAAAGGAATACACTGGGGGGAAAAGCTAGAAGTTCAAATGTTTTGAAACCCATTGCTTTGGTGTTCCTTTTCCTCGTGGACAGGCTCTCTTAACCCACCTTCCTATTTTGGCAATAAGGACAAGGCAGGATATGTGTCCAAAATCAGACCAGCCAGCCCCAATCCAGATCTCTCTCTCTCTCTCTCTCTCTCTCTCTCTCTCTCTCTCTCTCTCTCTCTCTCTCTCTCTCTCTCTCTCTCTCTCTCTCTCACACACACACACACACACACACACACACACACACACCAGAAAAAGTTTCAAAGCTATTCAGAATCCCACCACAAAAAGCTAGAAAACTTTACAGAAAAGAAAGGAGGCATTAGGACGCATTCCAGTTATTCTGCCCTTCCTATCTCACACATTCGCTTAGCCTTATAGACAATCTTCTGAAGGGTCCAGCCATCCTACTCTGACCCCTTCACAGATGCTAAGGAGCCAGGTACTGAATTTAAGGAATGAGGTGACCTATCCTCAGGTGAGCTGTTGGATCCCTGCAACCCCCTTAAAAAAGAATGGGACTTTTTCTCTTTCGGAGAGGATAACTTCAAGTGAGAGGTCCTTGGTGCCCTTCTGAGCTTGGTTGTTTTCTTGCAGAGGTTTCATTATCCAAATTAGGTAATGAAACATCTGCAAGAAAACAACCAAACTCAGAGAGTACCTAGGATCCCTCATTTCAGCCCTGAGCTACAAATATCCCCTCAGTAACTTCAATGAGTTGTCCACATTCTACCTTCTTGGGTGAGAGGTGGCTGACAAGAAAGATTGTTCTTCTAATGAATTCTCAGCTGAGTTTAGTTATTCTCACAAGCCATCTGCTTACTATAGGTTTGGTTCTGAGAAAGCGAGCGCAGTTTTTTAAAAAAATAATTTAATGGCCAGAAGAATGATCATGCTTGAAATCATTGCATATGTGCAATTGATTTACTTTCCCTTATTTAAATTGTCCTCCCCCAGTTCTATATTATTTGGGGACCAAAGCATAAGATAGTGCGGAAAGAAAGAGATAGGGTTTAATCCCATTTACCTTTAAGCTTTCCCAATCTGGCATCCAAAATATTACAAATGTATTACAACTATGACTCCTATCACCCCCCAACCACTATGTCACTGAGGATAATGGACTCTGTAGTCTAAGAAGATAGCTTCAATTTAATGAAGGCTATTAGGAAGGCTGGGGATGGTAAGAAGTTAGTAGTGTAGCATATTTGAAGTACCAAGTTGGGAAAGATTACTTTGGAGTATCCAGTTCCACTTATCTTCATCTTTGCAACTTCACCATTAAGTATCTTTCAGTGTTCCTTTTGGTTCTGTTCTTTAATCTTGGAGCTTCTATGAAAAGGCAGTAGAACATGTTATGCTCAATAAATAAATAAATTTCTCAAGTAAATATGTTTCTTCAGTTTGGAAATGCCCTAGATAAGAAAAGGTAGGGCTATTAAAGAAAAATAGGGAAAAAAACTAAAATTGGAAACCTTTTGCACATGTTCTTGAAAATAAGCCTAATCCAATACAAGGAATCTTCCTGAAATATTAAGTCAGTTCTGAATGCAAAATTGTGTGAGGGTTACAAAGATTTTCTTGGTATCACCAACAAAATTCTGTTCCCCCATTTTTTATCCCTATATTTCTGGATTTCATAGGGTGCTTTGCAACTACATGTCAATATTGCTCATTGATTTTTTTCTCACTGAAGAAAGAAAAATAAGAGTTATTTTCAAGCATTGTTGTTGCCACAACTTTCTACACATGCAATGGAAGTGAATTCCAACCATTTCTAAATAAGCAAGGGTTTAGGATGCTAAAATAATGAAGATAAACAAGGAAGGATATTTGTTGGATGGATTTAAGATTGGGTCATTGTAAATTTATTGATGGGATTTCGTGCAGATGGGATTAAAAAGTTTCACACTGGTTTAAAATAATTTCCCATGGGTAAGGCAATAGGAGAGATGTTTTTAAAAAATTCATTCTTGATCTCTGTTCTGCAAATAAAGACCAATGTTCTTTCTTTTTATTTTTATTTATTTCAGCTATCATCAAGGATTGTCTGCCTGGGAAAAACCGCCCAATACCATTTCTCCCCTTAGGGACCCCTTTCGTCAGTTGTCTACCATCTAACTGTATGAAAGACAAGAGATTAAAACAAATCTTTGTAAAAGATTGATCTGTCCTATACGAAGGCTGAATTATCCCTTTTCTTCTACTTCCCATTTTGTGTTATCGGTTTCTGCCTTTGATTCTAAATGAAGTAGATTTACCTTGGGACGTTTGCCTTCAAACCAACATCTGATGCATTTCTAGAATAACAGAATACGCCACCCTTGACTCAAAGGGAGGGGGGAAAGGAGGAAAGTAGGCAGGAAGGAAACCACTTCAAAAGATAGATGTGTGAGATTCAGGTAAACCGCTTGTTAGAGCCTTTAGGGATTTATGAGAATATTCCGCATTAGCACCATCTATTTGAGTTTTGCCCAAAAAAAATGGAAAGAACTCTTTTATAGATCGCTGTCCAGTTGCCTCGGTTTGTTAGCATAGGAAAATAAATTTAGCCGCTGAATGCCTGGGAATAAGCCCCATAGTGACACACACCAAGCATTGCCAGCAAAATTCGGGATGAGAGTTGAAGAACGCCCTGCTGCAAGCAGGCAATCGGGGCGATTCCTTCGCCCTCCTCACCCATCCATGTCTCAGTCTGCTTTCAAGTAACTAGGGAAACGGTTCCTTCTCAACCACTCAAACCCGTCCCTCCATCCCGCCTGTTTTCCTGCTCCTGTCGCCACTCCAAAAAAAAGGGGGAGCAATTTTAAGTTAAAAGGTACTGAGCAAACAAATACAGGAGATCGACGTTTTAAAAGGAAGAAGAAAAGCGAGGTCTTTCTCTCTGGGGGGGTCTGTGCTCCCCCAAAGGCGGGCAAGTAGAGGGGTGCGCCCAGTTCCAGATCTGCGGTCTAGTGGAGCCTATTTATTCGTTGCTAGATCCCGGTTTACCCCCTTCCCCCCCAAAAAATCCCAAGCCTATCTCAAACTTGGAGGTCCGGCTGAGTTGCGCTGGCTTGCGGAACGGCTAAGTCCGACCCGCGCTCACTGCGCGCTGCAAATTTCCCCGCGTCCTCTGCATTCGCCAGCGCCAGAAAACTTCGCTCTCAGGTTCGATTCTATTTGGGCGTCCTGTCGTTTGCCTGAAACTCGGCCGTGGCAATACGTGGATTCGTTGCAATAATTCCATCTTCCAGACAGAAGAGGGTAAGCTGAAGGTAGGAAAAGGAAAGACAAGGCTTGCTTCTAGCGGTGGCTTACTACTGAGCCAGTTTCGATCCACATTTGACCCAATTTCTGACTAACGCGGGGGAAATAAAACCGAACTTCCTGAATATCACCACCACCCTTGCCTCGGCCCAGATCGTCTCCTCCGCAAGCTATTGCCTCAGTTGGTCCAACGTCTCGTAGTTGCTTTGCACACATTTACTTGGGGGATCCTTCATTCATTGAGAATCGGCACCTAGTTTCATTAGGAACATAATTCTCTCCCCCCCCCCCTTGAACTTTAAGAAGTAAGAGTTCACACCTTTTGGATAGCAATTTCCATCGGGCTCGGACCGCGTGGCTATTAGCAAGGATGTACCAAGCATCTAGAAACGGCTTTTTTCCTGACTAGATAGTTCGCGGCGCCGTTTCGCGACAGTGGTGGTGGCGGTTGCGTCCCATGCACGACAATGCATAGGAAAGCCGCGCCGCGCCGTCTGTTGGCGAAGGCAATTCCGAAAGAGTTTTCGCTTTTCCATGCGTGAATGTGCATTGCTCTGCATGCCTTTGAAAGCGTTTCTAAAAACTCAGTCTGAAGCCCAGCAACCGTTTAGGTAACAGTCGCCCTACTTAATCGCAAAGAAAACCGAGGCACCTTCACTCAACGGCTGGGGGATAAAGGGATAACTTCAGGGTTACACTGCCAGCCTTTTTCTCCTCGCTTGGGGAAGTATTGCAGACAAGCCGAAAGTCACACGGCGAACTTTACGGCTAAGCGAGGGTGAGGCGGACTAGAGCTTGACTCACTCTTATTCCTGCATTCAAACTCTCCCCACAAACCAAGTCGTTTTTAGAACTCCAGATGGTGGAGAGAGCACGCTTCGTTTCCGGAAAAAAAACCCCACCTGTAAGCCCAGGACCTGAAGTGTCATCTAGGCATTTCCTTGAGTGTTTTGTCCCCGGTTGGTATGCATACACACGTGCGAGTACATACGGCAGCTTAATGTTAACATGGCGCCTTTAATTTAATGGCCGCTGTGTCGCTTTCAAGGGCAGATGCGAGAGCGCTGGTTTTCCCGCCCATTGAAGTCATTGCGCAATTCTCCAGAAACCCAAGAAACGCGCGCCAAGATTTGTGGTCCCATATTTCGATCTGCGTCAGACTTGGTGTGTGAATATTTTGCTTGCTTCCGTTTAAAACGAGCACCCTGTGGATCTCAGGCTTTGTGGACAGAGCACTGTGAAGGTCACAGGTGGCCGTGGGAAAGGGAGAAGGCGCTAAGTCAGGCGCTGGTCCCAAGGAACAACGAGTAACTGGGCCAGGCTGCCCACGGCTAGAAGCAGAAGCAGCCCAGTTTAGCAAAAGGGAATGTGAGTTCCTGGCTGTTCTGAATCCTCAATTGCCTGAATAAAATTTGTCCAAATTTGGGGATAATGTTGAGCTGACATTTGGTGGGATTCAGTGGGACTTCACTTCTAAGTTGGCCCTACTTCCTGGTTCTCATCAAAATTGAATGGAGCGAAATTGCGTTGACCCACCAGATTTCAGATAGGCAAAAGGAAAGGCGGAAAGATCAGGGTCTACTTCTCAGGATCTGGCCAAAGAGTTTGAGGGAAAGGCGGCTTGCACTTCCTCACACGCAACTCTTGATTTTTACATATATCCCAAGATCCCTGGTTCAAATAAAGTCTGGGTCTATAAGAGTGACATTTTCCCACAACCTCATGATCAGCACTTTGTGCCAATTCCAAACTCTGGGATGAAGGGAGAGAAAAAGACTTTCAGAGATGGGAGAGAGGTTCTTCAAAGCAAAGAAAGTTGCTGTTTAAAAACACTGGAACTAAGGCCTGGCCTTTCTGTGATGATTCTTTAGAGCAGTGGTTCTCAACCTGTGGGTCCAACAACCATTTCACGGGGGTCGCCAAACAACGCAGTCCGCCATTTTTTCTCCCTTTTCCTTAGCTGTGCTACTCCCTTTTATTCTATTGGCTTTTGAAAGCCAGTAGAATAGACTCTCTTGAATAGAGTCTAATTCTATTGGCTTTCAAAAGCCAATAGGAATTGTCCAGGCTGTCTCTGCCCTGCTAGCCCGTCAAAAGTCCCATTCTGCAAACGGTGCTGCACCAGTTGAGTAGTCCTTGACTTACGACCAGTTGAGTACTCCTTGATTTACGACCGGTTGGAGGTCGCGGCATTAAAAAGGTTGAGAACCACTTCTTTAGAGATAGTGTGGAATAGTAATTACCAGGGGTCTTCAAACTTGGCCCTTTTATGACTTGTGGACTTCAACTCCCAGAACTGCTCAGCCAAGCACGCTGGCTGAGGAATTCTGGGAGTTGAAGTCCACAAGTCATAAAAGGGCCAAGTTTGAAGACTCCTGGCAATTAGAATGTCAGGCTAGAAATCTGAAGACAAACTTTAAGTCTGTTCTCAACTATGGATGCAGACTGAGTGTGAGTCAGTCACAGCCCAGCCTTCTTCATAGGGCTATTGTGAAGAAAAATGGGACAATCAAGAATTATATTGCCCACCTTGAGCTCTGTACAAAAGGCAGGATATCAATGTAATAATGTAAAAAAAATGAATAAAATGAAGTCCACTAGGCATCATTGGGCATTTCCCACGTGAGATAAAGCACAGCCCCCTCAAGCCATATTCTACCACAGTATGTTTATGATCTCCTTGGCAGTGGAAGTGTGGGGGCTGGGCTGGGGGAAATTGGCCACAATTGGCAGCATTTCTGTATTGGGAGGCATTCAGCCTTTGGGGATGGGAAGTGGGGAGTGGGGAGTGGGGGGGTATTGGCTCTCAAGGGAAGGAGCTGCAAGAAGCAAAGAACATTTGCCAATCTCCTCTATGAACAAATTTCTCTCCTCTCTCCTAACCTCCTCTGAAATGGACAGTTTCAATTCTGGGCCCTCGTAAAAAGGAAGGCCTTGCAAGCCAAGTGAGCTTGTTTGAACTCCAGAGTGGGCTGATTCTGCCTTGAACTAATAAGATAGTCCAAATTATGCTGGGCTCCTGGTGACTTCATGGATCGGCTGAGGCAGTTTCCCTGGCAAATTTATGGAGGTGACTTTTACCATTTTAGCCTATGAGCTTTGGCTTTTTAAATGATTGCCCATATCTGCATTTAGCAGATCAGGCTCTGTTTAGGAGGGGTGTCTGCAGGGCAAGGTCAAAAAAGTCAAAATGATGTTCAGGATAGGGCATCCAAAGCTCCGCCTGTTTTTTTATGCACATCTTGACATTTTGATCACCCCCCTGTGAAGACCCCCTCTCACTCAGCTTTTCCAAAAAGGAAGCACATTCCCTCCCCCCCCCCCAAAAAAATCCTAGTGCTATTTCTTCCTATATAGGTAGCCAACAGGGCTCTTGGGCCATTGCCAGGCATGATAGATAGGCAATGATGATGGGTGTGGTCACTAGAGGGTGCTACATTAAATTTCCTGGCTTGTGAGGATTGGAGTGATCCCCTCTGGCCCAATGGGGTGGCCATTGATACTGGGAACAAGTGTTGCACAAAGCTAGTAGAATGACATCCAAGATAAGCACTTCCTGGCTCAAGTCAATGCATTTCTGAGTTTCCTGGGAGCAAACATAGTCTCCTCCCCTTGCTTTGAGTCAGATGCTTGGAGAGGCTGGTCACTCCATGTACCTTGCCTTAGGGAGGCTTGACATATTTCCCCATGGTTAGTCTGACTGTGTTCAATCTCATAGCATGCACTGCCAGCCAGCTGTGCCAACCAATCTATCAGTAATGGGGCTTACAATAGTGCAGTGGTGGAGGTGAGTAATGGGGCTTACAATAGTGCAGTGGTGGGGGTGATGGCACCCTTGGATTGTTCCAATTCACACATCAAGCCTGCCTTAAACAGCAAGGGGAAAGATGCAGATTTCAGAGACATCTGAAAGAAGAAGGGCTGTTTGTGTGTCTCTCAATTAATCAGGGCATCAAAGAAACAGTGATCCACCTCTCCAATTGAAATTCTTAGAATGGCAGTTCAGAGAGATGGGGTTTCATATCTCATATTTACAATAGGGTTGCCCAATAGATTCTCTTGAAAGTTTGGCAATGAGCAAGAACAGAACAGACTCACTGATATGAGCCTAAAGTTGTGGAAACCACTTTTCTGTTTCTCCTTCTCTCTTAGGTTTCTGCACCAAACGCAACAACAGCACTTGACCTGGCGACTGAATCCATTTTCTCTCTCCAGCTTTCACAATCCATTGATCTGGAAACTAACTTAACAAACTGCCTTTATGCAACAGGTTAAGCCACACTCCCCCTGAGTTTAACACTAACCAAATGTACGGTACTATGCTATGTACAAGTTGTGTTTAGGTTTTTATTTTATCCAGCTAGGGCCTAGGCATATTGTGTGAATACTGTAAAACCTTTAAGGAAGAGAACTCCTTAGGCCCTAAGGGTTAGGGCTTAAAAAACCGGGATATGAAAATCTACATCATTTATATAAAGGTAGCAGGTATCAGTTTGTAATTATTATTTTTTAGTCTTCTCTCACTCCATCTCCTTCTTGCTCCCTCCAAAAATACCAGGCTTTGACTTGCACTCTGCTCAGAGGAAAAGTAAATTGAGCCGAGGTGGCCCAGCAGTTAGAGTGCAGTACTGCAGGCCACTTTAGCTGACTGTTCAGCAGGTCAGCGGTTCAAATCTCACTGGCTCAAGGTTGACTCAGCCTTCCATCCTTCTGAGGTAGGTAAAATGAGGACCCAGATTGTTGGGGGCAATGTAAATATACATATACATTGCTTACTGGTGTACACCGCTTAGAGAGTGCTTACACTTAAAAGCGGTATATAAGTCTCATAAATAAATAAATAAATGAGACATTCGGTAGCCAGAGGGATGACTATATCTCCATTCACTGGAGGTATGCCTGAGTTTAATGCAAACTTCAGTCTTCAGGTACCAGTAGGGGTCTCATATTACATGTAATATTCCTTTAGGACAGTGGTTCTCAACCTTTTTAATGCCGCGACCCCCAACCAGTCGTAAGTCGAGGACCACTCAACCGGTCGTAAGTCGAGGACTACTCAACTGGTGCAGCACCGTTTGCAGAATGGGACTTTTGGCAGGTTCAGCAGGGCAGAGACAGCCTGGACAATTCCTATTGGCTTTTGAAAGCCAATAGAATTAGACTCTATTCAAGAGAGTCTATTCTATTGGCTTCCAAAAGCCAATAGAATAAAAGGGAGTAGCACAGCTAAGGAAAAGGGGGAAAAAAATGGCAGACTTTGTTGTTTGGCGACCCCCTGTGAAATGGTCGTTCGACCCCAAATGGGGTCCCGACCCACAGGTTGAGAACCACTGCTTTAGGAAGCCCTATCTGCTCCAGTTGTGCAAAAGGGGAAAAAGAACAACAACAAAACAAAAAGTGAAAGAAAGAATTGAACTACACATGGAGGATGCATGTTGCCCTATAAAAATATCTCTACTTGATGTTATAAATTTTGTTTCTAAAGTCACTATTATAAACAGATCTTAAGGGCTTTCCTTAAGATCTGTAATAAGGAAACCTGCAACTTTAATTTTTACCTTTTTTGAAAGATAACTGGGCCTGATGAAGTCCTAGGAGGGCATGCATTGATGGGAGAATGAAAAGAGCACAATAGTTAGATCAGGCGAATATAAATAAACCCTTCTTTTTTAAATTGTGGGGGGAAATGGGAGGGAAGTTTTAATCCCAGATTTTGCCACTGGGAGACGGTCATCGTGTGCCCCCTATTGGCTAAAGAATTATTTGCAAAAGCAATGGGGTCAGGCTCTGGGGACTGTGCCTCGGCTCTAGTTAAGACAAAAATGGGAACCATCCTGAATCTGAAGCAACCCAAGTTAAAACTAGAGGGCTGAGCCCTGGGGCTGCGCATTCACTTGCTTAAGAGTCACCTTGAATTTACTTGAGGTATTTCTACATAGAGGCTCCATGCAAAAAGCTGATTTAATAAAGGGAGACGAGAACCTACAATTCTGATTTACTCGGAAGTAAGTCTCGCTAAGTTCAATGCTAGGATTGCAGCGTGAAATATCCGCCTGGTATTTCAAATGTAATTTCAGTTCGCTTTGTTTTTTTGTTTTCAAAACGGCTAAAGGATCACATCGTTGGAACTTGCAGACAATTTTCACAGAGCCAGAAATGCGGAGACAAGGAATATTGTATGCAGGTTTCTTCTAGCTTTACCAAGCTTCTCGTATTACCAGCCACGGGACTCCTGAAAGCAGCTTAAATCACAATGTTTCCAATTTTAAAAAGATGTGGGGGGGATTCTGTCAATGTGAGTAACAAACTGCTTACATCAGGCCGTGCCGAGTTATCGGTCCTATGCCGAGTTAAATTAAGACAGTTTAGTTTTCGCATTGCCAGATTCCCAGCCACTTTGAATCCATATTTGACCAGATTTATGACATTTGTAAGTCTAAAAAGTTTAAAGGAAACTTTAAATGATAAAGTTTAAAGGAAAAAGGAGAAGCGTGTTTATTGTTACGGATTTGTCCCACTTGGCGGCTTAGATGTATAGGAACGATCTTCCCATCGAAATAAATAGCTGAGCTCTGTTCAAGATCCTTGCCATATTTCTGCTGAAGCAATTAACTGCTTTGGGGGCTGGAATGTCATAACGCGTTTTCCCACATTTTCTGCTCACCCCCCAAAGAAATGGAATATACTTTCTCTTGGTCAATATCCTTGCCCTTTGCATCCAGCAAACTGTTCCCCACAAGCGAAAGTCACCTTCGAATAAACTCGAGGGATCTCTGCAGGGAGGTTCAGTGCAAAAAAAGCTGATTTAAGAAAGGGAGTCCACAATTTTGGTTTATTCGGAAGTAAGCGTCGCTTAGTCCAACGCTAGGCTTGCAGCCGTGAAACAATCGCCGCAAAGCAAAAAAAAAAAAAAAAGGTCGCCGAATTCGTCCGAAGCGAGAGCCTGGCCACCGGCTTTTCAGGAAACAATAACTTAGTTGTGATCCTTGAATTTAACTCGGGGTCAGCCGTCGCGTGCAAAAGGGCGGAAGAGCGAACCGGGCGCCGTCGGCGGAACGCGCGTAGCTCTATTAGGCCTGAGAAGCGAAACGAGACGCGATTTTGGGAAAGGCGGGCGGCGGGTCCGAGGCGGGAGAAAGCCCGAGGTGCGGGAGCAGCTGGGACGGCGAGGCTGGAAAAGGCCGGACTCCGCGCATCGCCCGAAGACGGTGTCAAGCGGAGTCTCCTGGACTTCTTTCCTTGGCGGAGCACGGCGGGGTGATTTTTTTTTTTTTTTTTTTGCGCGCGCGATCTGCCAAGTTCGTACGCGCAGATCGACGAGCGGGGTCCTTGGTGCTCTCTGAGCTTGCTGGTTTTCTTGCAGGCGTTTCGTTACCCCAAACTGGGCGACACCGCCAGCGCCCGTGGTGTTACCTAGTTTGGGTAACAATAGCACGTCTGCGTGAAAACCAGCAAGCTCGGAGAGCAGCAAGGAACCCCCCCCCTCGTTTCAACCCCGAGCTAGAAATATTCTCCTTTTATTGCAGTGTTTCCCAAACTTGAGGACTTCAACTCCCAGAATTCCACAGCCAGCAATGTTTATAGATATATTTGAAATGCAAAGGACCCCCCCCCTCGTTTCAACCCCGAGCTAGAAATATTCTCCTTTTATTGCAGTGTTTCCCAAACTTGACAATTTTAAGGCAACGCTGGCTGTGGAATTCTGGGAGTTGAAGTCCACATGCTTTAAAATTGTCAAGTTTGGGAAACACTGTTTTATTGAGATCGACCAGCGCTCGGGACAAGCGCTGGGGCTGGAAAGCGGCTTGGCGGGCCAGGAGAATCTGAAGAACGGGGGCCGTCTGCGAAGGCCGCTGCCCTGTATGTATGCGGCGAGGGGGTGGGTGGGTAAGGGGGAGAGTGTGCCCGATGCCTCCCAATGTTTGTTTGTTTTTTTTCCCGGAGATGGGTGGCTGGAGGTCCGTGGCTGGAACGCGTTTCCCTGGGATCAAAACCCGAGATTGTTCTGAAAACATCTGGTGGTCATCAAAGGTGATCCGAGCGGGGATGGCTTTCCTCCCGCTCCCTCTTCCTTTACCCTGCGCAGAGCTGCGTCATAAGGCAAATCTTACCTGGGCTCAGTATTTGTGTGTGTGTGTGTGTGTGTGTGTAGTGGGTGGGTGGGTGGGTGTGGGTGTGTGTAGGAAAAATATGCTCAGTAAAGTAGGTTGTCCTGAAAGAAGAGCAGAAAACACTGATGGAATGGGGTTGGGGAAAGGCCAGAAGGCTGCTGGAGATGAGACGATTATCAAACAGGAATGGATAATGAGGCCGCGGGTGAAAACGCCCGTCTCCTCCGGGGGGTTAAGTCGGGCAGGGTAAAGGGAGGCTGGGGGTGCCTTTTGAGGGGAAAGCGTTGCAAGCGTCGCTGGCTGGAGAAATTGGGGGGTTGGGATCGCCCTGTTATTGCGCCTGGATCTCAGGCGGGGAATAACCTAGTTCAGTGTTTCCCAAACTTGACAATTTTAAGGCATGAGGACTTCAACTCCCAGAATTCCACAGCCAGCAACGCTGGCTGTGGAATTCTGGGAGTTGAAGTCCACATGCCTTAAAATTGTCAAGTTTGGGAAACACTGACCTAGTTCTTACTGCGTCCTGGGAGGGAGAAACAGTGGGGAAGGAAGAGGAAGGACTCTCGCCGCCGCCCCGGTCTTCGTTGTTTTTGGTTTCTGTATCCCGCCAACGAAAAATTCTGTTTTTTTATTTTCAATTTATCCTTCATCGCCATAGGTACAGCGATTATCATACGAACGGCAGGACATCGAAAGTATGTTCACACTACAGTGCCTCCTTCTTAATATGAATAAGTGTTGAGCGTTTTTGGTCCTTCTCGATTCTTAGGATAACTCTCCCGCAAAAGAGCCGCGTTAATACTCAGTCATCTATCGGAGGTGGAATTCCTTTTTGATAATCGTCTCATCTCCAGCAGCCTTCTGGTTTTCCCCCAACCCCATTCCATCAGTGTTTTCTGCTCTTCTTTCAGGACAACCTACTTTACTGAGCATATTTTTCCTACACCCCCCCCCCCCACCCACACACCACACACACACACTCTAATACTGAGCCCAGGTAAGATTTGCCTTATAACCAATCTCATCTAGGCCCAGTATTAACCAGGACTGGATGGATGGGAGACTACAAGGATGGATGGACGGGAGACCACAAGGATTGAAATCCAGACTTGGAAGGTCCAACAAACACTCCAGAAGAATGTAATGGCAATTATCTCTGCCCATTGCCAAGAAAATGAAATGGAAGTGTTCATGAAGTCACTAGAAGCCAAACTCAACTAGAAGGAGAGCTCATTTATCTTCTTTTATTTGGGAAAGGCAATGTGCCCATCAATGTTAGATGTTGAGTCGCTCAGGAAAAGAGATGTATGTGATACATTGCTTAGCTCCCTGGGCTCTAAAATTGATAGCCTGGACTTAAGGAAAAGCACAGTTAGCATTTTTAAAGATGGGTTGATTTAGTTTGGAAGTTTATGCACCAAACCGAAACTTGTCCAATAGGAAGTAGGAATTGGGTTAAGCTAGACATACCCAATAGGAATTGGGTATGTCTAGTTTAACAAAGAGAAGGACAAGGGGGGACATGATAGCAGTATTCCAATATCTCAGGGGCTGCCATAAAGAAGAGGGAATTAAGCTATTTTCCAAAGCACCTGAAGGCAGGACAAGAAGCAACGGGGTGGGGGGGTGGGGGGGGAAACTAATCAAGGAGAGAAGCAACCTAGAACTAAGGAGAAACTTCCTGACAGTGAGAACAATTAATCAGTGGAACAGCCTGCCTCCAGAAGCAGTAAATGCTCCAACACTGGAAGTTTTTAAGAAGAGACTGGACAGCCATTTGTCCGAAATGGTGTAGGGTTTCTTGCCTGAGCAGGGGGTTGGACTAGAAGACGTCCAAGGTCCCTTCCAACTTTACTACTATTACATTACAACTTCCTCCATTAGTTGTATCACCAGTCCCTCCCAGTTGATTTACTCTTAGAAAAGTGGGTATTCAAAGGTAGCCTAAGGGTGTTTCTCTTCTTTCCAAGACAAAAAAACTCAGGGCTGCTACAGTATTTGGCTAGCTTTTGTGGAGTTACTCCACTTCGGCCCCATTTATAATCTCTCCGAGCCAAAGCAGATCTTGGCAGTTTGAATGGCTTTCCAACATAGTGAAGGATAAGGCAAGATACTTAGTTTGATGAAGCTGAGAGCACTTCTATCATTGGATATTTTAGCAAAAACGCTTCATTTCCAACACTTGATCTTTTTGCATGTGAAAACATTCTCACAATTAAAAACAATGTGCTCCTCATAACTGATCTAAATTGAATTTGGACTCTATATAGATCATAGCAGAATAGACAATGAGACAAAAATGAAGTTAATCAATACTGTATTAAAGTTAAGTTTAGGACATTTGGAAGAAAGTTCTGCTGCATCAGACTGAAGTTCAAAATAGAATGTATGGATTCTATGTCTATAAGTAAATCAAAACTGCCATCTGGTGCTTACATATGCTGGGTAGAAATTCTAGGAATTACACTGACATCCATCACATCTGGCAGGCACCAGGTTGGCAAAAGCTGCATAGAAATAGACGGTGCACACATTCTGAACACACTGACTGACACAGACCAAAGGGGTAATGGTGGGTGTCATCTAATCCAACATGCCTGTAGAAGAGTGAACTCACCACCCAGACAGATCCAGAGTTTTGGTGCTGTCTGGGAAGGAAGGTTCAAACAGCCCCATTGTCTCCTTAATTGAAGAGTTTGTCCCATAAAATGGAACAGGAATCATGCACGTGTGTGTGTGTGTGTGTGTGTGTGTGTGTGTGCGTGCACGCGTGCGTGAGGAAAAAGGGGTGAAGCCAGAAAGAGCAGAAAAGAAGGAAAGAAAAACCTCCAACAACAAAGGCAAGCATCTCAACTGCAGGCCCCAGTAAACAAGGAAAACTGCAAACAGTGAAGTAAGAGTCTGCAAATCCCAAATGGCCAGGCACAGAGCCCCACAAGTCATAGGTGCTGAGGTGGGAGAAAAAAAGGCCTATAGAAGAATGAAAAGGTTTTTCACATGCAAATGGCTGAGACTGGCTACAGGAGCTGAAGAGGGGATAAAGGAAAGACTTACAGAGCTAAGACGTATTGTAGTTATGTTATAGTGTACAAATAGAGAGATAGGGAGATAAGAACATAAAACTTAATTTATAGATTAAATAATATAGAAATAGTTATATGTTTGGAGTAAGAGGAAGATGGTAGATTAAGGTAGATAGGAAAATAGAGGAAGCTTAGAAGCAGCATTAAGTTTAGAAATAAGGAATAGTTTAATTTTGTATACTAAAACCATTTCTGTGAGATAAAAAAAAAATGCAGTCTTGGTGTCTGATCTGTACCAGATTAAGAAAAACTCTAACAATGTCACACCTGTGTTTTTTCTTTTATAGAACCCAGTTCTTTAATCTGAATTTAAGAACATTAAACTTGTCATAACTTCATGGAATAAAGATTACACACACAGACATACACACACACCATCCTTAAAGATAACCAAAGTTACTATCCTGCAATCAGTCAGCTTTTCTCTAGACATTTACTAAGGTACTTTTGCTGCCATCCGTGTGCGCTAGATGGAAACTCCAGAATCCAGCCTGGCCAATAATGGCAAATGTGGAGGGCACCTGGATGATGAAGATTGCTCTGGAACCTGTGGTTAATACTTCTGTTTCACTAATTTGAAGGGCACCCAATGGCAACTGAGCACATATTTGACAGTTGTCTAGATTTCCGGTTTGCCATCGCGGCCGCCATGGACATTGGAAGGCGAGCTCCGTCTTTTGCGTTCAATTTTGTACCTCTGGGAAATCCTGGAAAGGGTTGAAAGTCGCTCTGTAGGGGCGACTAGCAAGGAGGGGATCCCTGCTTGATCGCAGGAGGGCAGTAGCCCTTCTGCTCAATCTGGGGCAGCCTTCCAAACTGGTGGATGAAAGACCGGCCATAGAAATATGGCTCGTCACTAGGCTGCAGACAGCCAAAGTCAAACTTACCACCAGTCACTCCAAAGCAGCACGGATGAAACTGGGTGAGATCTGAACCTTTCTTTAATCCCAGGTATTTTTTTTCTCCTGCAAAAGCTGCCCAAAGTATCTTCCCCTCTGTGAGGAGAGAGGGAAGGGAACTTTTATCGCACCCTCTAAGAATAGTGGCGACTGACTATCCAGGGGAGTTAAAACACTGAAAGAATAACCTTAATCTAACTGGATTTATATGCTTCTAGAATTTGGGGACTAAAATATTTTTTATTCTTATCAAAGACCTTGGTTTTTATTTACAAAAAAGAAATAAAATTGGGAAAAGGATTATAAAAATTTTGGACTTAAAAAAACCTTAAATGGCATTGGTGACATCTTGTGGCTAAGTTTGATATTACAACCTGTTATTGTCTAAAGTAAACTTGGCTGGAAGCCCAGACTACAGATAAGACTTTTTTAAACCTTGACAATTATCAGCTGTGAGAAGCTCAGCTGTGTTCTATACTCAGTTATTAAATTATTTTCACTCTCTGACTTTAAAGATCTTAATTTAACACACTACTAAGAGAATATGGATGAAGATCAGGAACAGATTCTCCTTCTGTTAAAAGCAATACATGAAACCATTCTTTCAGCTTGTGATGAAATAATATGCTACAGAAAAGAACAAGATGTCAGCCTAGATATACGAACTCAAATTTTGACTACAGCTCAAGAATCAACTACACAAAACATAACAGAAGACATGGAAGAATTAAATACTATGACAGAGGATTCAACTGACCAACAAATACAGTCAATGGAAAGTCCAGAAAAGGGACTGACAACATTGAAAATGGAAAAGACTTTCCATATAAACCAGAAGAAACTTGAGGAGCAAGAACAGACTGAAGGGAAGATAAACATATCAGGACAATTATGGGGATCTGGAATAATAGAGAGACAATTTATTAGCCCTTCCAAAAAAATGGTGACTGGATGGTCTCTTTTATTTCAAATAATATATATAATAACAGAGGGAGATCTATTTGATGACCTAAAAGCACTAACATGGAGGGTGAAATGGCAAAGGAAGAAAGCTAGAATAAGGCTGAAGAAAATTGGGTTTTGATTTATCAGTGAGAATTTTATATTACTAATTAAAACAGAATATATTTAAATAGAAAAGATGTGTATTTTGAACACCAGATTTTGTTATGTACTGAGATAAAGAAAACTTTGGTTATTTAAAACTTGAAAGTATATAAAGACTAAAAGTTGAATCTGAATATTGATGGGAAATTAAAAATTGGGGAAAACAAAAAAATAGGATATTGATTGTTTATAAAGATTTTATGTAAAAGTAATTAAGATACCTAATAAGCTAAAACTTTATTGATAAATGTAATAAATATGTTTTTATTTATAGTATTAGGTTCTTTGCCCAAGGACCCCTATTAGTAAGGTAGGTACCAGCTGGGATTAGAACCCCAGTCTGCCACATCAAACGGTGGCATTGTAACCATTACGCTATCCAGCCACTTATATATAATAGGGTTTCTATTTCTCTCTCCATAGGCACATTGACACTGATGGAAGTTATGCATATGTGTGTTAAAGGAAGAAAAGAGAGATTGAGATTCTTTTATCAACATTTACTTAAGATCAAAGAAAGGCTCTTAAAGACAAGCCAGATGGCATTTTGTTTAGGTTTTATCCAATGGGACAATGAGAATAGGGACAGATATTTGGCAGCATTTAATGGGCACCTAAGCAAGCAAATTATCTTTCAAGAAGCAAATACAACCTCTCTTCTCTGTCGTTAGAAGTGTAGTATGGATCTTGGATGCAGTGCTTACTTTGGTTTTGGAAGAAAAGCATTCCAGGCTGTGAAATACAAGGATTGTTTTGTTTTATGCAAGTATTGTGTATGTCTGTGTAAGTGTGTATGGCTGTAGAGAAAGAGAGAAAAGAAGAAGAAAGAGAGAATGTGAATGTATCAGCAAGTATTATAGTTTTTTTTAATAAAACCTGAAAATATGTGAAAATTTCCCTCACAATCTCAAGAAGCATCTGATGGATTAACCTCTGCATAATAAAGCCAAAGAATCTTTGATCTTTCTCCAAACTGGTTTGAGATGTTACGATCTAAAGAACCCAGATACTTTGGAGGTGTTTCCTGCTTTTGAACAATGACCATTTGTGAGCATTTAAGGCAGGCGCGCACAACTTGAAGGTTCAGGCTTGGGGGCAGTTTTCAGAGCCACTTTTCCTTGTTTGTAATGTTTAAAAATAACAACATGGGAGAATTATTAACTATACAGGGAGTAATATGAACAGTACGTAGTTTAATTTTAATTAAATATACAAAAATTCACATTATATTTGTGTCTCAGCCCTGACTCAGATTTGTCTTGATCTCACCATTGACTTCTTGGAGCGTTGCTTTAGCAGGCCACTTAACCACGCTAAGTGCAACCTCAGCTTATAAAATATTGTGAACCCCAGTTTAAAGACTACTGGGCACTTCACTGTTTGCTTCACTGTCCTTTATGCACCGGGCATCATTAATAGGCATGCATTTAATTCCACTGCAAAGCTTACCTATATTTCTTTTCTTTTCCTTTCCTTCCCACTCCCTACTATGCTTTCACAATAATTTCTACCTTCTGGATAAGTTAGAGCAAACCAATTTTATTCAACAATTTGTTTTCTTTAATAAACACGCTAAGCATATGTAAAAACAGAGGATTTTCAACAGGGTTGAAATTTGCATTGAATTATAAACTTAAAGAGAATTTTTATAAAATTATATATTACTGGTATATGGCACCAGAAAAACTGCCATAAAAGTGTAAGGGAATTTCAAATATTTGTTGGAAATGTAACCAAGTTGTGGCCATTTTTTTTCAGAGAAAGAAAGCCAGAAAAGTGAATGTACAATTGAAACCAGAGACCTTTCTTTGGGTTTAATTGACAGACAAATGGAAATGGATTTTTGCTTTTATGATAACAGCAGTGAGACTTTTATACAGGTAGCTCTTGACTTACGACCTCAATTGAGTTCAAAATTTCTGTTGCTAAGCGAGGCAGTTGTTGAGTGAGTTCTGCCCCATTTTATGACCTTTCTTGTTTTTAAGTGAATTATTGCAGTTGTTAAGATGGTAACACAGTTGTTAAATGAATCTGGCTTCCTTATTGGCTTTGCTTGTCAGAAGGTTGCAAAAGCTGATCACACATGATCCCTGGACATTGCAACTGTTATAAATATGAGTCAGTTGCCAAGTATCCAAATTTTGATCACTTGATCAAATGCAACTGTTGTAAGTGTGAAAAACAGTCATAAGTCACTTTTTTCAGTGCCATTATAACCTCAAATAGTCACTAAACAAACAGTTATAAGTCCTGGACTACTTGTATGCACAAATGCAGAAGGATCTACAAATACATCCATCTACAATGGAACAATGGATGGTAAAGGTGATGGAATAGGTTGGCTGGCTCAGGAATTCTGGGAGTTGAAGTCCATGAGTCATAAAAGAGCCAAAGTTGCCTACTCCTGGAATAGGTGATGCTGAAACTCAGTGTTTCCCAAACTTGACAATTTTAAGGCATGTGGACTTCAACTCCCAGAATTCCACAGCCAGCATTGCTGGCTGTGGAATTCTGGGAGTTGAAGTCCACATGCCTTAAAATTGTCAAGTTTGGGAAACACTGCTGAAACTGATAGCTTTGATTGAAGAAAAAAACTGACTAATTTTGTTTCCGCTTGGAAACCACATTTGGATTTTTTGAGAGATGCTGAAAGAAGTAACATATCTATGTTGGGATTTGATTTTAGAATTGTATGAAAATTAATTAGCTCATGTACTCAAGTTCTTTTCGATGACCGAAATAAATGAACAATCACATTCTTCTTATTCTATGTGAACGCTTTAAAACACAAATCTCATTACAAAGAACCCAAATGTATGCCTGCTTTTTGTCTAAAAATCTTTAGATGAGTACTAGTATAATGTTTTTCTAATGATTTCCAGGAATCATAATATTTTATTTCTCACCCTACAACAACTAATTAATTAACATAAACACCTGGATTAACTTCTGGAGGAGAGGGGCTGCATCAACCTTTTCCAAACTGGTGCCCTCCAGAAGGCATTGTACATTGTACAGTTCCTTGCTATGGACTTGTCATTTCAATATATCTGGAAGGCAGTGGTAAAGAAGAGTTTGTAGAGGTTACAACAGTTCATTTAGTAGTAAATGGTAAAGAAGAGTTTGTAGAGTTTACAGCAGTTCATTTAGTGACGATTCAAAGTTACAATGGCACTGAAAAAAGTGATTTATGACTGTTTTTCACACTTACAACCATTGTACCATCCCCATGGTCATGTGATAAAAATTAGAGCACTTGGTAACTGACTCATATTTATGATGGTTGCAATGTCCTGGGGTCATGTGATCACCTTTTGCAACCTTCTGACAAACAAAGTCAATGGGGAAGCCAGATTCACTTAACAACCATGTTACTAACTTAACAACTGCCGTGATTCACTTAACAACTGTGTCAAGCAAGGTCATAAAATGGGGCAAAATTCACTTAACAAATATTTCACTTAGCAACATAAATTTTGGGCTCAATTGTGGTCATACGTTGAAACTACCTGTATTTAATTAGATGTGCACTTTTCAGTTACTTTTTCTACCAGGACTTCATAGAACTGTGCAGCATTTGGACGTATATGCAAATGATGCATTGAAACTCACCGGTCTAAGTTTAGCATCTGGGCGTTTTCCTTCATGTCTTTTATGCTGGTTTACAATTTTTCATGGTACTGCACAGTCTCTTAGTGGCTCTTTTTTTTTCAGCATTGCAAACATGTGGAAAACTCAATACTCCCAAATGAAGAACAACCAGAACACAAGAATAAATTGCACAAAACAGCAAGTTTCATCAAAAGCATCAATTGTCTTTCCAGGGGACCTCAGTACGTCTGAAACTAATACGGAGACTCTCATGCATCAATGTGAATATCCTAGGATATTTGCCACTTTTAAAATAATCCTCTGCAAAGAACAGATCATTTAACTTGCAAATAAGTCACACAAAAAATAACTGGTCCGAATGAAGACATATTCAAGTTGTTTACAGAAAGAAAATGTTTTTTGTCCAACGAACACAATAGATGAAAGATTCCTACATTGCAACTGGAGGCCTTCAAATTGATGTGTATCTTCAGCTGGTGACCTCTGAGAAGAAAAGGGAGTAGAGGGGAAAAGAGTTCCTTCAAACAAGAGTTTTTTCCTTGTTGCTTCAAGTAAGCCTGGTATTTGGATGGGTTTCTTTCCCTATTCTTTGTTTATAATAAATCCGTATTTATTAAATCTCTCTCACACATACACTCTCACTATCCCTAAGGGAAACTGAATTTCTCCTTGTGACTCAGAGAAGATTGAAATCCATACTTATGCATGTATTGCTTATTTTACTGAGATATTTGTGTCTCTATTTTTTAATAGCCTAAGTAGATTCGATACGTTTTATACATCTTTTTGGATCATGGAGAAAGCTAGGGAGTTCCAGAAAAACATCTACTTCTGCTTCATTGACTATGCAAAAGCCTTTGATTATGTGGATCACAACAAATTGTGGCAAGTTCTTAAAGAGATGGGAGTACCAGACCATCTCATTTGTCTCTTGAGAAACCTATATGCGGGTCAAGAAGCAACAGTGAGAACCGAACACGGAACAACTGATTGGTTCAAAATTGGAAAAGGAGTCCGGCAAGGCTGTATACTGTCGCCCTGCCTATTTAACTTATATGCAGAGCACATCCTGAGAAAGGCAGGGCTAGATGAAACAAAAGTTGGAATTAAGATTGCCGGGAGAAATATCAACAACCTAAGATATGCAGATGATGCCACTCTAAGGGCAGAAAGTGAAGAGGAACTAAGGAGCCTCTTGATGCGGGTGAAGAAAGAGAGTGCAAAAGTTGGCTTGAAACTCAACAGTAAGAAAACCAAAATCATGGCATCCGGCCCACTCAATTCCTGGCAAAGAGATGGGGAAGAAATGGAGGTAGTGACAGATTTTATTTTTCTGGGCTCCAGGATCACCTCAGATGGGACTGCAGCCAAGAAATTAAAAGACGCTTGCTCCTGGGGAGGAAAGCTATGGCAAATCTAGACAGCATACTAAAAAGCAGAGACATCACCCTGCCAACAAAAGTGCGTATAGTCCAGGCCATGGTTTTCCCAGTTGCAATATATGGCTGTGAAAGTTGGACCATAAGAAAGGCTGAGCGCAAAAGAATTGAGGCCTTTGAACTATGGTGCTGGAGAAGACTCCTGCGAGTCCATTGGACTGCAAGGCGTTCAAACTGGTCAGTCCTAGAAGAGATCAACCCCGACTGCTCTTTAGAAGGCCAGATCCTGAAGTTGAAACTCAAATACTTTGGCCACCTAATGAGAAGAAAGGACTCACTGGAGAAGGGCCTAATGTTGGGAAAGATTGAGGGCAATAGAAGGGGACGACAGAGAATGAGATGGCTGGATGGAGTCACTGAAGCAGTAGGTGTGAACTTAAATGGACTCCAGAAGATGGTAGAGGACAGGAAGACCTGGAGGAACGTTGTCCATGGGGTCGCGATGGGTCGGACACGACTTCGCAATTAACAACAACAATACATCTTTTTATTGGCAGGTACAGCTGTTATTCTTAGCACAGTGAAATTAACTGTAGCCTGTCAAGTCTATCAGATGACTTGTAGGGAATTAGGTTAGCGATAAGGGAAATGTATTTTTCATGCCAATATTTTGTTGGGTTTGCTATCTATTTATTTTGAGCTGGTCAATGACTGTATGAAGAACTTAATGATAGTGTATAATATATGAAGCCTTTAGTAATTCTCACCTCTTCACAATCTCCAGACTGTGTCTATGAAAAATCTTTTCCTTCCCTGTTTTACATGTCCGTGTATATATTTCACCCCCTTTTTTGGTTCATTTTTGTCTGATTCTTGGAGACGGCCCGGACAAGTCCCTGCTGCAGTTTCCTCACATGGTTTTTCAGAAGTGGTTTGCCATTTCCTCCTTCCTAGGGCTGGGACAGGGGTAGGTAGGCAACCTTGGCTCTTTTATGACTTGTGGGCTTCAACTCCCAAAATTTCTGAGCCAGCACGCTGAGGTCCACAAGTCATAAAAGAGCCAAGGTTGCCTACCCCTGGGCTGGGAGAAAGTGACTGCCCCAAGGCCACCCAGCTGGCTTAGTGCCCAGGAGGAAGAGGGGCAAGGAAAGAACTTATGTTTGCCTGGTTTGTATCCCTAGCCTTAATTACATGCAATTCTCCATCTGCCTTTTCTACATTTATATACACCAGTGTTTCTCAACCTTGACAATTTTAGGGCATGTGGACTTCAACTCCCAGAATTCCACAGCCAGCATTGCTGGCTGTGGAATTCTGGGAGTTGAAGTCCACATGCCTTAAAATTGTCAAGGTTGAGAAACACTGATATACACATAAGTATATGCGTGTGTGTGTGTGTGTGTGTGTGTGTGTGTGTGTGTGTGTGTGTAAGAGACAGATGATGAATTGTGTGGCATATTAAGTAAGGGAGGTGGAAAATCCAACAAACCATAGAGCAGTGTGATTCCCCACATTCTGGCAATTAGTTTTCAGAGAAAGTTCCAATGGAATCCAAGTGGGAAACTTTCACGAGCATTGCATAGGACCATTCCAATTGCTCCTCTGGGGCAATAAGACTTTTGGAAGAGGAAGCTGATTTTGGCCTTAATGGGAGTTTCACTCCTATAACTTGTTTGCATTTGGAAGAAACAGAGAACAAGCGACTGAAAAGGGGAAAAATAAGGGGAGGAGAGGGAGGGAGGGTGATGGGAAGAAAGGGAGAGAAAGGGAAACCAGCAAAAAGAGAGAAATGGCTGGTTGGAGGATTTCATCACTGGAGTCCAATGATCACGGTTCTCTATAAGCATGTGTGAATGCACTGACATCGGATATGATTCAGTGATTCATGATCTTGGAAAGGCGGGAATTCTTCCCCTCCTACTTCAAAAAGGATCTTAGACTCATGGGAGGAGGGGCAAGGAAAGATTGCTGCATCTGGCCTTGGCTTGGGGGCTTACCAAATTCCTGCCTAGAAATTGAGTTTTGTTCTGTCTTAGATGGAAAAATCTAGTGAGTGATCTTGCAGAGATAATTGACAGCAATTTAGTTTTTAAGTCTTGGATGCATTGAGAACTTCAGTTAATTAATAATGATGTCATGGTCATATTTATCGCGCATGGGCAATTTAGTGCTCACTTTTTATTTCAAGCACGAGAGAAATGCCACTGTGGTTGTCAAAAAGGATTCCGATTCCAAGTTTACATTTATGATGGCATTAAAATGCTTGGGTTTTGCTCTTTTGAACTCTAATTGCTATTTAAATTGTATGATGATCATTTGGAATGATGCTGCCTGGTGTTTTTATTACTGACCAACTCCTTCCTGGCTGACAGAAGGGAGAACCAGGTTTGGCTGCAATCCTGTGAGAGAGCTACATAATTTCTCTGTTTTTCTGTCTTTTTTCCAGCAGTCTAGGCTGTAGCCTAGTGAAGCCAAATGACTTGGATGGGGAATAACCTAGCTTTACCAAATGAAATGGGGAAAAAAAATTCATATTACATCCAAGGGATAGGTTTTAGATAGGAATGTTCTGGCTACTCCCCAAAATAAAACAGACAAAGAAACAAATGAGAGTAAAACTCCAAATATATTTTCGCTCTTTGTGCTAAACAAATGGTGGTCTGAATCTTGCATTTGTAGTTGGGATTACAATGATTTTTGTACTCAGTTCTGTATTTATTTCAAATGCATTATTCATGGTATCCCTCATTAACACATTTTTGTTACATCATCTATTATTGGTATATATTTTTGATACAGATATATTGTCATTGATTTCTTCTTTATCCTTCATCTTATTGTGTTTTGGTGGTGGTAGTGGTGGTTGTCACCAGTGGTTTACTCTTGTGGTAACTCTAACTCTGGCAGCTATTACACTGTTGAAAGCATTTGGAAGAAAACTGATGGCCTAATTTATTTATCCCAAGTGCCCTTAGAATGTTTTAGGTGTGGGGTATTCTTAGAAAATCAATTGACAGCTGTTGACCTATGTGGAAGATATATATGTGCAGTATCAAAACCTAAAAAAGAAAAGTGACTCACAAAGTAGGTAAATTCATTCCTGAGAAGTAGAAGGCTTCACCAAGCATCACCAGCTTGGAGAAAACAGACTTTAACTTAATGTCATAGAGAGCTGAATTTGGTCATTAGTCTGATTCTGAGATACTGCTGATTATCTCCCTAGAGCTTGAAGCAAGTAGCTTTCCAGGGGTCAAGAAAACCAGGATTTTGTTGCTCTGTGAGGGAGATGGGCAGTTTATAAATTTGATATATAAATAATCAAACACAGGTATTTAAAATTTGTCAACAATTCTCTAGAGCTACTGTCTAAGGAAAACCAACCAGGATTCTAGGATTAGGTATATTTTTCCTGCTTAGAAACATGGGATGTGACCTTAACAAGATTGTGACTTGCTGAAAAGAAAGCACAATTTCCCAGTATCTGTGTCAGCCACGTAAGTTTTCCCAACACCTATAATGCCATACATCAGTGTTTCTCAGCTGTGACAATTTTAAGGTATGTGGACTTCAACTCCCAGAATTCCACAGCCAGCTGGCTGTGGAATTCTGGGAATTGAAGTCCACATGCCTTAAAATTGTCACGGTTGAGAAACACTGCCATACATGAAATGAGGTTGAAAGAGGTGGAACTGCCTCCATTCTTTTGGCCTTCTAGAAGGGTATCAAAATCGGGTTGTGCTCTGAGGAGAGCGCTGGGGAGGGCACTCACTGCTCAAGTTGGTTGACAAGGTAATTTAAAATTTTAAAAGTTTAAAATTAAATAATTTTTAATAATTTAAATAATTACATTTTAATTATTTATATATTTATATTTTTTTTCTGATTGTGAGCCGGTAAGCTCATCTCGGTGAGATGAGCAGTATATAAATTTAATAAACAAAAAAATGCTACTTTATCTTCTTTTTTGTGGATCTAAAATCACTAAATTTCAACTGAATTTAGTGAAACCTAAGAGGATCCATTCTGCCTTCCCCTTTCTTCCTACTTCAGGAACAGTGACCATGCATAAGTCTTTCTAGTTGCCAGGTGATTCCATCCATCAACACGTTTAGAGAACATGAAAATTGCAAATTGCATGGAATGAAGTTGGGTGATTTTACAAGCAGATCATGATTTATAATTTGTTTAGCAACCTTTGAAGTTACAATAGTTACAGTTTTCAATTATGACTGGAAAAAGTAAAGTGCTTGCCTTTAGGACTGTTGCTGCATCCTTTTGGTTACATGATTGTGATTGTGGCACTTGGCAGCTGTTGTGTATTTATGATGGTCACAGCATCCCACAGTCATGTGATTGACATTTTGACCTTCCCAGCCAGCTTACGACAAGCAAAATCAATGGGAATGTTGGCAGGGAAAGTTGCAAGCTGCAATCATGTGATGTCTGGCTTAATTACTGTAACACTTAATGTACTACCTAATGTACTATAGCCCTTTTCTCAACCCTATTGTGGTCAATAAGTCAAGGATTACTTGTATTTAATATAACATAGGTATGTTGCGGGTCCCATCTATTTAGGTAGATACATCTGGTGGCATCACTAAAAAGGGCCTTCTCAGTGGTGGCTCCTTCTCTGTAGAATATCATTCTCTTCTCCGGAGACATAATTGATTCCTACCTTGTTGCTTTTCTGAAAGGCTCTTGTCAGGGAATTGCACAGCTGGTGTCCAAATGGAGTCAGAGACCCTGACATGAACTTGTAGTTTTATATAAATAAATATATTTTGCATCTATATATAGAGCATACTAGATAGTCAGGCACACAGGAGCATCATGAAGTTAATTACAAAGCAAACAGAAGAAAAGACAGGAAAAAAGGAAAATTCCCCCTCCGCACCCACAGCAACCAATCACAGTGCAGATTGCCTCATGCAGGAGCCAGCTCTCTTCAACCTATCAGCTATAACTGTGCATTCTGCCTCACTGCTCCAGCTACTAAATTTAAGCATCTTAACAGCCCTGGAGATGTGGTTTGGTCAGTGGGCATTGGGACCACGAATGGAGATGGAGTCGATCAAGTGGTTGATTTGATTGTTATTGCTGCTACCCTTGGGGTAGGATGGTGGTGGTGGTTTATGGGTTTTTATGTGGTGGATTTCTAATGTTCTAAGCCACTTACCTGTGTAGAGTTGCGTGTCTATATAAATTTGTAAAATAAATAAATAAGACATTGCTAAACTTTGAAAGCCATTCTAACATTAATTGTAAGCTTCTGCATAAAAATTGTTAATGGTTATTTTAAATGCGCTACTTGCTAGATTGAATATTTCCAATGTTTTTATTGAGGAACTGACACTTAAAATGATGGAGTACTGCAGTGGATGTTCAATATTTTTTTTTAACGTAACTATTCCAGTTGATGTTCTATTTGACTGATAGAAAGAAGGAAACGGAAACTATTCTAATTAATGTAGCTATAATTTAAAAGAATGTGCAGTTATTTTTTAAAAGAAATGTCACTAAACTGAAATGTAGGCTATCCTTAATAAGTCTGCTATATGGAATACAGTGTATGTTATTTTTCCAAATCAAGCAACAATACATTAATTACTTATTAAATAATGCACGATAGGGAAAATTTGGACATTTAGATGACTAACATATAAAGAAATTATGACTGATAAGAATTGGATTGAATATAAGGGAAATTAAGCTTAAACAAAAATTAATGAGATGATGGTTATAAGAATAATATAAGCTAAAAATGCTATACATAGAGATTATTATTTGTACAAGTATAAAAATGTGTTTGCATTTAACCATTTTTATACTGAAAATATTAAGAATTACATTTTGTGTAAGGTTGAAGAAGGAGAATATAAACGGGAGAAGGGAAGATCAAAGAAATATATTATTAATTAATATACTAATTATGGAATTATCAAACTTAATCATTACTGATTGTTAATTGATTATTATTGTCTTTTTTGTTTTTCTTTTATTAAAACATAAACCAAGACAACACGCTGTACACTAGGCACTGGAGATTGTTATAGTTAAAACCAATAAAATATGTATAAAAAAACACAATACATTAATTACTTACCAGAACTATTTAGTGATGTAAAAATAAAAAGCAGAAAACAGGAGAAAGATTTAAAATAAAGCGGTGTATTTATTCTATCTGGGAAAGATAGATCCCATTATCGTTCATTATTGTTCTTTAAACTTGGCTGTTAAAATCAGATTATTATTAGGTACACCAAAATAAGCTGCAGTTCATGAAAGTTTATGCTGTTTAATAAAAAAAAATTCCTCAGAGCTGTCAGACTCCTAATTTTTTCGCCCCTACGACTGACACAGCGCTCTTCCTTCAGAGTATTCAGTGAATAGACTGCCATCTGCTGGAGCAAATGGTTAGCTCACTATGCAGGAGTAAAGCAGAATAGTAATTATTAAAAACACCGTGATAGATAATGCTAGAGATTTTACCAAAGGCATCATTCTAACATTCATACTTTTCTATAAATAAACCATGAAGCCAAATGAAAACCACTGTGGCATTCTTGAGGCTTGCTCTAAATTTCCCTCTGTGGGTGGGCATTGCAATGTATAGCAGCCCCTGAAACGAGAGGCTTACAGAGTACTGATAAAAATATTTTCAACTTGGTTGCTCATCCTGTAGCTCCAATAATTCCATACAGTCTCTGTGTCTTCATGAGGAGAACTGAAAGCACCTGCTGCACACTGGCTAGCATTGAATATCCATGATGCTGAGTTTTTTAAAAAAGCTTATACCTTGTTATGAGTCAATCAGGAATTTTGGGAGATCTGTGGGATTTAATGTACAGCCTCCCAAAAATCAAATAATATCTGAGAAGTTGTTTATGGTAACTGTGAATATAATTGCTCACATCCATTTCATCTTAGGGAACTTCCAGTCAGCTCTTGATCTCACCCTCTTCTGCTGAAGTTTCAGGTCCTTTCTGAGGTTTTGTGAATGAGGGTGAATGAGGAGAAGGGCAATTGAAAAATCATCTGGCTGATCAATGAAGGAGTGGAAAAACTGGTACCTTAGCAAACTCCTTCCTATTTTCTTTGTTGTCTTTCTTTTCAAAGTAAGAGTCAGGAAAATACTTGATAATTCTGAAAAGAAAGTGCAGCTTCTTAGTATCTGTGTGAAGCATATAATTTTGCCAAGCAATATGTAATGCAGTAAGAAATCACACAGCATGGGGTTGGCATGCTACCTCTCTTCCTTTGTTGTGGATCTAAAATAATTCAATGTTTTTTTCAACTGAATTTAGTCTAATCTAAAAGAATCCACTCCTCTTCCTCCCCCCCCACTTCTTTTTCAAACTGTGAGAGTGTTGAAATTCTGAGAATTTCATTGCTGGAAATTTTTAGGATAAGATTGGAGAGCTATTTGCTTGGGATGGTATGAGGATTCCTGCTCTGGGTGGAAAGTTGGACTAATAACTTTTAAGTTCAATTCCAGTTCTATGATTCTATGTGATTCTGTGTGATCCTATGATTCTGTGTGATTCTATGTGATCCTATGATTCTAGAGTCTATGATTCCATGATTCTAGAGTCTATGAGTCTATGATTCTTGGGAATGTGTGACAAAAAAGCATGTACTAATTCTGATTATAGGTCTTTTCCCTTTTCTTGAATGAGGATTTCTCTTTACATGCACAGGGATGTCTGCACTTGGGTTTCTACAGTATGAAGGGAGACATGGCTGGGTCACTCAGAGGCTTCCTTCTACAAAGCTCCTGACATGTGTAAAAATGGGGCACATGAACTACACCTAAGATCTTTCTCTGCAGGCTGCCAGTCTTAAAAAAATAAAAACCATAGGCATTATAGGGTATTTTCTGTGCCTTTAAATCAGGGGTGTCAAACTCAATTTCATTGAGGGCCGCATCAGCATTGTGGTTGCCCTCGAGGGGCTGGGTGGGTGTGGCCAGGGTGGGTGCAGCCTGCTGGGTGGGTGTGGATGGAGTTGGTGTGGCCTATTGAGTGGGCATGGCCAACCCTACATCGTTCGCATCAAGGGTGCCTGTGGGGGCCTGGGCAGGGGTGGGACAGATCTGAGGCTCTCTGGCAGAAAGGGGTGGGACCAGGCCAGTGCCAAGGCATGGTCCACTGGAGGAGCCTCACAGTTCCTCTCAGGCCATGCGGGGGGGGGGCTGGATGGTGGTGCGGGCTGCCCGGACCCTGGGCAGCAGAGGTCAAACCTCCAGCCTGGCCCTCGAGCACCTGCGGCACCAAGCCCAGTCCCACTTCCTCAAGGGGGCGCCCAGCTGCACTTAAGACTGCTGTTGCTGTGCTTGCTCTCCTTAGCCAGGTTGCTCATGATGGGTATGAGGGCAAAGTCAGAGGGAGGCCCATTCCCTCTCCATGGGAGGAGACCCAGCTTTGTATCCAAAGCTTCCTTAGGATGGGAGACCCCCCCCAGGATAGGCCAGGAGGAGGGGGGCAAGGGGATGGTGAAAGGGCAACAGGGCAGGACTAAGGCAGGACTTCCCTCAGACCCTTCCTCTCCTTCTTTCCATCTTTCCTTCCTTCCTTCCTAAATACAGAGTGGTGGGAAAATATTTGAGATGAGGGAGGGAGAAAAACAGGCAAGAAACGCAGCTGGGGAGGTGTCACCCTTCGTGAGGAATGAAGAAATGCACCATCGCCTGGAAGTGGTCAGCACATGGCCTTCACCTATTTCATTTATCTGGCTTGGTGGGCTCTGGGGGAGGGGATGCCACGAGCAGCGTGAGAGTCAACGTTACCTGCACAATGCTGCCCAGCCCCCAGCCTGCCCAGTTTCGGCAGGCAGCGAGGTGCTCTCCTCACAGCACCGAGAGGCTGAGCCAGGCGGCGCAAATCTGAAAAGAAGCACGATGCCACCCAGTCCCCAGCCTGCCCAGTCTCAGTAGGCAGCGGTGTGCTCTCCTCACAGCACCGAGAGGTTGAGCCGGGCGGTGCGAAGCTCACCGGCTTTGCATCTTGCTGCCTGCTGAAACTGGGCAGGCTGGGGCTAAGCAGCATTGCACTTCTCATCAGATTCACGTCACCTGGCTCAGCTCTTGGTGCTGTGAGGAGACCGCCCCACTGGCTGCTGAAACTGGGCAGGCTGGGAGCTGGGCAGCCTCGTGCTTGTTTTTGTATTTGCGCTGCCTGGTTCAGACTCTCAGCACTGTGATGAGAGTGCCCCGCTGCCTGCCGAAACCCCTCCCCCAGAGCCCATCAAACCGGATATGTGAATTAGGCGAGGGCCATTTGCTGGCCACTTCCAGGTGATGGTGCATTTCTTCATTCCTCACAAAGGGTGACACCTCCCCAGCATGTACCCAGGGGGCGGGGGAGATGCAGCAGGGGCTGGTTCCTCGCTGTTTCCAGACGGCCTTGTAGAGCTAAGACTGAATGCGTTTCAGCATAGACAGCCACCACAAAATTGTACATTGGCTCCTGGCTGGCCTGGGCCAGGGCCAAGGCAGCGGAAGCTGTTCCCTCACTGTTTCCAGGATGGCTTCACGGGCCACATGAAACCACTTCAGGGCTGCATCCAGCCCCCGGCCTTGTGTTTGACATGTCTGTTTTAAATCTACCTGGAAAATCAGGAAACACATTATAAAGAGTTTATATTTGAAAGATGGGATAATAGGTACTGGGTGAGTTCTATCTGTTATGATACTATATTTCTGCATATAATGAACCTATCCTCTGCCCCTATCCTGTCCTCTATGGAAGACAAGCAAAATGGAAAACAAAGTGCCCTCTGGGTTGACTCCATTTACAATTTCTAACTTTACACATTGCAATGAACACAATTTTAGCCTCCTCCTAAAACATTTCCATGTAGAAAAAACTTCCATCCTTGAAGCAGCCCTTATTTGCTTATTTGATTTACACCCTACCTTTAATTTCAAGAGCTCCAAGTTGCTTACAGAGTGCTCTCTTCATCTATTCTTCTTCACAACAAACGTGTGAGGTTGGTTTGGCTTGGTTGAAAGAGAGAGACTTCTACCATAGCTTGTACAACTGCATGTGGGCAGGAGCCTTCATATCTAGTTCAACACATTAACTTGTCTACCACACTGTTGCTCATACAACGCTGGGATAATTATTGCAACTATTTTGCAATCTTGTAAAATAATTATTTTGCTTAGCATTTTTGCCTGCAATATTTATATTCAACACAGCCATGCTCAACTGTTCTTAGAAAGACTAGAGATTGGTAAAGAGGAATTTGCAGTATCTCCTAATGAAAAGCTTTACTGTGTTACCATGGATTTTTATTTGACATGCAATGGAAGCCTCCACACCTATTAATTAGCTTCAGATTCTTAGCTAGCATAAGGAAGCATAGAGAACAAGCTCAAGCATAGCTGATTCTTCCTTTTCAAATGCCACACTTGTAAAATGTATGGACACCATCTGAATTTAATAGCACAGCCCATAGGCAATAGCCTGTAAAAAGTCAATGAATAAAGCAACAAAACAAACAAAGCAATTTAAGGAATCAAATCCTGGGCATATGAAGATCAGTGAGTGCAAAACTGCTCTGGACCAGATATGGACATTGATGAAAACCGCATATGGGGTAATAACGTGTATCCAGTCCAACAATGAAAGCAATGAGTGAGAGCATGACTGAGACAGATAATAAAACACATCATGTACATGCAAGCATCTGAACTGGAATCCATCCTCTTCACTCCTGTGAGATTTCTTGATACATTATTCTGGTAGGATTTGTTGAGCAAGTAAGAATGACAGATATGTGTGTGTATGTGCTTAAGCAAAGCCTTGCTATTGCATATTGTAATCAATAAAGCTAAGAGATTAACGAAAAATTGTGAGCTGTGTGTCATTTAAAGAGCTAGTCACTTGTCTAGGGTCCCAGAAGCATTGCTATCTCACTGCAAGGTGTGTGCATTCCTCAGCTAAACTCCTAACCATTGATCAAGGCTGTATCTCTAGCAATCTTCATTCATCATTTCTGGCCTTTTCTGAGCTGCATAACACTGTAAGCAAGGACAATTGATAAATTATGCCTCAGTGAATGGTGCAAGGAAGACTGACTGACTAGCAGTGAGCTACATCAAATCTTGTGTTGTGGCGATGTAATCAGGATTCCACAGTGACAATGTAAGAGGCAAGACAAGGACTGTTTGCATTTTCTAGCAATTAGATGCAATGGGGGGGGGGGAAGCCAGATTGTATTGCAGAAGACTTTACCTGAAGTAAAAGAAGAAGGACATTTAACAATGTTAAGCAAAAGCTGCTTGAAAAGCTATCTTCTCTATAGATCTCCCTATGCCCTTGTAAGCAAGGGGAGTTTAAGCAGCAAGCAGCCAAGCTGGAATAGGTACAGAATACCAAAACTGCTTTTTCTTATAGTTGCCCATCATTTCTCATGCTAGCCAGACATGATTTAAGTGTTGGAAAAGTTCCAATCATATGCAGTGCCTCCTTGATTTTATAACCTAACTGACCAAGAAAATGAAACATCTGCTGGTGAAAAAGCCAAAACTACCCTCATCCTACCAATTTTATAGTCATCATTTCCCTTAATGCTACGATTAGCTCTATGAAGGGCAAATGCATTGCTCTAAAAGTTATATCTTTATTACGTATGAAAGAAAATACACAGCTGAGGTAATTTGATTTACTTTGTTAACATGTGCAAATCGTTTAATTTGATGTAGAGCTGGGTTAGCTGATGAATGTGGCATCAGTTTTGCTTTAACACAGAGAGGTTAAAATAAGGTCTTGGATAAACTGAGCTCTAAAAGCTTCCTTGGAATAAGTTGTATGGCATGACTAGTTTTGCCCAATTTGTCCATTAAGGATAGGAGTGGATGACTGTGTCAGTTTCAGCCTTTTCCATTTTATAATAAAATAGAGCTGGAAGGGACCTTGGAGGTCTTCTAGTCCAGCCCCCTGCTCAAGCAGGAGGACCTATACCATCTCAGACAAGTGACTGTCTAATCTTGTTTTAAAAATCTCCAGTGATGGAGTGATTTCTGGAGGCAAACTGTTCCACTGGTTAATTGTCCTCACTGTCAAGAAGTTTCTCCTTAATTCCAGGTTGCTTCTCTCTTTGATCAGTTTCCAACCATTGTTTCTTGTCCTGCCCTCTGGTGCTTTGGAGAATAACGTGACCCCCTCTTCTTTGTGGCAGCCCCTCAGATACTGGAACACTGCTATCATGTCTCCCCTATTTCTTCTTTTCTTTAGACTAGCCAAACCCAAGTCCTGCAGCCGTTCTTCATATGTTTTAGTCTCCAGGCCTTTGATCATTTTAGTTGCTCTTTGAATTTTTTCCAGACTCTCAACATCTTTTTTGTGATATGGTGACCAAAATCGGCTGCAGTATTCCAGGTGTGGTCTTACTCAGTGCTGTTTTTGTAAAAACAGAAGGTGCCGGAACTCACATGTCATACAACCCGCCTTGCCTACCCTACAAGGTTCCATCCAAAAAAGTTGCCAGAACTCCGTTCTGGGCGTTCTATGACAAAAAAAGCCCTGGTCTTACTAGGGTTTTATAAAACCGTACTGATACCTTGTGTGATCGTGATTCTATGCCTCTCTTTATACAATCCAGAATTAGCTTTTTTGGCTGCCGCTGCACACTGCTGGCTCATGGTTAAGTGATTGTCCACTAGGACTCCAAGGTCCCTCTCACAGTTACTGTTTTTAAGCCAGGTCTCGTCCAACCTGTACTTGTACCTTTAATTTTTCCTGCCATATGTAAAACTTTACTTTTCTCCACATTGAAACTCATTTTGTTGGACAGGGCCCATTGTTCAAGTTTGTCAAGATCTTTTTGGATCCTGAGTTTGTCTTCTGGGGTGTTGGCTACTCCTGCCAGTTTGGTGTCATCTGCAAATTTGATGAGTCCCCTTCAATTCCCTCATCTAAGTCATTGATGAAGATATTGAAGAGTACTGGGCCTAAGACGGAACCTTGTGGTACTCCACCGCTTACTTCTCTCTATGTGGATGTAGTACCACTGAGGACTACTCGTTGAGTATGGTTTGCCAGCCAGCTACAGATCCATCTGGTGGTGATGTTGTCTATTCCACCTTTTTCTAGCTTACCAAGGAGTGGGTTGTGGTCTACTTTATCAAATGCCTTTTAGGTTGCTTCTGTCTCATTTTGGTGTTGGTTTGTGACTTTTCTTGCATTTACAGGCATTTTGAACCGGAACAAATTTTTGCATTTGAGGAAGATACAAAAAAGAACATAAATGATATATAGAGAAGCAACTTCTGATCATCCAAGCAGTTGCAAATTTATTCTCTAACCTCGCTCATTAAAATTGCATTGTTATTCTTTTCTTCCCTTTTAAACAACTACATAAACCACCAGTTCATTTTTTCCCCCAATTTTCAGCAAATAAATCCAGAAGGGATTTGCAGGATAATGCAAATTGATTACACTATGCTCCTCTAATGACTATAATAAAGAACTGATTTTATTTTATTCTCAGCAAGAAATTCAGGCAAACAGCTTGCCAAGCCTTTTTATATATATACATTGTGGTAGATTAATGTAAGAGATCCAGCTTGGTGTCGTGGTTAAGGCACCAAGCTAGAAACTGGAGAACTGTGAGTTCTAGTCCTGCCTCAGGCACAATGCCAAATGAGTGGCTTTGGGCCAGTCACTCTTTTTCGGCCCCAGAAAGAAGGCAAGGGCAAATCATTTCTGAAAATGTTTCCAAGAAAATTGTACTGGCTTGTCCAAGTGGCCACTAGGAGCCAAAACATGAAGGCACAACAACAACAACAATAATAGATGCCTTTGGCGCAACCTCAAAACATCTGGACGCCACTGGAACACCATTAAATATTGATAAAAATCACCACCAGTCAATTGCAAAAGGCAGCTTTATTTTGATCATCTTACAGTACATCTTGCAACACTACCTTTAACACAATCAAACAATAACACTTGCTTATTCCAGGTCCTTGGGAAGGACTCAATAAGTGAATAAAAATGCCAAATCTAGTCTAAACATCTGGCTGACTGTGTGACCAACCATAATAAATAATAATCATTCTGTGCAGGCCGTGGAAATCTTCACCTTAGTGAGTTGTGCAGTAACTGTATATATAAGTCTTCATTAGCTGGTTTCATGCTGGAAAAAAACGACTGCACCCTCCCAGGCGTTTATGTGAAAATCACTTCGTTCCTAGATATTTTTATTGGTATTAGTATTACAGCTATTGACTGGGTATATCTTGTGGAATAGCGGAACTGCAGTTCTGTACATCTTGGCCCTCTTCCATAGCTGCTTCTACTGAGAAAGGGAAGTGGTGGGGTGTCTGAAATTTCTATAGATAATGTTAAACATATGTAGCCCAAGTAGCATTATATTTTAAAAGCCAGAAAGCATTAACTATATATTACCTTCACAACATATATTCAGGATCTGTAATATTGTCTAAAGCAAGAAAAAGGAGAACTCTTATACCATTTGATGGCCCTTGATATTTTATCCTCTCTTCCTTTCCTCTTTCTGTCTATCATTTAACCTGTTGCAAAACTTATTGCAAATTAAATTATTCTAAAATCACTGAGCATCAACAGACAAAGAATCAGGATCAGGGAAAAGAACAAGCAGGAAAGAATTCTAATTTTAGATTGTACTTACCCTTGCTTATTTATTTCTCATGCTTCCCTTTTAGTCTCTGTTTACCAGTCAGAAATAGTTGTACTTTATTTGATTTCTAGAGACACTCATCTTAACCAGTCACTCTAGGTCAGGAGGTGAATATTATAAAAAACCTGAGAAACAATTAGAACAATATAGAATAAATATATATGGTCAGTGAGTAAAACCATTGTCGTAAGCATTAATATAGTCAGGAAACGGGGCCTTTAACACATTCAGAGCCCCAGGCTTGGACACATAACCAGGTCTTCATGGCCTTGCAGAAGGCCATGGAGGGCAAGGTTACTGCAGAAGTGGTTTGTCTCCTAGTCCCTATCCGCCAATATGTAGCCCAAGTAGCATTATATTTTAAAAGCCAGAAAGCATTAACTATATTTTACTTTCACAACATATATTCAGGATCTGTAATGTTGTCTAAGGCAAGAAAAAGGAGAACTCTTATACCGTATGATGGTCCTTGACATTTTATCCTCTCTCCCTGTCCCTCCCTCCCCCCTCATATCTATCTATCTGTCTGTCTGTCTATCTATCTATCTATCTATCTATCTATCTATCTATCTATCTATCTATCTATCTATCTATCTATCTATCTACTTACCTACCTACCTACCTACCTACATCTATCTATCTATCTATCTATCTATCTATCTATCTATCTATCTATCTATCCATCCATCCATCCATCCATCCATCCATCCATCTATCTATCTCCCTCCCTCCCTCCCTCCCTCTCTCTCTCCCTCCCTCCCTCCCTCCCTACATCTATCTATCTATCTATCTATCTATCTATCTATCTATCTATCTATCTATCTATCTATCTATCTATCTCTATCTAATCTCATGTTTCTTCTCAAGAGCAAGCCTGGGTTTGGGTAACACATTTTAAGACTTAAAGAAACTGAGTATGATTAGAGAAGGGCAACAAAGCTGAATCCTAGAAACTAATGATGAGGGACTGAAGAAAATGGGTATATTTTACTTGAAAGACTGGAAAGGGTTATGACCTGATGGATGGATTGTCACGTGGAAGAAAACCAAGAACTGTTACATATCACCCCAGAATACAAGACAAAGAATCACAGGTTGTTTTTTTTAATTACAGGAAGGCAGATTCTGGTTGAAAATTTCCTAATTGGTAAGAACTGATTGATTGATTATATGCCATTATGTCATTTTTAATTCCTGGAATCAACCACAAAGGCAGACATTTTTTCCATGACAATCATCTCTAACCTGATCTTGGTGAATACTTCTACAATTTATCAAGGAACAAGAAACCAGGATTTGTGTTGATGGCAACTATCATTTAGTTTTGAAGGAATTCTCCTGTCTACAATAGCAGCCATGATGCAAGAATCCCAATATTAGCCACATCCTAGCTAATAGCCTTCTGCCTGTAAGGAATTTCCTCATTTATACAGAAAATAAAGTCAGCATAATTAAATGGGATTCTATCCCAGTTTTACTTACTCTCAGATAAGCATGTAGTCATTTCACTGGAAATGGAGCTATTCAAGTACCTGTAAATTGCTATCCTAGTTGCAAGTAAGTTACAATGAAGCCAGAATTAAAGAAATAGGCAGAGGGATAGATCAGAGATTTAGTGACATATAGGATTAAACTGATTAATCGACTATCTATATTTTGTATCCAGAAAGAGCTCTTCTCCATTAAATGTTAAATTCTTTTTTTTCTTTTTCGGTGAGGTGGTAAAAGTACTGTCACAAATGCCAGTTTCCACTGATTTCTAAATGCCACTAAGAGTTAAACTGATTCAGCACAATCCACAGGTCATATATAATAGTGTTATTTGATTAATGGAATAGCTTTGGCTACCGTCCATCCCAGATTCTACCTTCCTTCTAATCTGTAGTTCAGAAAGTGCAGAAGTGGGATGGTGGAAAGAAAGTGATGAAAAGCGTTGACCTCTTGATCAGAAATCTCTTAGTGTAACATTGGATGTAGCCCATTCTTGTGTTTCGGGATTCGAGGCATTGAAATACGACACATTGTAAAGCAAACTTCTTTATTTCTCTTTAACTCTGCTCCAAGCAACTGCAAAATAGGCACGCAGGCCTTTTATAGATTTCCAACCCCAGGCAGTCCAGCCAATAGGAATCCCTCTTTCTTCGTGCCTTGTGCATGTGCAATCTTTGACATCTTCTGCTTCAAAGGCCTCGCTGCAAGTCTTTGTTGAGGGGAAGGGCCCATTTGCCAAGCTCACCTCCAGCGATGCTGTACTGGCAGGTGAGTGCAGAGCTGGACGCCGATTCCCAGGCTTCAGGCTTTTCAGATGAGGCTTATCCTCTTCTTATTGCCTTTTTCCTTGCAGCGATCCCATCTTTGTCGCCACTTTTGTGTTTTGGGATTTGAGGCATTGAAACACGACACATCGTAAAGCAAACTTCTTTATTTCTCTTTAACTCTGCTCCAAGCAACTGCAAAATAGGCACGCAGGCCTTTTATAGATTTCCAACCCCAGGCAGTCCAGCCAATAGGAATCCCTCTTTCTTCGTGCCTTGTGCATGTGCAATAGTCCGGCGCCAGCCAGTCTGGTTCTGGGCAGCTTTTAGGTTGTCCGGGACCATTTGCAACATTTCTGAGCCTGCTGAGTTTCCTCATCAGGCCCAGACACAACACCCCTCCCCCCTAGACAGAACACACACCTTCCCATTTTTCACCATCATAATAATAAAAATAAAAAAAATAATATTCCTGCTCACATGTAGGCAACATTCCTATAAAATAATAGGGTTCTCTAACAACCACCCTTTAATGTGGACTTCCTGTGTCTATCTTTTACCCCACATAGGTCCAACTCCTATCCTAGACTAGTAAGGTTTCCTTGTGCTGACAGGAACCTCACATATTCACCTAGGTGCTTAGGAGGGGCCTTAGCCCTTTTTGACCTACGCAAAGTCAGGGAGGGTGCCTCGCCTGTCAGCTCACCTGCCCGGCTAGGCAGACCAGGACTTGTACTTAAGGGTGCTGGCCTACTGGCCCATCTGGTGGGCTTGCTAGACCAGGACTTTTATGCACAAATTTTGCAGGTGACCCCTGTTGAGGCGTGCTGGCAGAGTTGCCAGGGCTCTCTCCAGGCTCCATGAGAGTGGAGGAAATTCCACTGAAGTGGTTGAGGAATCCCCAACTTCCCTGGATGGCTCCAGGGAACTTAGTCTCTTGAGCCCGTGACCAGTCTCGGACGTGACCTGCATTGCAGGTGTGCCCCAATACTCCCAATCCCCTGTGGCCGAGGTGCCAGAGTCAGGAGCCACCTCTATGGCAAACCCCTCTTCAGGAGAATTCCTGTTTGGTGCTCTTGCAGATACGCCGGCCACCCCTTGGAATGACTTCCTCTTGGGAGCAATTGCTGATGCACTGGACTCTCTGTTCGGCATAATAGCTGAATCGGGAGGATGCCATTGCTCCTCCCCTGGGAAATCCCTAGCGACCTGTGGTAATTCCCAGGAACAGTGGGATTGTGTCTCAGAAGGTGATCTGAAGTGTGATGTAGTTCCTGGGCCCCGTCCCCCCGAGAGCGGAGGCAGGGGCGGAATCAACAGGGGACAACCACCAGCGCAGTTGATCGATGTGGCGCCGCAGGACACGGCCATCTCCCAAGATCACTTCATATGATAGAGGTCCAGAGATCTTACAGATGACAGCAGGAACCCAGAGATGTCCAGGACCATAGTTTCTAGCCCAGACCGGATCGCCCATCTGAAGTCTCTGAGGAGCCCATGGTTGTGACACCTGGGAAGACACCCGGTCGGGGTGCAATCTGTCTAACTTTGTGATGAGGTGGCGGCCCCAGCAGAGTTCAGCTGGGCTTTTCCCCGTGGCAGTGCAAGGTGTGGTGCGGTGTGCAAGAAGAAAGTCTGCTAACCTGTGATGCCAGCTGCCGTGAGTTAGTCTTTTGAGCGTGTCTTTGGTGGTGCGCACCATTCTTTCCGCTTGCCCGTTGGTGGAAGGTGGAAGGGAGCTGACGTTGCATGCCATATCAAGTTGGCCTGAAGGAAAGCCTGGAACTCATAAGATGTAAATTGAGGACCATTGTCAGAAACGAGAACATCAGGAAGGCCATGGGAAGCAAAGATTCCTCTTAGCACATGGATGGTCCTAGCAGTAGTAGTGGAGGAGACAGGTACAACCTCTAGCTACTTGGAATGGTTATCCACAAGGATAAGGAAGAATTGCTCCTGGAAGGGCCCAGCATAATCTAAATGTACCCTTGACCAAGGGGTTTGTGTCTCCTCCCACCTGTGTACAGGGGCCTGAGGCATTTCAGGCCGGGATTGTTGGCACACCTGGCATCCGTGCACCTTAGCTTCAATAGCTTTATCAAGCCCAAGCCACCAGAGATGGCTGCGCACAAGCGCTTTCATGCGCGTTATGCCCAGATGTCCCTCATGCAGAGAGGACAAGACTCTAGACCTCAGTGAGGGAGGGATAACTACTCTACTCCCCCATAAAAGGCACCCATTAAAGGTAGATAGTGCGTGTCTCCTTTGCCAGAATCTTTGAAATGTAGCATCTGGACACGTGTCAGGCCATCCTGACAATACCCATGTCAGCACGCATGCAAGCATGTGACCAGTGGCAGTTTCTGCATCCACATCCCTAGCATTGAGGGGAGATTCAGGCAACTCTTGAATGGAGAGAATATTAATAGCAGGAGCAGGATCTGCCTCTATCTGTTTTAGAGGTAATCTGCTGAGGCCATCTGCATGGCCCATTTCCTTTCCAGGTTTGTGAATTAAAGTGTAGTCATATGCTGACAGGAAAATATACCATCTCAGCATACGTGGGGAAATAATGTGTGGTGTTTGTTTGTTTGTGGTAAACAAATCCAGCAAAGGCTTATGGTCTATGTTCTCAACCTTTTTAATGCCGCGACCCCCAACCGGTCGTAAGTCGAGGACTACCCAAACAGTCGTAAGTCGAGGACTTTCCCTGCCCGGGAGCGCTGCGCATGCGTGGTGTTGCCCCCTGCGCCAGCCAAGGCGTAGCTGGCAAGTGGCAGAGACGGAGCAGGCTGACCACTGGCTGGGCCACCAGCTGGCCCAGCCCAAGGGAGATAAGGCACCCGCCGGGCCCCACACGTGCCAGCAACCCTCCCTGCACCCACCGGCCTCCCACCTCCCACCCCTGGCCCTCTTTTACTTACATTTTTAGTAGTTGCTCAGCAGGGAAGGGTGGAAACTTCCAGACAGTTCGCCTTCGCTGCAGACAACTTGCAGCACCGTTTGCAGAATGGGACTTTTGGTGGGCTCAGCAGGGCAGAGACAGCCTGGACAATTCCTATTGGCTTTTGAAAGCCAATAGAATTAGACTCTATTCAAGAGTCTATTCTATTGGCTTTCAAAAGCCAATAGAATAAAAGGGAGTAGCACAGCTAAGGAAAAGGGGAAGAAAATGGCGGACTGCGTTGTTTGGCGACCCCCGTGAAATGGTCGTTCGACCCCAAATGGGGTCGTGACCCATAGGTTGAGAACCGCTGGTGTAGACCGTGAAGTGGCGGCCATATAAGAAATCATGAAATTTCTTTATGCCAGTCACTATGGCCAAGGCTTCTCTGTCAATCTGAGCGTAATTACGCTCTGCAGATGACCTTGAATAGTAGGCCACAGGACTTGGGTCCCATCAGCCTTCAGGTGACTGAGTACAGCACCCACCCCATAAGGGGATGCATCACAAGCGATGCATACAGGCAGTTGCTCATTAAAATGGGCTAATACCGCATTTGATGAGAGCAAGGCCTTGACCTCCTTAAAACTCCTCTCATGGACTTCAGTCCACTGCCATGGACCTTGCTTGTCCAAGAGCTGGTGTAACAGCTCAGCCACAGCAGCCTTATGGGGAAGGAAAGCATGATAAAAGTTAAGAAGTCCCAAGAAAGTCTGAAGTTCGCTCGGACTTGGGACTTGGGGCCTCCTGAATGGCCTTCAATTTAGACTCTGCAGGGTGGATGCCTTGAGCATCTATTTTAAAGCCTAAAAATTCTGTAGAAGTAACACCAATTTTACTTTTGTCCTTTTTTAATTTGAGGCCCACTTGATGGAACTTCATCAACACAGCCCTTAATCTTTCAGCCAAATTCTGCAATGACTCCCCTGCAATGAGGACATCATCAAAGTAGGGGCAGACCCCCGGGATATCCCTGAGCGTGTGCTCCATGATGCTCTGGAATATGCCAGGAGCAACATTCACCCCAAATTGTAACCTTTTTACTTTAAAAGCGCTCCTATGGGTCACTATTGTTTGGACTTCAGCAGTTGCCTCATCAACAGGTAGCTGTTGATATGCCTGTGCTAAATCAAGCTTTGCAAACAGTGTTCTCCCTTTAAGGGAGGCCAGAATATAACTCACTACTGGTACAGGATATGCATGCTGTTGCAAAGCTGTTTTCAGAATACACTTATAGTCTGCGCAAATTCGGACTTCCTCATTAGTCTTTAAAGGCGTCACGATTGGGGTTTCCCATGGACGAGTCCACAGGTTCCAAGATGCCCTGCTGGAGCAGCTTGTCCAGTTCAGCATCAATCTTGCCTTTGAGGGTGAACTGCACCCTCCTAGGCTTAATCCTAACTGGTGCGATGTTTGGGTTTAATCGCAGTGCGATGGGAGGCCCTTTGTATGAACTAAGCTCTGAACTAAACACATCTGCAAACTCTTTGCAGACTTCTGCAAGTTCTGGAGTTTGCAGACTATTCAGACCAGTCACCTGAATTCCCAGGGCCTCAAACCAGTCGAGTCCAATTAGACTCGTATGATCACCCCCAACAACCACCACATCTAAGAGGCCTTGGAAAGCCTTACACTGCACTTTGAGTGTTGGTTCTCCTAATACACTAACCTTTGAATTTTGAAAGTCAGTAAGAATTAGGTTCGATGGCCTGAGTTTGACTCGATGGCCAATACTGCAGCAAATCCTTTTAAAAGTATTGTGTGAAATGATCAATAGAGCGGACCCGGTGTCCAGCTCCATCGATAAGGGAACCCCTTGTAACTGTACATCAATGCAAAGCTTCTTTTTAAGGGACTTGTGTGTCCCCATTCGCAAGATGCTTCTACGTGATGCGCAGAAACCCACCCTGTGGTGGCTGGGGACCCTGGTACCTTTCTGAAGGGATTCTTCCTGAGGTTGCACCTGCTGGCGACCCAAACAAATGGTGGCAATGTGGTCTTGCTTACCACATGCCCGGCACATGGCGGAGCGGAACCAGCAGTCTGTTCACTTGTGGCGTCCTCCGCAACTGAGACACTGAAGGGCTGCTGGGGCCTTGTCTGGTTTTTCTCACGGTCTTCTCACCGCCGGCTGGTGAAGTCTGTCCACCTCCTCTTCAGGATCCGAGTCTTGGACTTCCTGAGTGACCTCTTGATGGACGGTCGCGACGGCTGGAGCGTGTCTGGCAAGCCGCAGAGCCTTCACAGCACCGCCTGCTGCTTCTTCAGCTGCAACTTCATGTAAGACATCTTGGAAGGTGACTTCAGCTTTAGCAAAGATTTTTTGTTGCAGCTCCCTGCTTCTCAGGCCGCAGACAAAACGGTCTTGTAAGCGTTCTTCCAGGTCCTTGAATTCACAAGGCCTGGCAGCTTGTCTCAACGTAGCAATGAACTCAGCAGCAGACTCACCCGGCTTCTGATCCCTCTGCTCAAAAGCATGCCTCCATGCGATCACAGAAAGCTTGGGGTGGAAGTGATCCTTCAGCATGTTTTTTAGGTCTGTATAGGTGACAGACTCCAGCGGTGCCGGGGCAACCAGGTTCTTGGCTACATCGAAAGTGTCCTGACCGCAGACGCACAGCAGGGTTGCTGCTTTCAAGCCGTCTTCCCGAACCTGGTTAACCCTTAGGTAATTTTCCACCCGAGCCACGTAGGAGTTCCAGCACTCCGGGTTAGAGACGTCGAACTTGGACAGACGTCCAATCTTTGACATCTTCTGCTTCAAAGGCCTCGCTGCAAGTCTTTGTTGAGGGGAAGGGCCCATTTGCCAAGCTCACCTCCAGCGATGCTGTACTGGCAGGTGAGTGCAGAGCTGGACGCCGATTCCCAGGCTTCAGGCTTTTCAGATGAGGCTTATCCTCTTCTTATTGCCTTTTTCCTTGCAGCGATCCCACCTTTGTCGCCACTTTTGTGTTTTGGGATTTGAGGCATTGAAACACGACACATCGTAAAGCAAACTTCTTTATTTCTCTTTAACTCCACTCCAAGCAACTGCAAAACAGGCACGCAGGCCTTTTATAGATTTCCAACCTCAGACAGTCCAGCAAATAGGAATCCCTCTTTCTTCACGCCTTGCACATGCGCAGTAGTCTGGCGCCAGCCAGTCTGGTCCCAGGCAGCTTTTAGGTTGCCCGGGACCATTTGCAACATTTCTGGGCCTGCTGAGTTCCCTCATCAGACCCAGGACACAACACCTATTATCTGATCTTTTCTTTCTGTTTGAAAAGTCACACTTGCATTTCGATATTCTTCAGACTCAGATGTAAAATAATCACAGGCTGTCTCCCAAAAGTATTCTGCAGACTTTTTCTTCCAGTTATTCTGCTTTGACAATAGTATAGAAAAAAAAAAAAACTTTTTCCCCCTGAGATAACACTGAGTTCTTTAAAATGAGGTATATCTTACCTTTAAGTTGTATTTTTGGGGTCAAGCCATGAACACTGTATTTTAAACTTAGGACTCCATAGTCACTGACCTTAGTATAATTTCTAACAATGTTTATGGAACTACATGGGCCGTAAGTTAAAGCAATATTTGGCCTGACGTATTTGTATCTGTTCACTGTTTCCCAAAGAGACTTTCAACATTCTTGTTGATGAAGTTCACCAGAAGGCTTTCAGCTCTAATGGTATACTGGAAACAATACTTGCTATTGGAACCAAGGCTTTTTAGTTACACATGGAGCCAAACTTTGTTAAGAACTACGAATGTGGAAAAGCTGAATCAAATCCAGTGGAAATTTGGAATCTGACATGAAGATTTTTCTAAGCATTATCTCATTTCATCTTCATTTGTCACATTTACACAATGATATAAATGGACAATAATATGAGTCAACGGGTTGGAAAATACCATATGGCCAAATGTGAACTGTTCTCAAGAGTGTAGAAGTCCAGAAAAGGTTGTTCCCACCTATATTTTCATAAAAATGACTCTTTTTTAAAAAGAAAAATGGATCTCAATTATTCCAAAACTCAGAAAAAGCATAAAAGACATTTTCTTTACACAATTGTTCCCAAAGTGGTGCCCTCCAGTATGTTAGACTGTAGCTTAATCAAATTAAGTAGGTGTTTGGGGAGTTATTGTTTAATACTTATACAGGAAACTAGTTGAGAAAGAAGAAGTTTAAGTAATCATAATACAATGTTGTTTATGACATAGATGCAGATGTTACAATTCTGTCATCTAAAATGCATACAGAGTAGGCATTTAAATGTTCTTCTTTAGTGCTACTGAATATAAAGCTGAACTGGTTTGCCTTCTTTGATGCATTCGGAGGAAGGACCTGGAAAAAGGCAATAGTTAAATAATTGCCCTATTTCTGTCTTCTGAAATTTAAACAAGCTTATATCGCTATCGTTTCGTAGAGAATCAAAGAACTGACTGCAAAAGTCCACATTTGGAAATTAAGAACATAGATGGATTGTTTTTAACACTCATGTGTCTTTTTATCATGTCTGGCTTTCATACAGTATTATTGTTTAATATGATTGTTATGGTAATTATTTATATTTTATGAGGTTTTTTATGTTTACTTGGATGTTAGTAGTCCAGAATCTCTTGAGCTGGCAAAATAGAGATATTAATCAGACACACACACACAAATGCTCAATGCTGCTTTGAATATTTATGATCTATGCTAGATATGGATTAGAACTCACGTAAATCACACCTAATATCCACATCTAGAAGGCATTAAATTGAGGAAAGCTGCTCTGGGCAGACAGATTATGACTTTCATTTTATCCACCCTTACATAGTAGGTCACTGGATACATTGATATGCCTGTTTTAAGTTTTCTACTCTTTTGAAACATATCTGCATCCTGTTTGCTTCTGCCAAGTTCAGAATCCTGAGAATAGGCATTAAACACTATTTAGTGTTTCCTCTGGCTAACCTATGAAAGAGTGTAAAAATGCCATTTGGAGATATAAATGGGAAGGGGGGAGGGTGAGGAGTGGGAGGGAGTGGGGAGGAGAGTGGGGGAGACACCATTTGCCCTTCTCTCCTTAAATGGGACAGATGCTGCTGCCATCCCCTGCATACTTTCAATACCGTTTCTGCTTAAAAACCCCTGCAAGCTATAAACATGAAAAAGACATGTCCATATTACAGGTAATCCTTGACTTACAGCCATTTGTTTAGTGACTGTTCAAAGATACAACAGCACTGAAAAAAGTGACTTACAACCGTTTTTCATACTTATGGCTATTGCAGCATCCCCATGATGATGTGATCAAAATCTGATTCCTGGGGACCGGTTCATATTTATGAACCAGTGTCCTGGGATCATGTGATCACCTTTTGCGACCTTCTGACAAAGTCAATGGGGAAGCCAGCTTCATTTAATAACCATATTACTAACTTAACAACTGCAGTGATTCACTTAACAACTGTGCCAAGAAAGGTCATTAAGTGGACCAACATCCACTGTACTGCAACTAGATATTTCTTTTTACAATTGCTCTGGCTACGATTGTAATGTGGCAACAAGAATAGGGGAAAACTGACTGATATGGACAGTTTGGGCTATTTTCTTATTCTTGCAATTTTGGAGGAACACAATTGGCCAAGGAAAGAGAGTAGAGTGAAACTGACAGGCATCCTGACTGTTTCTCTCTTTTAATTTATGGAAAGCTCCTTGAGAAACACTTAGTTCCCCAATCCAGGCATTTCCATTGAGACATGTCAAGAAAAAGAGCGCAGCGAAGCATTTAAAAACCTGTGGGATGTCAACGCTGCTAATATTGAATATTCTTGCTTTGACAAAATATGCAGAACTGTCTGGTATTTTTAGAGTTAATTCAGATGACAGAAAAAAAAAAGGGGAAATAACAAAAGCCAGAGAAAAGGAACTGAAGTGAATCTCTGCCCTCTGGGCTAATTGGAAGATGTGACTTGTGACTGCAAAATAAGGGAGGGGTATAGCAAGACAAGTTAGATGCCAGCAAGAGGAATTCAGATTCTGGCATAAACCTCCATGATGTGCCATTAACTTGTAACACTGGTAATAAAGGCTTTAAGACAGTGATGGTGAACCTTTTAGAGACCGAGTGCCCAAAATGCAACCCAAAACCCACTTATTTATTGCTGGGTGCCAGGTGGGCATGGCCCACTGGGTGGGCATGGCTGTGGTGGTCATGGCAGGCTGGATGGGTGTGGCCAAGGTGGGCATGGTCACCTCAATGTTGCTCGTGGGGAGGGACGTCTGTGGGGGCCGGGCAGGGTTGGGGGAGATCCAGAGGGTCTCTGGCAGGTGGGGTGGTGGGTAGGAGGCTCGTTCTGTGAGGTGAGGCAAGGTGGGGTGGGGGTGCCATTATCTCAGGGCAAGGCAGGGGCCGGAGCAGCTGCTACTTGACACCATCAGCCCCCACACACAGAGGCCAGTGAACACATGGGGGCTGATAGTGTCCGTCAGCACCCACAGCCTACCGGCCCCTCGACCGGCGCATTCTGGGGCTCCGCAGCCTGCCACCAGCAGTTCAGAGAAGTGCCCAGAGAAAGGGCTCTGAGTGCTGCCTCTGGCACGCGTGCCATAGGTTTGCCACCACTGCTTTAGGATAAATATGCATGGAAGTTCTTTGAAGTGTTTCATTACTCGGAACCATGACACGGAGGTTATCGGGGCATAATACTACAGAGGAAATTATGTTCTACAAGAAAATTTGGAAAATGGTAGGTGACAAAGTCGGTAAAGCGCAGGATAGATTTTGCAGGAATTCCAATTACTCAAATTATCTATACTTATTAAATTTTTATGTCACCCACCATCCCTATAAGGGGACTCTGGGCAGCTATGTATATTCTTCACTGAGTTAAAAAAAGAATCCTAGTAGGATATTGTTATAAAGCTTTCTTTAATGTGTTTATACCCCTAGCCTTGTGACATGGGGAGTAGTGTAAGTAATTATATTCCTTTAGTGTTTCAGAAAAGTCCCAGCGTTTGTAATACACGCTAACTTCATCTTAGCCACAAACCAGTGTGTTTCTAATTTACAAATCTGGCAATTTTTCAATAAGCTGTTGCACTTTGTCTGATCTGTTCTCAAAATACGGAAGTGCTTGAAGCATGGCCACCTGCAATAACAGATTACTGTTCCCTAAAATATTATCCTACACCTACAATGCGGAGGCGCAAAACTTCTTTTTTTTTTTTTTTAAAAAAAAAACTTTGTTATTTCTTTTTGCTAAAAAAAAAGAGAGGAAGCTATCCCAAAGAAAAGCTAGTTTTCAGCAGCTTCTTTGTTCCCCAAATCAACTGGCATCAAAGTCTAATGAAAACCTGTATGCGGACACTGGATCTAGTCCAAGGTACACTATTGGCCTATGTTAAATTCCTTGGGGACATGACTCATAAAAAACATGAGGCTGTCATCATATGGCTGGTGGCTCCAATAAATCAAATTTACTTTGAAAATTGAAGCATAACAAAATTTTATTAGGTGAAACTTTGACGTTTCTCACAGCCATCTTGCACATATATATTTTTGATTACTTGCAGCAGTTTAAAAGAATGCCTCAATACTATTAAAAAAAACAGAGATCTCAATGATATCTTTTTAAACGGTTTTAACTGGTGATAATTGGAACTGTGACTGTATATATAAAGTTTGTGTGCATAAAGATGCACTAAATAATAGTATGAAGATACTCAATGTTTGTTTGATTTTGAGATTCTGTTTTTAAAAACAAGTGCTTGCTTTCTTGCATGATAAGGAGAAACACATTTTAAAGAATAGAATCTCAAAGCCACACAAGCGTTATGTCTCTTCATACTATTGTTTAGGACATGATAAGTGTAGGATGACCACAATAGTCTGATCAAGGAACAATATTACATAGTCGGGTAACAAAGTATCTGAAAGCAAACAACCAAGCTCAGAGAGCATCAAGGACTCCACAATTAAATCTTAATCTACAGGGGACATGATAGCAGTGTTCCAATATCTCAGGGGCTGCCACAAAGAAGAGGGAGTGAAGCTATTTTCCAAAGCGCCTGAAGGCAGGACAAGACGTAATGGATGGAAACTAATCAAGGAGAGAAGCAACCTAGAACTAAGGAGAAACTTCCTGACAGTTAGAACAATTAACCAGTGGAATAATCTGCCTCCAGAAGCAGTGAATGCTCCAACACTGGAAGTTTTTAAGAAGAGACTGGATAGCCATTTGTCTGAAACGGTATAGGATTACCTGCCTGAGCAGGAGGTTGGACTTGATGACCTCCAACGTCTCTTCCAACTTTATTATTATTATTATTATTATTATTATTATTATTATTATTATTATTATTATTATTATTATTATTATTATCATCATCATCATTATTATTATTATAGATACAGTCTGTAGTCGTTGACTTACAACAGTTCCCTTAGTGACTGTTCAAAGTTGCAACAGCACTGAAAAAAGTGATTTATGATAATTTTTCACACGTACAACCATTGCAGCATCTCCATGGTCATGTGCTCAAAATTCAGATGCTTGACAACTGACTCATATTTACGACAGTTGCAGTGTCCTGGGGTCACGTGATCACTTTTGTGACCTTCTGACAAGCAAAGTCAATGGGGGAAGTCAGAGTCACTTAACAACTGTGTGGCTAACTTAACAACTGCAATGATTCACGTAACAATCATGGCAAGAAAGGTGTAAACTGGGGCAAAACTCACTTAACAAATGTCTTACTTAGCTCAATTGTAGTTGTAAGTTGAGGACTACCTGTATTCTCTTCTACAAGGGGGATTCTGCCTCTCAGAAGAATCTTGCCCTTAGGCACCATTACCATCAAAATGGCCTAGGCAACAGAAAAGTCCATATTGAGAGATATCTAGAGAGACCATTCAAACAACCTCTGACTCAGGGTTATTGAGGGTGTGGAGCTCTCTTTTTTCTGATTGGAGGGGACACATAATCCCATTCTATAATGAAAGAACTCTCTGGGCTCTGATGAAAGACTCAGTGGAAATGTAACTTGCCCGAAGACTGAGTCAAGTATGAGGAGAAATGAGTCAAGTATGAGGAGGAATGAGGCAAATATGAGGAGGAATGAGGCAAGTATGAGGAGGAATGAGGCAAATATGAGGAGGAATGAGGCAAATATGAGGAGGAATGAGGCAAGTATGAGGAGGAATGAGGCAAATATGAGGAGGAATGAGGCAAATATGAGGAGGAATGAGGCAAGTATGAGGAGGAATGAGGCAAGTATGAGGAGGAATCTTTGAGTCAGCTTTTTTTTGGTGGGACTCCTTGTGCAACAAAATACCTTCAGATTATCTCACTGCACAGAGTACTTCAAGACCAGCGGTTCTCAACCTATGGCTTGCGACCCCATTTGGGGTCGATCGACCCTTTCACGGGGGTCGCCAAGCAAGGCTGTCCCCATTTTTTCCCCTTTTCCGGCGGGTGCCTTACCTCCCTTGGGCTGAGCCAGCTGGTGGCCCAGCCAGTAGTCGGCCTGCTCCGTCTCTGCCACTTGCCAGCTATGCCTCGGCCGGCGCAGGGGGCAGCATCATGCATGCACGGCGCTCCCGGGCAGGGAAAGTCCTCGACTTATGACGGTTTAGTCCTCGACTTACGACCGGTTGGGGTCATGGCATTAAAAAGGTTGAGAACCACTGTTCAAGACCATTCCCACCTAGCCTTTTCTGGTTGGCTGAGCCATACCCCACACCAACTCCAATTGTACACAATCTATCAACATTTATTGAGAGGATAAGCCATCTAGGTTATTATATGGAACTCTGAAAACTGGTCAGAGATTTGCAGTTTGAGGAGTGTTTGTAGAATTCAGAAGAAAAAAGATGCTAGAGGAAGAGCCAGTTTTGCAAAATATCTTAAAAAAAAAAAACCCCATCTCCAGCTAAGAATGTTCTTTGGCAACAAGAGCATTTACAGAGCTGCTGACAGTGTTTTCCTTCAAATGTGTTATAGACAAGGATAAAGAACTTAGCTTATAATTTTACATGAAGTTCTTCCATAGATAGTAAGAATTGGAAAGGTCCTACACAACCCACAATAGAAGATGGTTGTTGAAATGGTTGCGGAGAGGCTAAATTAACTTCTTTGATCAGAGGGAAAAATATCTATATTTATAATTGACTGGAAACCCCTTATAGATCTTTTGCATGAGATGGAAAAAATGCATATGATTTATGGTTTTGACAATTAGAAAACAACTGGATAACAGAATAAAATAAGGGTTTTTTATTACCATCAAGTAAGGGATAATTTTGCAATTGTACTTATATTTGTTGCAAAGGAAATTTGAAATTTCTTTCTATTAGTTTTTAATTTTTTCTTTGTGCACTTTTGCCTCTTTCTTTTCTTGCTTGTTTTATTATTTATTAATGATATTTTTATGGTCTTTGTAAAACTTTTAATCACTTTATGTTAAAAAAGATAGTAAGAATTAACTCACAAAACCTTTAAAAAAAAAAAACCTATAGCTAGCAGATAAAAAAAAAATAAGCCCTCCTGAGTGAGTGACCATCTGTACAACACCTCTATAAAGCAATCACCTTGCTTTACCTAAGTGGATATAAATCCAGATTTTTCATATAGAAGATGTTAAACTAGTTTCTGTGCCATCCTGAATATTGAGAACTAGGACCTGATCTTCCGATTTTTTTTTATCTTAGAAAACATTGGCCTATAGTCCTTCCTATCTCTAAGGCTAATCCTATATCTAAACATTTTTCACAGATGTATCATTTTTAAAAAATGGATAGGAAAACTTGGTTATTCAAACACATCTGAAAATTGGTTAGTCCTATATTGCTTTAGCATTACTTCAACCATGAAGTACTTTTGACCCACTTATGAATTGTGCAATTTTTTTTAAAAAAAAACCTTTGACAAAGAGTTTTTGCATGTGTTTTTTTCTTTTATCCCAGACAGGAGACCTTGGCTTGATTTGTTTCCTTAAAAATTATGACACAACATTCAGGGATTTAATATGTGATGACCAGCCACTTAAATTTATATGTTACTACTTTTTTATCTCAACATTTTGCTTGAATTCTGGATTATTTATTTTGGATATTCCTCTATATGGCATCTTGTGAAATTTTGCTTGCAAAATCAAAATCATTCAAAGGGGAATGCATGAACATGTCAGTGTGTATTCAGATCAGCTAACATTTACAGATGTAACACTTTAGTCACTTTAAGACTTTGTATGAAGTTTCTTAATGTTAAGATAAGATTTATTATCATTTTGTTTGCTACACATATTTTTGTTATTTTCCCCTCCCTAGATACCAATGAATTTTCAGCATGTTGCAAAATGCTTTTTTACAACACTTTGACATGTACAGGAAACAACGATCAGGAAAAAAACTAGTGTCAGATTTTGTTGGCTCTAAACAGTTCATATATAGAATCATGATAATGAATATCATGATAAGTATAATAATGAAAGGCATGAAAACAAGGGATTATTTAAAAGATAGGTGTGAGATATTGTGTCAAAATGAGTTATAATTAGTTCATTATAATCAGACAGCTCATCTTTCTTTGTGTGTTGAGTCTCAAGATGAAATATTATTTTGGTAGCTAGGAGTTTGTGTAGCACTTCAATTCATGATCTCCAAAATCATTGAATAATATTGCATATGATCAAATAGTGACATTTCAAGGATAAGGAAAGAGTTAATTATATACAATATATGTGCTCTGTAAGCAGACAATATATCTTTCAGTGTTACCAAGGATCAGATAATCTTCAAGACCTGACAGAATAGAGAACACTGTGAAAGATGTACGAGGCAACTTCTGGTATAAGGCAACTTCTTATGTTTCTAATATAATTTAATCAGATTTTACCTAGTTCCTAAGCCTACTTTTCAGAGCACCAGTAACTTTTATCTTCAATATTATTCAGATTGGTTTACTTTATAAGGATTATGTTTGTGGTGGAAGGAGGATGATAAATATACACTGTACAGGTTACTGAAATAAGATTAATATATACAGTATAGGAAAAAGGAACTGAAGTCTGCTATGGAAGCTGGATTACTTGGGCCAGCGACTATCTGAAGAATAAGTAAGCTTACATAGTATACTATTTCCTAGCCCCAACCATTTCATACTGTTGTACTCAGAATTAGTTATGAGGAGGAATCCTGTATAACCTTTCTTGAATTCCTGAGAGGAAAAATGAAATATAACTCTAATGAATAAACAGAACTCATATTTTGAATGACTCAGTACTCTTGAGTATGCTTCTCTTGGTTGATGGAATAGTATACTCACTCATAAAGAGGTTTCTAGTTAGAGATTTTAGCTTGTATAGAATACTTGAGGCAAATGTTCGAGGCAAATCTGAGCTTTGGTAGTGTTTGATCTAAACTGACTGGTGCTTGTCTCCTATGGTTTAGGCGTGACAGTCTGGTAACCTTGTCTATGCTTCCCCATTTTATTAAATAAAAATGTGTAAAAGCCTTTTCAAAATTCTGTATGCCACCTAGAATTTTCAGATTTGCAGGCAATATATCTAAAAAAAGAAAAATCAGTCAAAGCTATGTTTAGCACTGCAGGTATCTGTAAATGTTGATGCTGAACATAATAATGATGAAATAATTTGGAATGATACTGAAGAATCAAATACTTGAAGGATTATTTTAGAAATGTGTATAGAAACAATAGTGACTCAAATGCTATAAATGTTAGTGTCCCAGAAAAGCAGTTAGTGAAAAAGAGAACATATATATGGCAATATGTTTTTTAAAAATGTAAACCTATAAAGGTAAAAGGTTTCCCTGTCTAGTTGTGTCCAACTCTAGGGCGAGGTACTCATCTCAATTTTTTTTAGCCAAGGAAGTCAGCACTGTCTGAAGACATTTCTGTGGTCATGTGGCCAGCATGACTGTATCCCAAGGCTCATGGAACACTGTTACCTTCCCACCGAAATGGTACCTATTTATGTACTCTCATTTGCATGTTTTCAAACTGCTAGGTGGACAGGAGCTGGGGCAAGAACAGGAACTCACCCTGTTGTGCAGTACTCAGGTCTTGAACGTGGGCTGTCAGCTTTCCTCCTGACAAAACGCAGCATCTTTAACCATGCACCCCATGGTGAAATAACTGGTATGGATGAAATAACTGGAGAAGTGTGAAAATATAGATGTTTGTTTATAGAGAAGTTCTGTGAGTTGTTCAATGTGTGAGAAAACACTGCATCTGTACCTGTCAGTTGGAAACATGCTGTTATTGTAGGCTTCAATTATGGAACTTTTGTGTGAACACAAACTTGAAGAATGGTTGCTGAAAGTGAAAAGAGAGGGATGTGTGTGAGATAAAGCAAGCACACAAATAAATGAAATGAGTAGTGAATGATTCCACACTAAAGAAGGAATAAGACAAGAATGTGAAATACAGGAGGATTGCTTGTGTGTGATATTAGAGTATTGGCTGCAAATCTGAATATTTGTATACTATAAATGCAGATAATACAATGTTGTTAGTTAAGAACTCAAAAAAAGATGCAACTAGAGTACTAATATGATAATTAATGTATCCAAATCACAATGAATCATTGCATAAATAAGTGGTAAAATTAAAGATGTGACAATGAATGTATAAATTTTAAGATGTACAGATACAGGTAAAAATATAGTAGGTAATAGGCAGTCTGTTGCAAGAAAGTAAGTTTTTCAGAAATAAGAATTGCTATGTACAAAGGTGTCCCTCTCCCTCTTTTGTGATAAGGGAAGTGAAATCAGAGTGTGTCAGGAGAAATTTCTCTTTCTGTTTTTTATTTTATGTTTTTCGTTTTTGACTTAATATTTCCTAATCTTTTTCTGCACTTTCAATGCCATTGTTTATAAATATAGATAGTCCTTGCTTAATGCCTTGTTTAAACCCATTTCAACACTGACGATGGTGCAGAAAAAATAACTTTACAACCTGTCTTCACAGTTATAACCATGCTGACTCCCTGAGGTTACTTTATTGAGATTTGGGCACTTCACAACCGGCAGGCAGAGTCCCACGGACATGTGACTGCCATTTTGGTAGGCAGACATTCTTGTTCTCTATACTCATTGAAGTAGTTTGAGGGTGTCCACATATTTCTGGTTCATTTTTCTCAGTTCCTAACATTCTGGTTCATTTTTCTCAGTTCCTAACATTATGATAAGATTAGACATGATTCTCTAGATCTGAATGTCTGAATGTCTGAAGCAAAATCTTCCAGTATGCTGGGGATCTGGCTTACTCAAAATGAGTATGTTATCTGATTATCATTTTTAAGAGAAATCTATGGCTTGCAAAATTGAGGCCAGCTTTTAGCTGGCACAAAAATGATTCATTATACAGGTATAAAGGCAGTAGAGTTCGCAAATACAATCCAGTAGTGTATTTCATCCCTTAGTACCAAAACCCAGCCTTTCCCAATCAAGCTTTAAATGTATTGTGATTGCAGGTGCTAGAGACACCACATTATGCAGCTATACCTGTTAGCCTGGATTATTTGCTTTTCTGTCCTTCAACGGTTTCACTGTATGCAAGTTCCTAAAAATTAAATCTGAACTTTTTTTTTTACACTGCTTAATTATTGTTCTTGAATTTCCATTCTCCTCTTAACATAGATAATTTATGGTAGTAATAACTAAAAGCTTCTGTGTCCTTTGTTGTCTAGGCAAGGCAATGATGATTGGCTGGTTTGTTTTTTCCTTCAGTGCTGCAAACAAATGAAAATCCCTGTTCCTGTGAAAAAAACAATGAATGCATTTATGTTTCATTATTTGTTCTGTATGAATAGAACTTTGAACTATGCGTAGACATGTCATCATTCTCATTTTAAAGCTACTGATCAAACTGGTAACCATTATGAAATTTTAACTAATGTGTAAGGCTTTTTTCCTCATCATGTGGAAGTTTTGGAAGATGGGAGCTTACAAGTAGATCTGAAAAGTACAACCACCAGGACAAAACTTTAAATAATGCTTTGCTAAATGAATCAAAAAGGTCTTATGGGACCCAAAGTATCTACATTTTCCACAGAAGAGAGACCACATTGATCCACCGAGCATCTGGTTTTACATTACAGAGACCAAGAAGCATTAAAAAGAAATGACAAGAAAGAAAGCACAATGGAAACAAACGGGGTTTCTGCTAGCATTTCCAATACCTGATATGTAGCAAAGGATTCCTTTGTAGAGTGTTTCAGTTTACACTGAATCACAAATATTCAGATGTACACTTTGGTGCTTGCCATTGCAAACAAAAGATGTTAACAGCCGTTGCTCAAATCAAGCCAACAGTATAAACAGGATGATGTCTAAAAGTGTGGTATGGTCCTCAGAGGCCTAAGTGTGTTTGAAAGTTAGCTTATTAATAAAACATAACTGGCCTTGAATCAGCTTAGAAGAAATTTAAGACATTTATCAACATCTGCCCAAACCCATTTCCAGTCTCTTTGGACTCTGCTGCGGATAAGCTGATTAATAAAAGATGATGTCTCAGGAAGGAAGCTTAGATCTTGTTAAGCAGTGACAAAACGAAAGGCAGCACCCAATCTGCATATGAAAGGCTAAAAGTAAAAGTGAGTCCACCACTCCATGCTCCACTGCCAGTTTCTGACAACAATTCATCTGACTGTTTTTTTTTGGGGGGGGGGGGAATGAAGTCTGAATAAATAAGAAAGAATTCCAAAAATTACGCGTGGAATTAATTTATAAGAAAAATCTTGGCCTTGTCTTAAAAAAAAAAACAAAGCAAAACAAAACAAAATCTGAAATCCCTCCCTCCTTGCCACCACCCTGAAATTGAATCCAGTTACTTTCTGGTTTCTTCTTACCCCCCTCAGTGGGTTTTTAAAACTCTGCAGCCCTGTTTGTTTGTTTGTGTTTCATTTGCTTCCTTGATCCTTTAGTTTCTCCCCTTCCCTGGGGTTAGAATGAAATGCTTGTATTAGAATAAATGCCAATCTTGCCTATTATAGCCTATTGCCCAATCAAGTGTTGTGCTTGGAAGCCAATTAGTAAAATATAGCCGATCTCACAATACTTCATTTTATTTACAAGGACATGTTTTTACTTCAACATCTGTAGGTTGTGTGCGGCTTTTAAGAACACAAAAAACTAACTTGCTGCATCAGACCAAAGTTTCTTTAACTTGGAAATATTTGGTTTCCAGCCATAGTCAGATGGTCTTGAAGTTCAGAAGGGAAACATGGGGCATGAAAACTGGACAAGACGCAGATGTGAGACCAGTGGTGTTGTGTCCTGAGCCTGCAAAAGCAGGCTTGGGACGTTGCATTGGTCCCGGGCATTCCAAAAGCTGCCTGGGACAGACTGAGTGGTGCCAGCCTTGTGCGCATGCGCAAGGCGCGAAAACGCATTGTTACTTTGTTTTGCCATTGTCCGGGTCTCCGGACACATAAAGAGGCTGCGCACCTGTTGTTTTCTGTTCGAGTATTGATTGAAAAGGAATAAAGAGCTGTTGAACTTCGCCATGTCTGTTCATCATTCTCAAGCGAACAGAGTATTTAACAAGTGGTAACTAGGACAAAGTCCCTGTGCTCAAGCCACCAATTTCAGTCTGATTTGTGACGTCCCCAAGACAGAATTGTGTGCAGATCAGAATTCTTTCGCTGTCTACCATCAGAATCTTAGAGTCACAATACAGCAAACTTCTGAAAATTTGTTTAGCTACCATAAGATGTGGCATTGCTACTATCTTGGCTGGCTTCAAAAAAGGGTTGTAGTAATTCATGAAGTCAATAGCTGTTAGTCTGGGTAGCAATGTGACAACCTCTGTAGGACATCTGACTAGTGGCTAGAGGGCTTCCTTGAGCAGTTGATTGGCCACTGTGAGAACAGACTGCTGGTTTAGATAGGCTTGGGTTCCAATCCAGCTGGGTATTGCTTCTATTCTTACAATTTTGTGGATATTAGCTGTTGGTGTTGCTAAGAGTTCTCATCCGTGTGTGTGTGTGTGTGTGTGTTATGTTGTTGTTTTTGTTAGTAGCTATACCAATTCTAGTGCTAGTGAATCTGAATAATTAATTCACTTTTTGGAGAATTTTGAGAGCCTCTTATGAGTATTCTCACAAAATGGTGTCATGCTGATGAATCACAAAACACCCATATAACATCACAGTGCATGCATTCCCCCACTCATTCTGACCCAGAGAGGAATAGCTCTGGAAATATACAGTAGGATTTTCTGGAAACAAAATAATATATGTTTTTAAGATGAAAATAACAAAATCTATAATTAAAATGATTTCTTCATCATTTATTTATACATGTATGTGCATGCATGTGTCAACACATTATTTAGGCTTTTAAGAGGATTACGTATTATTTGAGTTAACTTTTATTTTCTTTTTTCTTTTCTACTCCAGATCCCAAGCATATATTACAAATAATTTCTGGAGCTCCCCTACATTTATCTGTCTAGACAGAATAAGAGGACTACTTTTTGAAAACTGTTAAGTCATTCGCGAAATGGCAATGACACGAGAAGCAGTTGTAGTTCTCAGGAACTCTTTATTTCTGTTCAGCATACTGGTTACAAGATGCCGACAACGCCCAAATCTCCCGGCCTCTTTTATAGGCCATTCCCGGGCCAATCTGCAACATTTGGCGTGCCAGCACCCGCACATGCGCGCATGTGCTGGCGACAACCAGTCTGGTCCCGGGCAGCTTGCACCTGCCCAGGACCGTTGCAATGCCCCGAGCCTGCTTCCAAAGGCTCAGGACATAACACCCCTTCCCCCCCAGCTAAGACTATGATCATACAATAATAACATACAACCTAATGCGAGCGTGGTGCCCATACTACCTAGTGCCAGTTATCTCCTCTGCTTCTATCATTCCCAGTGTTCTATTTTCCTATGTGTACAGGAATGTTCTCTGTTAACTCTGTTTTGCCAGTAGAGTTACAAAATCTTCTAAATACTTAGGAGATCTTCTGGCTCTCTGTGACCTCCTGACTTCTGGGTACCTACCAAGTACCCCTTGACTGAGGGGTGATGTATGCTTGTCCCCCTTGCTACACCCTGGTGATTCCCAAGGACTGTGCTCCAATGCCTGGCCTGCTTGCTTGCTCACCGGGCTCGTCAGGCCAGGGCTTCTTTCTCTGTTTGACCTGGTTGTCCTGCCTGGCTGCAGGCTCTCTGGCCCTCTTAAGTGACTGTCACTGTTGGGCAATTCTGTAGAACCTCCCAGGTCTGTCCTAGACCTGTCAAGAGGTTGTCTTTCCCCTTGTTCCCATTCTGTACCCGGGCTTGTTGGGGTTTCAGTGCTGTCCCAAAACTCAGTTGTCCCCTGAGTGATGTCAGAGGTGTTGTAGTCGGGATTTGGTTCCTCGACCACCTCCCTGTGTGCTTGCCCCCTTCTAGGGACAGGGGTAGTGTCGGGCCAACTAGAGGGAATGTGTGCCAGCTCTCTTGCAGGGTGTGATTTGTTTGGACGCTCCCGGGTATCCTCCCTGACTGGAGTACTGAGTGATGCGGGTGAGTAGTGATTATGCCCCTGGGGTGACTCCCTGGCTGGAGTAGGCACTGGTGCCTGAGTTCTAGCTGGGCTCCGTGAATTCCTGTTTGGAGCACTCGCGGAACTTTGGAATGGGCTGTCTGTAGCCTCCTCGTTAATGATGGGCAGCAGCCCGTACTCTTCCCTTTGCCCTAAAGGGTCCCCCTCCCCCCCGGAAAAGACCCAGGAGTCTCAGTGGGAAGGTCCCGTCTAGTGCGGAGCTGGTCGATGTGTCGAAGCAGGACACGACCGTTGTCCAGAGACACCTCGTAAGACAGAGGACCTGTGACTCTGGATACAGTGGCGGGGACCCATGAATGGCCAGGCCCATAGTTACGAGTCCAAACCGGGGCACCCACAAGCAGTTGTCTAGGTGCCCTGGGGCGTGTGAGTGTGGAAGGAAGTCTGTCCGGATGCAACTGGTCAAGCTTGGTGGTCAGTTTGCGCCCCCAACGAAGTTCAGCTGGGCTCCTCCCGGTAGAAGTAGATGGTGTAGTGCGATAAGAAAGGAGGAAGTCAGCCAACCTGTGATGCCAGTCTCCATAGGTAAGTTTCTTCAAGGCGTTCTTGGTGATGCGAACCTTGAGTTCAGCCATACCGTTGGTGGACGGGTGGAAAGGCGCAGAGGTGGCATGACGAATCATGTTGGTCTGTAAGAAAGCTTGGAATTCGGAAGAAGTGAATTGAGGGCCGTTGTCAGACACGAGGACGTCTGGAAGCCCATGTGCAGCAAAAATCCCCCTCAGTACTTGAATAGTCTTTGCAGTGGTGGTGGAAGAGACAGGTACAACCTCAAGCCATTTTGAATGGCTATCAACTAGGACCAAGAAGAATTGACCCTGAAAAGGCCCAGCGTAGTCAATGTGCACCCTACACCATGGAGACTATGTTTCCTCCCATCTATGTACAGGAGCTTGAGGCATTTCAGGGTGTGAGCGTTGACAAAGGTGGCATGCATGCACCTTAGCTTCAATGTCTCTATCTAACCCAGGCCACCACAAATGGCTGCGCGCAAGCGCCTTCATGCGTACAATGCCAGGATGACCCTTGTGGAGGGAACCTAAGACCCTAGTCCTCATTGAGGTAGGAATGACAACTTTGCTTCCCCAAAGCAGACAACCCTGGAAGGTTTTTAAACTATCTTCTCTTACTTGATTGACTTGATGAAACCTGATGATCTTTAACAGAACAGAACAGGAAAAAAGTTGGAAGGGATCTTGGGGGTCTTTTAATCCAACCCTCTGCTCAGGCAAGAAAACCTGTACAAGTGATGGCGAATCTTTTAGAGACTGAGTGCCCAAACTGCAACCCAAAACCCACTTATGCATCGTTGGGTGCTGGGTGAGTGTGGCCCATTGAGTGGGCGTGGCTGCAGTGGTAACAGCAGACTGGGTGGGAGTAAAAAGTTCAATCAATCAATTCCAACTTTGCAAGATCTTTTTTTTCCCCACGAGAAGTTGAAATTGACTGATTGATTGAACCTTTTTTTTTGTACACGCCGGTGGAAGCCTAAAGCAAAAAGGTTTTATAAAACTCAGCTGAAGGCCTAGGACTGGGGCGACGGCGTGCATGCCCACAGAGAGGGCTCTGAGTGCCGCCTCTGGCACCCATGCTATAGGTTCGCCACCACTGCCCTATACTATTTCAGACAAATTATTGTCCAATCTCTTCTTAAAATCTTCCAGTGTTGGAATACCCACAACTTTGAGAGGCAAATCCTCCCACTGATTAATTGTTCTAACAATTAATTGATATAAGTTCTTGGAGCAGCAGCAGTCTGCGGCATGCCAGAAACCAGTCCACAAGTGAAGCCCCATCTGTGAAATGCAGGCTGCACGTGAAACCATGCCCCCTCCGGTCTGCGGAAAACCCTCTCTCATTGGAACCAGTCCCTGGTGCTCCCAAAAGGTTGGCAGACCCTGATATAAGGGATGGTAGCAGGTTTTAATTTTTTATGTTCTTGACATACACCACAGGTTGGCAACATGCGGCTCCGGAGCCGCATGCGGCTCTTTGAGCCTTCCCCTGTGGCTCCCAGCCTCCTCTGCCATTTGCAGAGAGAGACAGAGACAGAGAGAGGCAATTGCGCTTCCCTGCTTCTCTCTCTTTCTCTCTCTCTCTCTCTCTCTGTGTGTGTGTGTGTGTGTGTGTAAAAGAGAGTGCACTCACAGTGTTCTCCGAGGAGCTGAAAAGCTTACTGGGCGGAGCTCCTCCCTTTGCTGCGTCTCTGCAGGAAGCAGGAAGCAGGCAGGGCAGGAGAGAGCTAGCTAGCCCAGCTAGGCTGACTCAGGAATTCTGGGAGTTGAAGTCCATGAGTCATAAAAGAGACGAGGTTGCTTATCCCTGAGCTTGTTGGACAACAGCTTGAAGCTTGCCAGGTGAGCAGCAGATAGGAGGGGGGGAGAAAGAGAGAGAGAGAGAGGGAAGGAGAGAGAGAGGGAGAGAGAAGAAAGAGAGAGAGAAAGAAAGAGAGTGGGGGGAAGAGGAGTGGCAGACCAAGGGCAGATAGAGAGGGAGGGAGGGAGAGAGACAGAGAGAGAGAGATCCTTTTGACATCTAAAATGAGATAACACTGCCTATATCCTTTTTTACCTGTAGTGTGTATGTAAATTGTTATTCTCTTAAAGCATTCTCTTGGTGTCATTGTTTTAATAGTATGGATTTCCCAAGAGTGATATTTTTACTTTTTATTTTTAATGTGTGTTGTGTTGTGTATGTATATATAGATATATATATACATGATTATAATATATTATATATATATATATATATATATCAGGTCTTTGGTTGTTCGGGTTTTCTCTCCCACGTAAAATTGTGAAGTGTCTTGCGCCGTTTTCGACGAAGTTCGCCATTCGGCAACAAAATTTATCATTTATATTATATAATATCCAATTCTTTTTCAGCAGGAGGAAGGGAGCTGTGCTTTCAGCTTCGTGCCCTCGAGCAGCATTGCTGAAAGCACCAGCACTGAAGATGACTAAGGGGACTCGTCGAAACGTCGCCAATACACTTCAATTTACGTGAGAGAAAACCCGAACAACCAAAGACCTACATACAAATACCCGCGAAAAACCTCAAAAACAACTATAGATATATATATATATATATATATATATCTAATATATATATATCTATATATTTGTTTCTGAGTTTTCCGCGGGTATTTGTATGATAAGGTCTTTTGGTATATATATATATATATATTATATAATATATAGAGTATAATATATATATATATATACACCAGCCTGAAGATACGAATGTGACTCCGTCGAAACATGCAGACACTTCCAATTTTTACGCGGGAGAAAACCCGAACAACACAAGACCTTATATATAATATATATATATATTTGTTTTTCTGAGGTTTGTCGCGGGTATTTGTATGGTAGGTCTTTGGTATATATATATATTATAATATATATAATATAAGTATATATTATAATATCACATACACACACACACACTCATAACACACACACACCACACACCTATAAGTAAAGGTAAAAAAGGATATATGCAGTGTTATCTTCATTTTAGATATCAAAAGGGTTTTGCGGCTCCCGGTGTTTTGTTTTTGGTGGGAAACGGGTCCAAGTGGCTCTTTGAGTGTTTTGGGTTGCCTACCCCTGACCTACACCAAAAATGACATACTGCTAATGATATACTGATGGTTAATAGGTAGTGGAGTCAACGAATACACGGGATGTCCAGTTATATAGGGCATAATGTAATGCACAGGAAACATCTGTTTCGGACATATGGTACAGATGAGGATATTTTGCCAGAAACATGACTAGAATAAATTGTTCTTGTTTCCAATTAACTGTTGGAATATCGCAATTAGCACCAGCTGAAGATGAGTCAAGCTATGCTCTAGGACAGGGGTAGGCAACCTTGGCTCTTTTATGACTCGTGGACTTCAACTCCCAGAATAAACCTAAATTGGGAAACCTTTCAGTGAAGTATGTAAGATCACTGAAACCACAGAGTTGCTATCAGTGGCATGATACGCTCTGACTAAAAGGGGACACGTAAATTTAGTTTAGCATTTTGATGCAGTCAGAGATTTCAGCAGTTCTGGATTCATCGATTTCAATAAGAATGATCCAGCTGACATAATTTATGAAGATACAACAATGTAAGTTATGAATCAGCCACTGTCACCAGAACACTTCTGTAAAGAAAGTGCCACTAACCCCTTCATACTATATAAGTTGCATCTCTGTCTACTTGCTGTGTTTTGATTAGTAGAAAAAAGCGCATATTTTTATTTATTTATTAAATGTATATTTTGATTGTAGAATTACCCAAGTGGGGAACTAGCTGTCCTGACAGATTTTTCTTTTCAGTTCACATACAGATTTTTTACCACCAGGTGAAGATTTTTCTGTTTCAGAAGCTGTTGATTTGCTTTCCCTTTGTCCCATGTCATCTTGGTGCAGGAGAAATATTGGGTAAAAATGAAAATTTCAATTAAACCCAAATAAGATCTTTTTGGGAAGATTTTACCCTTCAATCATCTTCTGGATGCCTCAGCTTTCTTGGAGTAGAAGGTCTTCCTTATAGCCACATTCAGATCAGTGCTGTTATTGAACAGTTATCTAAATACTTAGTGGAGTTTTGAAGTTGAACTATAATAAAATACAACAACAACAACAACAACAACAACAACAATGAAGTTGGAAGGGATCTTGGAGGTCATCTAGTCCACCCCCCTGCTCAGGCAGGAAACCCTATACCATTTTGGACGAATGGCTGTCCATAGTGTTCCAAAGTGTCAGTTCAGCAGTGGAAGCTTTTAATCCACATGTGTTGATGTGGAAAACACTGTACTTTGCTTCTGTCCCTGTATAAATCTGGAATTTATTTATAATGGTCAGGTATCATACCTTTCCCAGTCCAAAGGAATGTCAGAACTTTTTTTTAACATTATCCATTTCATAAAGGATGGGAGGTTCAGATGGTTTAGATCTAAAAATACCCTGAATCAATTCTGCATGTGTGAAATGTTTCAATTATTTCTAAAACATTTCTAACAGATTCCAGACTGAACAATCAAAGTGTTTACAGAGTAATTGGGGCATACTGTGCCTTTTAAATATTAGTATACCACATTACTACTGACACATGTTAGAATATACTTTTGAAGTAGTACCAAATTCTGTGGCAAAGGTGAGAATCATAGGACCGACAGCACAGTAGCAGCTATGCATTTCACCCATCAAATGACAGGACAGACTAGCTCCTTGCTAAGATGGGAATGCACCTCTACAACGTCCACAAATGTATTGTGTTGCAGGATGTCTATCTGTGAATGATTAATAGGTGGCACTCAGATGCCTGTTATGCATGGCTACAATCTGCATCAAAGAGGTTGTCCGTAACTACTAGTCCTCATTAATTTCCTATTATAAACTAAATATTTCTGTCCACTTCAAAGGAATTCTTGAATTTCATTTGTTCAGGGGAAAAGCTAGAACAATGCAAGTCACTGTTTGGTATGAATTCTCTTCCAAATGCTCACACAATGTTATGGTCAATGGGGAACACCATCTGGTCCTTCCACCCCCTGCCCACTCAGAGGCATTTCATACACTACTAGACCAAATAAAATTTAGATCTGTCCTCCAGTGTATATATAAGGTCCCAGAGGCAAATTACATTTTGTGGAATTGTTTATATGATACACATTTATATGATACACACATACACAAGGAAGGAAGGAAGGGAGGGAGGGAGGGAGGGAGGAAGGAAGGAAGGAAGGAAGGAAGGAAGGAAGGAAGGAAGGAAGGAAGGAAGGAGACAGAAGGAAGGAGAACAGAAGACAGAAAACAACCTAATTTATTTATCCATCAATATTTCTTAGGGAATGTACACTGACCTTATATTCTGTAGCCTTCACCTTCTTTAGATCTTTCCCCAACATAGGGACAATACTGGGAGTAGGGGCTGTTTAAGTGTCCAGCAATGAAAGTAGGCCAAGTAGCATGACCCCATCATCCCCAGCCATCCACTTGACAATGCCCTGAGGGAAAAAAACATTTGATTATATCTTATACGCTTGGGGAGGGGGGATTAAACCTTATGCATTTTGGGGGAGGGAGTCATTGCAATATTAAAGGGACAGATGCCAGAGGAAACAAATGCAATAGGAAATTTTGAGACTTCCTGCAGTAATAACAATTAACCTGCCTCTCCAGGTATAGTTGCCCCCCCACCCTGTTGCTCTTCAGGAAGTTGCTGAAAACATTGTTTTCACAGGGGAGCATGAATAGAGATGGAGCCTATCAAGTGACTGATTTGATTGTGTTATTACTGTCATGTGGGGTAGGGTAGGATTTTTTAAATCGTTTTTTATTATGTGGTGGATTTTTTAAATGTAAGCTGCCTTGAGTCACCTATGCATGAGTCAGGCAGCTATATAAATGCGTTTACTAAATAAATAAAATTATGTTAACCAAAAATATATTGTGGCAAATCAAAAAAATGAACTCCAACAGCTCTAGATGGAGAAAACCTTTTGATCTCCACTCCTTGCTTCCTCCTCTGTCCAATACAGGTAATCTTTATTTAGTGGCCATCTCATACAGTGACCAACTGCAGTTACAAAGGTCATAAAGAAGTAACTTTAAGACCAATTTTTGGGTATTGTTTTTTTTTTTTTTACTTTTGCAAGTCTGTAAAGCAAAGAAAAGCTGAAGTAGGACCATAAGCACAGTCACAGTTTTACTTAGCGACTATTTCACTGTACAACTCAGTTGCCAGCCCTAACTATGGTTGTTAAATGAGGACTGCATATATTTTGAACACAAGACTGAGTCCCTGTACTAGACCCTATTCTTGGAGCCACAGGGGCAGCTGCAACCCTGTGGGCTGACAACCCCTCCCCAGTTCCCCCTACACTGAGCATACAGCCTGTTCTCACACAAAGCTTTGCTTCCCTGGGGCTCCAGAAGAGAGAGATCAGACCAGGCTGTCAGTTATCCTCTACAATGGCTTAAATTGTTGACAGCTGCCATGCAACATCTAGTGTTTTTGTTTCTGACTTGTAAAATCTAAAACATAAAAGCAAGCTAAACTAAAATAAAAATGTCAGTAAGACATTTCTCCCTCTCCTTAGCAAAAGGCAGGCCATATTTTCATGGAGCTTTCAGACCTATTTGGAAACATGAGGAAAACATATTTTTTCTCTTATCCCTTTTATCTGTCTGGGGAATATTACGTTTTACAATTCCCCAGATGATGGAAATGAACTCATTTTCGGTCTTAGCTCATATAACTTTATCCCATTTGGAGAAACAGAGTGAAAATTCCCTGCGAAACAAAGGTTTTTCTTAATTTTTTTTTATTTTTCACAACTCCAGTCTGGCCTATCTAAACATCTGTGGGTTTTTCCTCTTATTGAAAGTCCATCCATATCAACTTTGCTTCTCATTAACACTCAATAGCTACATTTAGCTAACATTATCACATTGAGATGAGACAGCACTGTTCTTAAATGCTTTTTAAGATTCTTTTCTCCTTCTAAGATTAATTTAGAGCACACTGTTGTATGTGTAACTACATGGTGCAATGTCTTGCTCCTGGACAGGTGTCAATCTCATACTAAAAAATTACTTTTGTATCCTAACAACTGATGATAATTATGATGATAATAGTAATAGCACTTAGACTTATATACTGCTTCATAGTGCTTTACAGTCCTCTTTAGGCAGTTTTACAGAGTCAGCACATTGTGCCCAACAATCTGGGTCCTCATTTTACTGACCTTGGAAGGATGAAATGCTGAGACAACCTTGAGCCAGTAAAGGTCAAACTGCTGGCAGTTGGCAGAATTAGCCTGCAATACTGCATTCTAACCACTGTCGCACCACGGCTCTAAATAATATCTGTTTAGGCTTTTGGAAAGCCATAAAGACTTGGCTCTTCCCCTAACTCTTGGGCTAGGATGGGATATGAGTCTGGAGGCTAAATGTCTGGTTCTTCTGGCATCTAGTGAATATCTCAAGATAATCTGCTAGGGATCTGTGTTTATTTAATAGAGAGGGTATAACAAGAATGCTATGGGTTTAAACACTGTTGCTTTGGCAAATAATGATATCTAAAAGGAAATGTGAGATATGTTGTTATCAGCTCTACTATTTTCACAACAGATCCATGCCTTTCTTGTCATACTCCACAAATGAGCATTTGCAAAATGGTAAGATTTATTTCCCACTCAAGATTAAAACTATGCTGAAAGAGAAGTATATCCAATATTTGCAAATGCTTTGGGCAAACTATCTAATACATGCATACATACATACATAAATACATACATACGTGAGCCATGTTGGCACAATGGTTAGAAATGCAGTATTACAGGCTAACTCTGCCCACAGTCTGCAGGTTGATCCTAACTGGCTCAAGGTTGATTCAGCCTTCCATCCTTCCAAGTGTTATGTCCTGGGCCTGCAGAAAGGCCCGGGCAGACCACGTAGATGCCCGGGACCAGACAGGCTGTCCCCAGCCTATTGCGCATGCGCAAGGCGGGAGAAATACATTGCATTGATTGGTTGACAATGTCCCTGCAAAGGGATATAAAAGGAATCCGCGCCATTTTGTTTTGGTTCTGTTGGTGAATTGAATAAAGACAAGACTGTTTGTTACTCTGCCTCATTTCAATGCCTTTGCGATCGAAACAGAATACCAAGGTTGGTAAAATGAGGACCCACATTGTTGGGGGCAATATGCTGACATTTATAAACCACCCAGAGAGTGGTTTATAAGGCCTTGTAGAGCAATATATAAGTCTAAGTGTTATTGCTATTGCTACATACACACAGAATCAAGTGACTTTTATTCTGAAGAAAATAATGATTAGTATTTTTAAAAAGCCTGAACTCAGGACACACAAGCCATTAAATTCTCATTCATACCAAAAGCATTTTGATTAAGAAGTTTGTACAATGTGTTATTTCTTTATTTCTTGTGTGGATGTAATAGCAAACAGCTTCAAAAGTACAGGCAAAATCTAATTCCTACTTTTTATAGAGATGCTAACTGCTCGTAATATGACACATGGAGAGCTGCTGAAGGCTTTTCTGGCGACATCCAAAACCACAGAAAACAAAGAAACGTGACCCTGGGGGTTCTGATAGTGATTATAAAATAGGCAAAGCATTTGACTTTCATTGCAATAGATTCTTTAAAGAAGCAATAGCTGCTCCATTTAGAGCCGGGAGTTGGAAGGGCTGATGATGTCAAGGCAGTGGTGGGATTCGGTCAGTTTGCACCAGTTCAGCAGAACCGGTAGCTAATTTTTTGTTGCCCAGGCCCAAAATGGACTTCTGGAAGCGGCATCCACACAGAAAACCGGTTGTTCACATATTTGAATCCCACCACTGTGTCAAGGGATAAGGCTTTGAGGAGGAAACCCCATTCTAACTCCCTAATTTCCTTCCTGCTTTGTAAGCCCTTCTTTCCTACTGCATAAAGGAAGCCTGGACCAAGAACCACATCTATGGTTCTTCAACTTTCCCTATTTAAATTGCTCAGTGACTTATCTTATGTGAAAAAATGCATGTGACTAGACCTGATCTATGAACCCTGATATTTTAGTAGTTTAATGGAAACTCCTTCTATCTTTAGCTATGCCATATTTCCAAAGAGGCGACGCATGGCATGGCATGGCCACAGTCTTCCAGCTGGAGCATTACTTGGATGGCCCTCATAAATCTCTGTGCTTCATCTTTTGCTTTTGCAGAAGACATGGGAAGTTAAGACATCACCAAGTTTCCAAGCAGCTGAAAAATGGCACCGAAAAAAGCACTGGAGGAATTTCAAACGTTGGAGGAGTTTCATTAAAAATGCATTTGGGTACAAAAATTCTTATAAGTAATCTTCCAGAGAAGGCAAAAAAATAAAAAAAATAAATCACACTTTCTTTGGAAACTCTGCTTAGGAGAGACATAAGCAGAAAAAATAGTGTGCAAAAATTTTAAAAAGTTGCATACAAAATGAATGTAATAGAGGAAACCATATATAATGTTTTGGAAAATATGTGGAACTTCTATGTTTAGTATTCACCAGAACATTTGGAAGACTTTGCGTTTGGTAATGAAAGGGATGTACCCATTTACCTGCTTGTCTATGGAGACGCTTCAAAAATGAAGAAGCTTCTTGGATGAGAAGTGAAGCATTTTCAAGGGGAAAAAAACCCCAAGAAAGTCAGTTGCCTTTTGAAAAAGGACTTTTGGGACATTTCCCACTTCTTTTTCTTCCCGACCTCTCTCCAATTAATCAGAAATTTGTTTGAAATTCTCTTAATGTGATCTGGGACCCAGTTCTATAAGAATTCTAGATGATGTTCAAGCCAATATCTTGTGTTTAGACCTCCCAGCTGAACATTTGAAAACTGGGAGCAATATTGAGTAGGCTGAATGTGCAAGCCAGTTTTTTCTCCAGTTTGAAGCACAACACTCTTCAATGAACGTCTGTAACTACTCTAAAGGCAATCAATTAATGAGTGAAGGTATGACATGGCCAACCCACAAAATAACTAACTCCAGTAAGATAAAAACTGCATGGTGAGAAATTATTTTAACTGCTACACCTCAGTTGCTTGAAATCTCTTTTTAATACTAGGCATCTAACCAGGCATTACAGTCTTTGGCTAGAGTTTTTTATGTTTTTAATCTTCATGCTCAAGGTTTATAGTGTTGGATGCTGTTTGATCTCTTTACCTTAAGTGTACATGAACACCCATCTATTGATGATTGTAGCAACCATTGTGTTGCGCAATGTTTGTAATGATTCCTGAGAAAGGCTGCATGGATGTTCTTTTGCTTGCTTGCTTACAAATGTGTTTATGCCTCTTCAGTCAATGAGACACTAAGCAAATCATTCTGATTGGCTCGGTTACATTCTGTGTACTAGCAGACAATCTGTCTGAAACAAAGTATTGATGGAGGGTGGGCAAGCAGGCAGAGAAAACATTCTGCTTAGATCTGATCCAAATCACCCACAAGGAGAAACTCCTGAAGTATGAGCCAATGGGGACACAGTTGCTGTAGTTTGGAATGGAAGCTGTAAGATTCAATTGCAAAGCTACAGATGAAGCTTAGACCTGGCCTTCATTTATGAGTCCACACAGTATAGATAAGTTCTGCTTGCCAGCTGCCTTTCTCCCTAATCATTTTGTTTATTATAATGAGAGTTGGAAATGAACACTTTTTCTTTAGAATATGCATAAATATAAACCTGGATTTTTTTTTTTTTTAAAAAAAAAGATAATTGGGTGTGTGTGTGATCAGGACTGAAGGTACTATTAAAATAAAAGAACTATTTAAAACATTCTATAATAGGGACTTCCAGTTTGAGGAATACAGAATTGGTCTTCAAGGTCAAGAGGGTCCTCTTTCTGTACTTTTCAGTTAGTGATTTTATTGGGCAGACAGTAGTATTGACATTAGAAATGGTCTAAGTCAGTGTTTCCCAAACTTGACAATTTTAAGGCATGTGGACTTCAACTCCTAGAATTCCACAGCCAGCAACGCTGGCTGTGGAATTCTGGGAGTTGAAGTCCACATGCCTTAAAATTGTCAAGTTTGGGAAACACTGGTCTAAGTGAGAGCAACTACTGCTCTTTCTATTTCCCTTAGTATCTTGGACCACTGTAACATCTGTCTTCTCCAATCTGGTGGTTGGATGATAACTTCTAGGATCTACAGTACTGTACAGTCTATACAGAAATGGCTGGTTGTTGAAGATGGGGATTACAGGAGCCACAGTTCAAACTGGGGGACTGTTTCAGAGCACTGAGAAATCAAAAAGGCAACAGAATAGCAGCAGAATACCACATATTACTGCTGGCCTTGAAACTTCCTGGACTGTTCCCCCCCCTCACACTATCAAAAACATTTGCAGAAAGTTAAATAAATAATGGTGAAGTCAACATATATATTCTAGACAAATATAGAACAGCTCCTGGGGGTGGGCACAAATTGCTTGACATAAATATTTTCTCCCTTTTCAGGACAACCTACACACAGTTAATTGTTTTGCATTGGAATTCAACTTTGCAGGCATAGGTTTTTGCACCTATGAACCATTAGGGCCAACAGGTAGTTAGCAAAAGAATTTCTGCACTTAAATATTTTTCCCTGTCTAAAAGATTAACTTTGCATACCTCAAGGTAACAATCATTTCTATTATTTAGACTGATATTCTCAGAGTTTTTATCATTTCCCTATCTGTTTAGTTCTTTTTCTCCTGACTCTGACCTGTGCAGCTCTTGCTTTCTCTCTACAATGGAAGAGGCCATCAGCTTTAGACAAACTTATGTAAATAGCAGTAATCCAGTATTTGAGGGGCTGCCACAAAGAAGAGGGCATCAAACTATTCTCCAAAGCACCAGACGGCAGGACAAGAAACAATGGTTGTAAACTGCCCAAAGAGAAAAGCAACCTAGAATTAAGAAGAAACTTCCTAACAGTGAGGACAATTAACCAGTAGAACAGTTTGCCTTCAGAAATCGTGGACACGCCATTGCTGGAGGTTTTTAAGAAGAGACTGGACAGTCACTTGTCTGAAATGGTATAGGTTCTTCTGCTTGAGCAGGGGACTGGACTAGAAGACCTCCAAGGTCCCTTCCAGCTCTATTCTATTCTATTCTATTCTATTCTATTTTATTCTATTCTATTCTATTCTATTCTATTCCATTCCATTCCATTCCATTCCATTCCATTCCATTCTATTCTATTCTATTCCAAATAAGATTTCCTATCATTCTATTATTTCCTGATCTCTCATTTATTTCACACAAGCACAAGCCTCAAGAATACTTTGCTATTAAAGTTATACTCTGGATGTTTTTCTTTCTCCATGCATTGTTTCCACTGTTATAAAGCAACCCATGATCTAAGATTTTGATCTACAGCGCAGCAACCAATAGTGCTTTTCTAGTGACATAGTCACCATCATCTCTATCATGTTCAAGAAGAGATAGTGGGAATAGTGCTTCCTATGAATAAGTTAAAGGTACTCTGAACCCTATTATTCTATGTTCTATGAATGTAGAAATTAAAAGTGGATTAAAAGAAGAATATGAACACATAAATTGAATTATTTGCATATGTGTCCAATAGCTTCACAGCAGGATTTCTCTTGCTTCAAGCAGGCTGTTTCCTAAAGGAGAATGGTCATTTCCCAATCATTTAAATTTCCTATCAGGTTGCCTTTATTTACTGCCAAGAAACTGTTTGGGTAACACTTAATAATCATCTGTCTGGACTACCTCACTGTAAACATTTCAGTGCTTCATCACTTCTATTTTATTTAATCCCCCTTGTCATCAAAATTTTATGATTGGAGACTTGTCTTTTTAATTACAGTTAAAAGCTGCTTTGCTTATATTTTATACGTCATTCTCTAGAGCCACATTTAGGAATTCCCAAGCTGAGAGAAAAGCTAATTTGAAGGCAGGTCAGGATTTACTGGCAGATCTCTGGATGATATGCAGAAAGATCAGCAGGCTTTGAGACAACACAGTTGTTAAACAAAACACAAGAATAGGGCTCTCCTCCTGTCAATTGTATTGATGAAACGAGGAAAAAAAAAATGTGGAGAAATCCAAAGTGGATTTTTGTAGTTGAAGATTGTAAATCCCCTTCAATATTCAAAACAATTCCAAATTCTAATTTTAGAATACCGGTATATGTTCTATTATGTGTGTCCTAGGTTCTGGTTTTGCAGATTAGACCCATTTCACACTTTCAGGTACAGGCATACAATAATTATCCAATTGGTCATGTTAACTGCATAGGCAACAAAGCACAGGCAACCTCGTGCTGAGGTGTGGAAATATGTGTGTCCCATAAAATCCTGCTCTTTGAGGGATTGTGAAATTTATTAACAATCAAAATATGAGAGAGCTTTAAACAGAAAGAGCCCATTTCTTTCCTAATTAAAAAAACAAAACCTGCAGTGACGAAGAGACAGAGCTTAAAATGTAAAAAGCAGAAGTAAGACAGAGTGTTTCAACAGATGGGGATGTTTATACATAATTGCAGAACCAAATATGTAATTCATTTGGAAATCTTACTCTTATAAATTTTCTCAGTCCTTATGACTAGAATCAAGGTTTATTCTCATTTTGCCAGATCTGAGGACTGTCAATGTCACTTTCTGGCCTCTTGATTAAGATTAAGGATAGGGTGTGAGAGGACTGTTGATATATAAAAATAATACATGATTCTGAGCATGGAACAATCTACTATATTTCACAGGAAGCCGAGTTCTGGAGGCTGTTGCAGGGCTGCCCAGTGAACAAAATAGAAGTCAGATTCATTTTTCTGGGAAAGACTGAAATATGGAGCTCCCACAAGAGAAGGGTGTAAATCATTCGCCTTAACTTATCTAACGGAAGAGTGATGAAGTTGGCAGACTAAAATAAATTTAACTGCATTCAAGAATGCATGTCCAATTGCCTGCAAATGTATCCAACACTAACAGAGGGAGAAATACTCTACAGTCTTTTTGAGCTGGCAACTCAGAGGGCTGGCTTTAAAACTGCATGTTTTGAATAACATTCCTGCATTCCATCATCTTTCCCCCCCCCCCCCAATATATCTAGTTTCTAGAATAAACTTGCCAGCATTTGCTTTTTAAAATTATCATGAGGACTAGTAACAGAGGTACTTGCAGTTAATGGAGACTTATGAAATCTCCTGTTCTGCTACAAAATGCCTCCCCATTTTCCCATTTAATTAGAGAAAATTTTCAGAAGAAGCTCCATCATGTATACTGAGGAGTCCATATTTCGACTCTGCCTTTTAGAATCTGCATAGTTTTCTTACAATTAATATTTATACAATTATGCAAACCTGAATTCTGAATGATCTAAATTTAAATTCTTAGAGATGTGAAGGATCAACGGAAAATCTCAATCTCCAACCCCCACCAATTATGCCTCTACAGACCCTGGAAGAATGGTGGGTGAAAGTGACAGAACTTGCTGAGTTGGCCAAACTGACTTCTTTCATTACAGAAATGTCATCATTGGCATTCCTCAATGACTGGAAACCCCTTATGGACTTTTTGTGTACAAAAGAAAATGATTTTGTGACTTATGGTTCTGATTATTAAAAAGAATAGGTTATAGAAGCAAAGGAGAGAGATTTGATTGGAATTGTATGTAGAACTGGCAAAAGGAAGATTGGAAGCCCCTCCCCCCCACATTTTTCTTTTATTTTTTTCTATCTCCTCTTTTCTTTGTATTTTTTCCTTTTTCTTTCTTTTTTGCTTTTTAATATTTACTCTATTTTTTCTTTCAATGTAACCCGAATAACCAAAGACCTACATACAAACACCCGCGAAAACCTCAGAAAACACACACACACACACACACACACACACACACACACACACACACACACACATATATATATATATATATATATATATATATATATATATATATATATATATATATATATGTAAGTATGTACGTAAGTACGTATATATGTATGTATGTATATGTCTTTAAAAAAAACATTTCCTCTCAGGCAGCCCCTTCCATTACTATAATATCAAGAGATATTTCTTTAAACATTGCACAGCTTTGGTTAGGCTGCCTGAAAAGAAAGAGGGGGTGGTGGAAGTAGGGACAATTAACTACTTGAATAATACTATTTAAAGAACAAAACAATATCAGCCAGGCACAAGGTTAAAAACCTCAACAAAACAATCAAACCAACGTTAAGACTAAGCTCCACATCCATAAAGGCTAAATTTCAACCAACCAATTAAAACCAGTGTACAGAGATGTCTCTTTGAGAAATACTACTTTTGCTTTTTCAGCTTTATGTGTGTATATGTTGTGCATGTTTTAGAGATGTTTTGATGCATAGCTTTCAAAATACCTTTGAAATGGGGACTTGTGCAGGTTACCATGTCACTTGCCTTGAAAAACACATTTCTCAGAATGCTGGTTGGTGCATAAGAGACTCTGGCTTTGGCTGCGCAAAAGGAAGAATGTGTCCGCCATCTCACTTTCCTCTCAGAGTCCTTTGCATGATTGGGATACCATGAAGAATTCCATATCAGAATGGGAGCCCTGGCTGCTACTGCTCTAGGGAAGAAGCCTCTACTGCAGGGGTACCCCACCCCAGGTCCATGGACCGGCACCGGGCCGCGGCATGCCAGCAACCAGTCCGCACAAACAAGCAAAGCCCCATCCATGGAATTCCGGCAGCACACAAAACCATGCACTCTCTGGTCCGTGGAAAAACCTTTCTCCATGAAATCGGTCCCTGGTGCCCAAAAGGTTGGGGACCTCTGATCTACTGAGTACATCATCCCCTCCTTAATGCAGTCTAAATCTCCTTACCTCAACACAGGCCACTTCCACAAGCAAGAACTGACAGGCATGCATGTTGCCCCAAAGCTTTATCCAGGGCATAATGTTGGTCTGCCAAGGTTTTGTTCTCTTCAGAGTTCCATATTCTCTTGGAGTTCAAAGAAGATACTGTAAGTTCAATTAGCTCAGTATGGCTGTATCCATGCTTAAGAAGTTTGTCATGAAACCATAAGACTCTGCTCCTGAGTCAAGAAGTCACACAGTTGTGTTGCTTCACGTGTCTATATGACCACCTCTTCTTGAAGCAGCTGTTTGAGCAGCAAGTTGGTGGAAGGCAAGGACGACATATAAAAGACAAACGTGTTGAAAGCAAAAAGGACTCTATTTAACCAATGTTTGCAAGGAACTAGTAGGCAGCACAACAGCAGCATCAGATGAAGTGATACTGATTTGAGGAGAATGTTAGTTTGCTTTTCATGAATTGAGGAATATTGACCTAAAAATGAATGTAATGAGCGTGTCACAGAGCGAATGACTGCAAGTTTTAAACATTGAAAGCATGAGAGCACGTAAACGAATTTGTATACTTTGGGCAAATGTTAAAGATGTAAAAATGAGAAATGTTAAGACATGCATAGTTTAAAATGATTTTTATTGAAAGAAGTAAAAATGGCTGAGTACAGACATTACTCATAATTTAAAGGAGTTTGACACAGATATTGAGGGAGTGATAGTTTTTTTCTCTTTCTCTTTTCTTTTTTGAATTAATATTTTTACTATTAGGAATGATCACTATTTTGTAATGGAAGAAGAATAAGAAAGAAAAAAAAGAAGATATGATATTAACAAATGTTTATTGATTATGTTATGGAAAAAGGGAATGGGGAGACACCTGAAGTGTTAATTATGTATTTAGAGTAACAATATGGAAGATAGTAACTGAAATAGTAAAGCTTTATACAGGATTTGGACTTATTTAGATGAAATGTTACTGATTAAGAAAAAAAGAAGGAATGTTATTAATAAATGAACATTGATTGTGTTAATGGGGAAAAAAAGGTATGGAGAGACATTTGAAGTGTTAATTATGTATTTATATTACCAATATGGAATATAGCAATTGAAATAGTAAAGCTTAATATAGGATTTGGATTTATTTAGATGAAATCTTATTGATGACTGTTTTGACTGACTTAGTTGTACTGAAATATATTAACTTAATATAATATACTACTAGAGGGAATAGAGGGGTGCATTTTTTTAAAATGATTTAATTTGATCTTTACGAGTATGATTTTGTATTTGGACAATTGACTACCCTGCCACCACAGTGATTCTTAAGCACTGGTTTGTAAAATGAAAAAATTAATAAAACTTGTTTTTTTAAAAAAGATAGTCCTTAACTTACAACAGTTCATTTAGTTACTGTTTGAAGTTACAATGGCACTGAAAAAAGTGACTTATGACCATTTTCACACTTATAGCTGTTGCAGCATCCCCAGGGTCATGTGAACAAAGTTCAGATGCTTGGCAACTGACTCATATTTATGATGGTTGCAATGTCCCAAGGTCATGTGATCACCTTTTGTGAACTTCTGACAAGCAAAGTCAGTGGGGAAGCCAGATTCACTTAACAACCTTGTTACTAACTTAACAACTGCAGTGATTCACTAAACAACTGTGGCAAGAAAAGGCATAAAAATGGGGCAGAATTGACTTAACAAATGTCCCACTTAGCAACAGAAATTTTGAACTGAATTGTGGTTGTAAGTCAAGGACTGTCTGTATAAGAATATTTGTCTGTCTCCTGTTTTCTTATATGAAACAGATTTGATCATGCAGGAAAAACAGAAAAATAAACTGAATACATTGAGAATGGATAATTTAAGAAGTGTATGTAGGAAGGTAAGAAAAGATTCATTCAATGGTTGAAGAACAAATGTGGTTTGAATCCAAATGAGAGAGGCCAAAATAAAGAAGTATACAGGAGATTTGATACTATACAGAAAATAAATGAAGATTAAATACAAAAAATAAATATGTGAGAGATGAGTGAATGGGCTAAAAGAAAGGAGAAGACTAAGTTGAGAAAATCATAGTTGTATGGGGCTGAAGAGAAGTTTGATTAAAAAAAGGAAATGGTATATAAATGAGATGGAAGCAGGGATGTTTACAAGGATGGAAACCTATAGTGAGGTGTTATGAATGGTATTGGGGTAAATTACATTTCATCTCCTGCTTTTGATTTATTTTGTCCTCCTCTATTCGTTCCTTTTTTCTTGCATTTTGTATAATATTGCTTAATGGGGAAGAAGTTTGTTTAGCTCAGGGGTAGGCAACCATGCTGGCTCAGACAATTCTGGGAGTTGAAGTCCACGAGTCATAAAAGAGCCAAGGTTGCCTACCCCTGGTTTAGCTCATCGTACTGTTAGCCAATGATATACACTTCATGCTATATGTACAGGCAGTGCTTTTTTTGTAAAAAAAAAAAAAAAAAAAAAGGTGCCGGAACTCACAGACGTCATGCAACCCGCCTTGCCTACCCTACAAGGTTCCATCCAAAAAAGATGCCAAAAAGCCCTGTGTAAGGGATGACTAAGAGCAGGGGTCGGCAACCTGTGATCTACAGACTGGATGGAGCTCACGACCCAAAAGAAACATATTCATCCAGCTTGCAAGAGAGTAGGAAAGAGCTCAGTGCCCCTCAGCAATCTTTTTGCCAATAAATTAGTCACCTTGGCACAGACAGAACAACATTAGCTGACTGTGTTCAGCAGGTCAGCGGTTCAAATCTCACCGGCTCAAGGTTGACTCAGCCTTCCATCCTTCCGGGGTAGGTAAAATGAGGACCCAGATTGTTGGGGGCAATGTAAATATATATATATATATATATATATATATATATATATATATATATACATACATTGCTTACTGGTGTACACCACTTAGAGAGTGCTTGCACTTAAAGCGGTATATAAGTCTCATAAATAAATAAATAAATATTCCTCAGTTGCTGGTATCAGATAAAGGAAGCTTTATCTGATTTTAAATAAGTTATATCCCATCTACCACTTTTAATAGATAAAAGTCCTAAGACACTAATGGAGTACAAGGAAAGTCTTTTTATTGCAAATTTTAAAAATCAAACAATTTTTTTTTTTTTTTGCTGTTTCAGTTAAAGCAAAACAAACTCTAGTCTTGAATGGAGCTAACTCCAGGAATTACAGGCCTGTTTTGTCATTCAGAATTGAGCTACAAGACAAGAAGATACAAAACTATTGTCTCGGAAAAATATGTGTGGGCCTCTTTTCTGAAATATTAATTCTACGTATTCTATAACTCATAACAGATTACAGTTAACTTTCATCATTTTTTTCTTTACTGGATCCAAATTCAAAAGAATGGTACTTAGTCTGAGTGACTTTTTAAGATGTACTCTATGTACATTTCAGATTCATTTTTATACCAACATACTGTACATAAATCTATATAGATCTATGTTTTTGTTTGTAACCCTAACCTGCATATACACATCTACACATGCTCACACATGCCATGTCTCTGTGTGAATGGATATAAACATCCCACCACACAAATTCATTTAGACTGTCTCAGAGTCAGTATTGCTGAAGAATGGAACAGCGTTAGCTCTGGAAGGAGAAATCTAATCTGGGAAAACTCCATTTTGCCTTTGTGCCTCTGAGACCAATCTATTTTGAAACTGGAATTCCAGCATCAGAAGGAGACAATAAGAGGCATAACATAGCTGCACCTGGGAGTATAACGAGGAAAGCTTGGACCTCCCAGATTAAATTTCTTTCTGGGTCTCAAAACAGTTTGCTAATCTATGATATCTCAGGAAATTCTTTGCAGTGGGAGAATCCTTTTTTTTAAAAAAAAAAACATAGCCAGAGAAGGCAAAACCCAGTTCCATGGTGGCTGTTTGTTTCTTTTATTCTTCCACTGAATTTTTTTCAAACTGTTTCATAGTCCTCCTAAACCAGTGGTTCTCAACCTGTGGGTCGGGACCCCATTTGGGGTCGAACGACCATTTCACGAGGGTCGCCAAACAACGCAGTCCGCCATTTTTTCCCCCTTTTCCTTAGCTGTGCTACTCCCTTTTATTCTATTGGCTTTTGAAAGCCAATAGAATAGACTCTCTTGAATAGAGTCTAATTCTATTGGCTTTCAAAAGCCAATAGGAATTGTCCAGGCTGTCTCTGCCCTGCTGAGCCCGCCAAAAGTCCCATTCTGCAAACTGTGCTGCACCAGTTAGGTAGTCCTCGACTTACGACCGGTTGAGTAGTCCTCGACTTACGACCGAGGGGGTTGTGGCATTAAAAAGGTTGAGAACCACTGTCCTAAACAGATGCAGTTCTATTATTCAACAGAACTACACAACTATGGAGCATCCCACTGCAATGTTATAAGCTGACAGGCCTGTATTATTAAGAATACAGTATATATAGAGTGTATTCTTTACTGTGAGGAATATTCTGTATTGTGCGTAAAATATACCATTTGTGGTACATTTGATATCAAAATGGCTTCCCAGGTCAAAATGCTGACAGGACTTTGACACTATATAAAATCCCTAGTATTATCTCTCTGCCTTGATGAATTCATTCACAAGTACAGTAAAGGCAATAAAATTCCCCAGCTGGAAGTAAGCTCAAGTTTCTTTCAAAAAATGCTTATGGCATCATTCACGGAAAACAATACATTATTTTCTGTGGAATGATACTGTTTCAAGTAATGCCCTAGGAATATTAACGACAGCCTATCAATATATGCACATCAGGGAAAATAACGGCTTGCTTAAATACACATGAAAATTAATAGCTTTCCTGATCTGAACTCATTTTCTCATGCTCTTTGGATTACAGAAAGGTTATTCTTCTGGGGTTTGCACTCCAGGGATTAACATCTGTGTAAATGTGGTCATTTAAAAAAAAAGCTTCTAGGATGAATCCATGAATTGTTCTCATTGACATGAGCAGACACTTTCTGTTGGACAAGCCTCCTTTGCAGGTGCACCAATGACCACACACTTCTTGCAAGGGTTATTTTCTTAAGAGTGTGCAGTTTATCAGGCTTTTACTGGGGGCGGGGGGGGGGAGGCTTGCTGTTCTAAGCAGCTGCTGGGAACAGTTGCTTTTTAGCATTATTTTTTTTTTTAAAAAAATCCAACTTCTCTGTGTAGGACATTACGGAATACAAGCCCTCTTTTCCCAAGGCAAACCAGAAATACAAAGCATACATATTCTTTATTTATTTGCTTGTTCATTAGATTTTTTAAAATCTCACCTTAATTATTTTATAAATAACTCAAGGTGGTGAACATACCTAATACTCCTTCATCTCCCATTTTCCCCACAACAACAACTCGGTGAAGTGAATTGGGCTGAGAGAGAGTGACTGGCGCAAAGTGACCCAGCAGGCTTTCATGCCAAAGGTATCACCAGAACTCAAAGTCTCCTGGTTTCTACCTTTACCGCTATAACAAACGAACACATTTGTAGATGAACAACACTTTGTAATATATATATATATAAAGTGTAATATATATATATATTAAGTGTGCACCCTGTCAGCCCAAATATGGGCGAAAGAAATCTTCTTTCTTTTCTTTTCTTTTGCCTGTATCAGCTCAATCCAGAGCCATCCACAAGCAGCAGTCGCCAACTGCGACATCATTTTGCATTTTTAGGTTGCTAAAAATTATTCTTTGTTAGCAACCTATATATATATATATATATATATATATATATATATATATATATATATATGTGTGTGTGTGTGTGTGTGTGTGTGTGTGTGTGTGTGTGTGTTCTGAGGTTTTCGCGGGTGTTTGTATGTAGGTCTTTGGTTGTTCGGGTTTTCTCCCACGTAAAATTGGAAGTGTCTTGGCGACATTTCGACGAAGTCCCATTCGTCATCTTCAGACTGGTGTTTTCAGCTTCGTGCTTTCCAATATATATATATTGGAAAATTTGCACAAAAATATGACTCCTGGGCATGTCTGTGGTACAAATAAAATACGAACACCAGGAGAGTATAAATATAAAAATATACTTTACTAAAAGCTGCCAAGCTTTCGTTTGGAAACTCCAAACATCATCAGGGCTAAGGAGCCAGTAGACAATGATGACTTAAATGGGTTTTGCCGGCATCTGCAGCCGGCTCATGAGCCCAGGGAAGCTTGTAACACTGATAGAGGAGAAACAGATGCCCCCAGGGTGGAAAATGAAAACAAAAAGGGGAGGAGGGTCAGTACTATGGAAGGAAATAAGGATAAAGGGGTGGTGGAGGAGATGAATGCCAGTAATGAGATAGTGGAAGGAACGATCCGGAAGAACCATAGAAGGAAGCATAAGGAGAGTAATAAAGAAACATCTGGAACACTAATTAACCGGCCGGGACCGGTGACGCGGTCCATGAGCCGGCTGCAGATGCCGGCAAAACCCATTTAAGTCATCATTGTTTACTGGCTCCTTAGCCCTGATGATGTTTGGAGTTTCCAAACGAAAGCTTGGCAGCTTTTAGTAAAGTATATTTTTATATTTATACTCTCCTGGTGTTCGTATTTTATTTGTACCACAGACATGCCCAGGAGTCGTATTTTTATGCAAATTTTCCAGCATTATGACAGAGCAGCTTTGCTTCTAGCCAGAAAATGGGAGAAATTGACATGCGGTATTTCAGCAAGCTATCGTAAAATAGCGTTCCTACACTCCTGCATCCGAGAAAACCTGCCACTTAAATCATTGAGGAAGAAACCCATAATTGACTCCATCGAATGCCAACAAACCATCCACCAATTTCAACGCAAGACTACACGGGCCCTCATTAACGACCAACATAGGCGAGTCGGAGCATTGAAACAATGGGTCCAAGACTGCCAAAGGCAATGTGAGGCCATGTTATCGAGACATCACCTCCAAGAATTGACTCACCATATTGAGACGATGGAGAAGAAAACGAGACAAGAAACAGCAACACGTCTCAGTCACAAGATAAACGCATTACGTAAGTTAAAATATAGTAACAGCTATATGGGTGGACTGGTCTATAACCTCTCTTCTAAAATACTTACCCATTCACAACTCACCTTGCTGCAGCGTGATATAGGCCATAATCTGATGGACGCTAGTGCTTTAGATTTCATAGCGGCCCTAGAGCCAGCTATGTATAACATAGGGGGGGATGAAGATACTAAGAGTTTGATAAGACAACAGGTCACTGGGCTGCTTACAAGCCATAGATACCATCACATGCTATCTAGGGATGAAACCCAAGCCCTTCGGCAACTTAAAAGAGATGATAGCATTGTTATACTCCCAGCAGATAAAGGGAGGATGACCGTTGTCGTGGATAAGACGCTGTATACCACCAAGGCGCTCGAATTCCTCAATGATAGAACAGCCTATAGGATAGTTGAGAAGGATCCCTCAGTTACCCTTAGGAATAAAATCAACAAACTGCTTAATAATCTCAAACGCAGTAAGAAAATCGGAGATGATACCCTAAAGAAGATACACCCCCGTGACATGGCGCTCGCTAGATTTTACAGGCTCCCAAAAATCCACAAGGAAGGCACCCCACTTCGCCCTATCGTGTCATTTATAGGTACCCCTACATCGGGATTAGCGAAGTGGCTTAGCACTCGTCTGGGCCACCTTGTGGAAGGCAGCCCCACAACGGTCAATTCTGCAGAAGAATTCCTCAACAGAATTAAGACCCTTAGGGTGGAGGATGATGAGAGGATGGTATCATTCAACTTTACCTCCCTCTTCACCTCCATCCCCCAGGACTTAGCTATTTCAGCCCTGGGAGAGCGCTTGAGGAATACAGAAGGGAGCCACCACCAGGACTCCCTCCAGACAGATGACCTCCTGCGATTAGTGGAAATATGTCTTACCACCTATTTCACCTTCCAGGGTACCATCTTCGAACAAGTTAAAGGGACACCTATGGGCTCCCCCATTTCTAGCACTATAGCGGAAATAGTACTCCAACAGCTAGAACACAGGGCTATGGCCTTATATCAACCCAAATTTTGGGTTCGGTACGTGGATGACACGTTTGCGGTTGTTAAAAAACAACATAGTAATAGTAATAGTAGTAAAGTTGGAAGGGACCTTGGAGGTCATCTAGTCCAACCCCCTGCTCGGGCAGGAAACCCTACACCATTTCGGACAAGTGGCTGTCCAGTCTCTTCTTAAAAACTTCCAGTGTTGGAGCATTTACTGCTTCTGGAGGCAGGCTGTTCCACTGATTAATTGTTCTCACTGTCAGGAAGTTTCTCCTTAGTTCTAGGTTGCTTCTCTCCTTGATTAGTTTCCACCCGTTGCTTCTTGTCCTGCCTTCAGGTGCTTTGGAAAATAGCTTAATTCCCTCTTCTTTATGGCAGCCCCTGAGATATTGGAATACTGCTATCATGTCCCCCCTTGTCCTTCTCTTAAAGCTACCTTTATGAGAGTACTTAACTCGATCTGCTCCGACATCCAGTTTACAGTGGAGGAAGAAAAACAAGGTCACCTAGCCTTCCTGGACGTGTCAATATACCGTCAGTTGGATGGGACGTTACTTACAGGGGTGTTTCGTAAACCCACCCACACGGACAGAATACTCCACTATAGGAGCAACCACCCCGTATCTCATAAAGCTAGCTGCATTAAAGCATTGTTTAAGCGCGTGGACCCCCACTGCAGCACTGAGGAGTTTAAAAAGAAAGAAAGGCAATACCTTTTCCGGATTTGTCAACGTAATGGGTATCCTTTGAGGTTTATCAGACAGTACGGTCTTACACCCCAGTCCCGGAACAACCAAAAGAGAGAGGAACCATTATTACAAAGAATGCGTGTCTCTTTGCCATATATTAATAACGTCTCGGAAGCAACAGCCAGACTGCTGGCCCCCCATGGAATAGAAGTGGCCCACAGACCCAATCAGACATTACGGTCCAAAGTCGTTCGCCCCAAGGACCCACTCCCTGCCATGGATAGATCAGCAGTAATCTATAAAATCAATTGCAAGAACTGCGATGGCAATTATGTGGGTGAAACAGCTAAGCGTTTAAGATCTCGCTTGCATGAACATCAGTTAGCTATAAGAAGGGGCGAGCAGCATTCTTAATTGTGGATGCATATGGCACAACATGGCCACCAGTTTGACTTTGTGAACGTTCACGTTATGTCTGAGGATGCCACTAAGGGAGGCCGGCTATTGAAAGAGGCATGGTATTCCAACAAAGATGTGGTTAATCGTCACATTGACTTACATCCAGCGCAACAAGCATTGAGGAAATGGGATTTTAAACACCATGCCAATCGTTATAAGCGGTCTGAGCAATGCTTGTACAGCTGTAAACGTGACGAGATACCTGGCCCCCATCCTGAACAGATAGATGGAGCTTTGGCCAATCCTCCACACTCCAGGGGCACCCCCGTTTCACCCGATCAACACCAATACCGCTCTAATGAACATCTGAGGAGGCTACCTCTGTCAAACACACGTAATCATCCACCGATGGAAGACCTCCCCCTTCCCCAATATCACCACGATAGACCCCCACCCCCAGAACTTAACAACAACTGTGGAAAGTGTGGAAGATCTAGCATGAGGAGTCTGCAGCCTGATGCTGTGGGTAGGGGGGAGAAGAAGAACGAAAGCACGGCTCGATTGCCTAGGCATATGGTGAAAGGGAGAGACATGGAGTTCTGCCTGGACTCCCTGCAGACAAGGAATACCCCCAGCAACAATATAGCCCCCCCCGGGACGAATACTTTGAAGTTCCTCCAAAGACGAGCACAGGAGAGGAGAGTGAGAACGCGGGGAATCAGAATGCAGAGACCTGGAGACCTGGTGTCCGCCTGAATACCGTTCCTATCAGCAATGGGGAAGAGCATGTGATAGGGAGGAGGGGGGATGATGAATTGAGAGACGGGGTAAGCACCCGATCACGCAGCAAACAAATGGAACGGTGGAGAACTGTCGACACGAAGATTGCCAGGACGGAGGAGGAGGGCACAGACCCCCAAATATGCAACACCCGTATGAAAGTTACTCATGACAGTGGAAGAGTGAAAAGAAAGGGTGTGGAGCAGGGACTGAGAAAAGCGTGTGTGTGGGGGAGCATCGGTGAGCCCAGGGAAGCTTGTAACACTGATAGAGGAGAAACAGATGCCCCCAGGGTGGAAAATGAAAACAAAAAGGGGAGGAGGGTCAGTACTATGGAAGGAAATAAGGATAAAGGGGTGGTGGAGGAGATGAATGCCAGTAATGAGATAGTGGAAGGAACGATCCGGAAGAACCATAGAAGGAAGCATAAGGAGAGTAATAAAGAAACATCTGGAACACTAATTAACCGGCCGGGACCGGTGACGCGGTCCATGAGCCGGCTGCAGATGCCGGCAAAACCCATTTAAGTCATCATTGTTTACTGGCTCCTTAGCCCTGATGATGTTTGGAGTTTCCAAATGAAAGCTTGGCAGCTTTTAGTAAAGTATATTTTTATATTTATACTCTCCTGGTGTTCGTATTTTATTTGTACCATATATATATATATATATACCCTTTCAAATATGTTTCTTGCAATATCTTCCCCCCCTCTAATTTAACATCACCCTTAATGTGTATCTTTAAGGCAAAGCATGTTTATTCAACACATTTTAAGATAAAGGGGTCAAGTTTAAATCCATTGCCTCTGTGAGTTTTCTATTAGCACTGCATAACCTACAGAATCCTATTATATTATATATTTCTGTTTATGCTGGCAAGATTCTTCCAGTTTCATTAAGTGTATTCCTTTAGTGACAAATTTATCTGAAAAAGTTTACTAAGCACAGTCCCTAAATCATGCATAGTCATCACCTTGCATTATCAAATGGTGGGCAATGCTGGATATTCCTTGAATTATTTGAATCATGCATGTACCAATTCCAGAAGTGTGTGTTTCTTTCTACTTAGCACTGTGAGAAGAGGACATGGAAAAGTATTAGAATGTTAGTCTTTCCATATTTTGTAAAACCGTAATGGCAATCAATAAGTGCTTTATTGATTTTTGTTGTTCCACAGTGATAGAATTGCAGTTCTACGCCTTCATTTTTGGTCTAGTTCAGTATTTCTCAACCTCAGCAACTTTAAGGAATATGGACTTCAACTCCTAGAATTCCTCAGCCAGCTGACTGGGGAATTCTGGGAATTGAAGTTCAAGCCTCTTAAAAGTTACTGGTCTAGCTCCTGGTCAAATCCATGTATCTACATCTTTTCTCCTCCTTCCTGAGCTATTTCCTCAGCTTAGTGGAGTTTTCTTCCTTTGTGGGAAAATGAGAAAAGGTGAGTCTATTTCCCTTGTTCTTTATGCTATTGTTGAGACAGAGTTGGGGGTTGCTTTAACCCCAGGTCACAATGAACAGACATCACAGTATGTCTGAAACTCTCCTGCCTTTATGTTCTTTTGTTCTGATAGCCAACTCACCTCTCACTGAGGGTTCATTTTTTTGGGCCACCAACTGCAATGTTTCCTTAGCAGTCTTTGTTTCTTCTCTAGGCCTCTGCTGTGAAGTTCAAGAATCTTTGCAATGAATGGTTGACAGAGGAGTCCAGCTTTTCCTTAATTATAATACAACCCAAAATTTTGTTTGGCACAAAACACAAACAGATTGCAATGTAGCCTAGGGCGGCTCCATATGGCCCAGCTGAAAACTGCCTGTTTTTCCTGATAGATTTGTAAATATTATTCCATTTGCTATATATTTAACTTGCCTATAAAAGTTGCATTTGATTCCTGCTAACTTTGTGGACACATCCAAGCAGGTTTCTTGGCAACAGTGTGGAAGTGGTAATTGTTTTCATCCAGAGAATTTGTTTTCTCTTCGGATCCCCAGGTTTACCTTTAGTTCTGTCGTTCCCTGGTACTCGCTTAACGAAATGCTAACTAGGCCTGAGTTAGGCTTCCTAGCCTAGACTTGGCGGGCCAAATGCTGCCACTTTTTGAGGCAAATTGCCTAAATCCATCCATATATTTCTCCAAATCTTAGATACGTAACGTATTACCAACATTGTCTGCTTTGTATGATTGCAGCTCATGGATGCTGCCTCTGAATTGGAAAGAAAAGATCAATAACAATAAAGGAGAATATTTTTTAACTCAGAGTTGAAATGAGAGGTTCTTGGTGCTTTCTGAGCTTGGTTGTTTTCTTGCCAACTTTTCATTAGCCAAACTAGGCTACATCATCAGTGTTAGTATTATTATTAACATTGATAATTTTAGCTAGCTTGGGTAAGGAAATGTCTGCAAGAAAACAACCAAGCTCAGAAATCACCAAGGACCCCCTCAGAAAAAGTCAGTCTTTTGATTATTAATTGGCCATGCCAGGTTTATATATTTACAAGGAATAAGTATAATTACATTAATGAACAAGTGAAAGAAAGCAGGGAGTGGCCTCGGCTATTCTTTCTTCCATTTTCTCATATAATGAAGTGCCTGAGCAGCTATTCTAGGTTGGCCACTTCCGTTTGATGCTTATCAATGGAGGTATCCTCTGTTGAGTTAGAATGGACAGTGAGTACCATGTGGCTCCATTCCCTAAGATTTGCATCATTTGTGACCCACAAATTCCCCTGTGTCACAAATACAACTATACCACTTCATTTTCTTGGCTATAATCGCTGCCTTTCATTTCTCCCTGCTGAAGAAGTGGCATCTGTTCTTCTCTCCTGCTCTTTTTCAAGGATTATGAACTTCTCTCTGGGATACTAACTCTGGAAGGAGAAAGATGCTTTTTGAAGCCATTCAGAAGACCATGAAATCTCCGTATAATGATCGGCTAAGTGTCTGGATGGAACCAAATATTATGAGGCTGGGAGGACTGTGTTTCCTGCTTGACTGAGCGGCTTGTGGGATTTGGACTGCTTGGAGTAGAGATTCATAAAGCCTCATCTGATCTTGTCTCTGTCCCCAATTTTCACATGTACAAAACAGATTTTTCTGAAATGTTGTGAAGGCTGAGATTGCCAATCAACACGGCAATGCTTGGGATTAGGTTTTTCTGGAAACTAGACTGCACTTTGAATGTCTAACCTGGATAGTGAAGTGGATAAGAGAAAATAACTGAAACTAAAGTTTGAGGGTCTGTTAGTAAGTAAATAACTTTTATTTTCAGAATGAAGTGATGCTTTCTCTAGATGAGGTTGTATGCCCTCAAGTAAATGCAGATTTGTAGTTTGGGAGTGCTTGTTGCTTAAATGTTCCTGGATTTTGAATTGGTGGCCATGATAAGAAACTGGACATTGCTTAGGATGGAGGCTTGTGTTGTATCTTTTATCAGCTTCTCTTAGGGAAATCATTTTAAATTCAGTATTGTCTTTCTTTCAGGTAAATACAATAAACGCTGGGAGGGGAATGAAGAATATACGTAATTAATGGAAGCTGTTATACTTTAATATAAAATCATTTTGCACAGAGCTGTGACAGACCCCAAACTCTAATCTGTTAAAGCATTATCTTTTGCATTTTTGTTGGCAATGTTTTAGAACAGAATATAATATTTTTATGGATTTTACATGGATTTATGCTTCATTTCCTTTTTAAGAAATTCAAATGGAAAGAAGTACAATTTGTCAATGTCATTAATTGCTTCATAATATTTCTATTAACAGGGTTTTTTTTTCAGCAGGTTTTAGTTGAACCATTCCTGAAATATAATATTAGCCTGGGACAAAAGTTAATAAGAAAATATAATGCTGTGGAATTACAGACAGCATAGTTATAGAATTTGCCGTAAATGAAAAATGAATTAATCAAATATGGAACATTCCCAGATCTAGGATTCCCTGAAAATCATAGTCATTTATTCCTACTAGAATTAAGTTGGAATCTGTCCGTGCTATCCAGGCCCTATAGCCTCTAGATATTGGAAAAAGGACTTTGATTGCATCATTTGGACAATTAGAAGCAGAGATATACAACTGAGAAGCATTATGATATTTAATTGGGTGCCAACAAATAACTTCACCCAGTACTTCATGCAAATGTTATATACAAGTGGAGAGAGAACTAAGCCCTGAGCTCCCTGCAGTGCAGAGGTCTATAGTTCGACCTCTCTTCTTCCCCCCAACCAACACCAACTGGAACTGGTTTGGAAGAAGGTCAAACTGCTGAGCAGTGGCACTGCTACAACTGCCCCAGTGCTGCCAAAATAGAAAAAAAAAAAAAAAAACACCTGTAGGCCACGCATGCAAGCAAGTTTCATTCATCTCTTAAGAGGAATGAAAATGCAAGTTGGTTTTCCATGGGCGAGTGAGAAAAATTGAGAATTTGCAGGACCCCAGTCCTTGTTTGCATATAATATTGTGTGATTAACGAGCCAGTTTGATGTAGTGGTTAAGGCACTAGGTTAGAAACTGGGAGATGGTGAATGTCTATGAAGATTCTCAGTGATCCAGGTAAAAGGTGCTTTTTCAAAAGGCAACTGGAATGTTTTTCCTGGGAAACAGTGAATTATAGTCCTATGTTAGGCATAAAAGCTGTCTGGGTGACTTTGGGTCAGTGTCTCTCTCTCTCTCTCTCAGCCCAACTCAACTCCTAGGGTTGTTGCTGTGGGGAAAATAGGAGGAGGAAGGAATATCAGTATGCTCACTGCCTTGAGTGATTTATGAAAACAATAAAGATGGAAAAATAAGTAAGTAAGTAAATACATACATACATACATACATACATGAATACATAAACAAACAAACAAACAAATAAATACTGTGTGTGTAGTTTAAGTGGCAGGGAAAACTACTCATGGAAGAGAGTCATTAAAGTGCCAAGATTTTATCTGTTCACCTTCTACTGAACATAGTTCATACACAATGGCATTTATGACCCTCCTCTATACCCCAGCTGTGAACTCTCTCATTGCAATTACACATGAGTATTTAAATTTCTCACATCTAATTGCCACTGAGGAAGAGCTGAAGGTTAAGTTAACTCTTCCACCCCTAGCTGCAGTTCCTTCCATTTGAGGCAGGTTTGGCTATATATTCCTGTGAAGCCAGGAATTGCTCAACCCAACTGATAGGAAGAAAAAGTCTCGGTAAGAGAGGCTGTGTGTTAGATGACTGGTGGCTTCACAGTCTGCATATATTCTGTACATTTGTGATTCCTTACCAAGGGCAGCGTGTAGAATTGTGCTGTAGTGTGCATACAAAAGGATAAAACCTAGCCATTTGTTTGATGAGACCTCTGTTGCAAATAGAAGCAGCACATGTGGCCAGACCCTTCTAAATTACTTTTCTTTAGTAAGAGATTATTTTCTGTATAATGAACTTCTCGGGATGATGGATGAACTACTTTATTTAACTTGAGGTCTGTTTCACTGTAAATCAAGATCTTTCCTCTTAGCCCAGTCCGTTCTTTCACCTGCTCACTGTTTGGACTCTATACTCGACTGACAGCCTAATGTTATTGGACATTTACTAATGTTAGGGTAAAAAAAATGTGTTATAGTGTGTTCTTTATTGCTGCAAGGCATGGTTGAATTATTCACAGGCAGCAAATGAAAGAATGAGCTTGGTATTTAATGTATTTAAAATGAAGTTTTTTTTATCTAGAGTTCATAAATCTAAATGTAATAATATTGCTTATCTCCAAACACTCTTTTCAACATGTTGGTTTTAACAGACAAGTACAACACTTCAAATGGGGAAACACAGTGGGTAATATTTATGTGAAACTTCCAGCCACCATGGTATTTTCCTCATGTAGAATATCATGGCATTTTGCCTGGATCAAGTAACCAGCAGATTAACACATTAACACTTTTAAAAACATGTATGTGCAATCTACTCTGAATGTAGTTTTAGACTTCTATTAAGAATATCTATTCCCCTCAACACTGAAGTACTACTTCATAGAATTGTTCAAATGAACACATTGCTATAAATTTCAGCACATAAAACTGAGGGTACCTAAGTATCCTTTATAATAATTTGCCTTTTTTTCTTTTCTGAAAAGACTTTCGAAATAGCCAGTAGCGCAATCACTTTCAGTTCACTGATGTTTTTAATTACATTTATAACTTGCCTTTAGGTTTATGCAACACTCAGACTGACTTCTAGCAATTAAATTATAATATATAGTTTAAAATTAAAATAATTAAATGAAAATAAAGGCAAGTAAAACAAAACAAATTAGAATAGCTGAAATAAGCATTCTTTCAGCTAAGAGAAGCTTTGTGATAGGTGGCTTGCCATTTTCATGGATAGTGGGAGAATGAAAGCTGAATGCATATACTTGGAAATGCATTTTGTAGTTTGAAGGCCATGTACAATCTCCTGAATATTAGATAGATGAGCTTCTGCAGTGGGGGAATCTTTAAAAACTCTATATTGCTAGAATATAAGAACATAGTTTAACAGAATCATAAATATGGAAAGAAATGTTTTGTGGCATGAAATTCCATGAGCAAGAATTAACTTTCTCAGATGCATAAAGCTGTACAGAATGTATGTACAGTAATGGTAAATATACAGAGGCTGCAAATGTTTTCTGTGTAAGCCAAACCTAGCAAATTGTCTTGATGATGGTTTCTCGGAAAGCAGTTTCAATCCATGGTTTGTAAAGCTAGCCTTTTTTTCAACAAATAATAGTAAACTGCAACCCACAAAGGCTTCTGCTTTCATATATTTGTTAGCTTTTAAAGTGAAACAAATATTAATTCTAAAGACTTAACTGAAAATATAGAAAATATAGTTTTGATCCTAGACACAGATTATGCATGACTTTGTTGAATGAAAAGTCTTCATCAAGGTCCAGTCCAAGCTGGGAATAAACAAAATGGAGACTGCTTTAGAAAGAAGATTGTGATTTATTGAAGAGCAGAGCCATACAGAAATGTGGCTCTGAGAAAGCTGACCACATGTTGCTGGGAGTGGTGGGTTTTTATACCTACTGGGGCTCTTGAGTTTGTTTCCTGTTCCTGTTTGAGGTTTTGTATTTCCTGTGTCATGTATTTTGATCTGAGTCTGAATGTGCCCTTTTGGTATTGGTAGATTAATCCTATTATGTCCCAAAGGTCATGTCTTTTAGAGTTTGGGTGGGGTATGTAGATTTTAGAAGTATTTGTCTTCCTAATCTCATAGCTTCTAGTTCCTCGCCCCAACCTTCCTGAATGGATTGTTACATCTGCATTTCTAAAAACTGGTTTCTGCTGAGTTTTCAGGCTTGGGGGAGGGAGAGGTTTCTGCCTTTCAAAGATTTTCTCCATTATTCCTTTGGAGAAATATATTCTGCCTTTTTAATATTTCCCAAAATATTTCTTTCTCTGGATTCTTTCCACAACTTATTACAATGAAATACCATAATCCTTTATCAAAACTTGCATAAATCTCTCTCTCTCTGTGTGTGTGTGTGTGTGTTTGTGAGAGAGAATATCATTTTGTGGTCTTTCCTTTCCTTCCCTTCCCTTCTTTCCTTTCTTTATCCACCACTTCTTTTTCTTTTCGTCTTTGTTTCATTTAATGAAATAAATCCCCCCCCAAAAAATTATAGTGATCCCTTGAGGAAAAGTTTATCTTCTAAGATAATTGGAAGTTAAACTAAATTCAAGCAGGTTCAGAATTCTACAGTTCAGGATTTTTTCTTATAGTAACCATGTAGCCAGAGCGAAACCTACAGTAAAGCAGGTGAGGGTTTGGACAGAGGGAGCTATAGAAGCATTACAAGACTGCTTTGAGTTCATGGATTGGAGCATGTTTAAGGAACATACAAATGTTGAGGGATATATACCATGTAGGTCTTTGGTTATTCGGATTTTCTCCCGCGTCAAATTGGAAGTGTCTTGGCGACGTTTCGATGAAGTCTCATTCATCATCTTCAGGCTGGTGAATGTCATAAATCACATTCCCCAATTAGCTTGAAGCTTGGGCTTTCTCTCCAGCTCTCCAGCCTGCCAAATCTTTATCAACTCTGAGCACAATAACCTTGGATTCCCACGGCTGAGTTATTATTATTATCTCACCTCACTTCACTTCACTTCACTTCACCTCACCTCACCTCATCCTATCCTATCCTATCTCACCTCACCTCACCTCACCTTATCTAAAGTGGATTTTGTTAAGTAGATGAGCTTATTCGTTAAGTGGCAATCTTAAACTTTACAAACTCAGGTCTAATATGCTATTGGTTGCATCATATAAACTCCATACTGATTTCACATGAACACATACAACTCCATAGAAACAAATGCATGTACTTGTGGATCAATGCTAATACATTTTCTCCACTGGACAAAATATGTTAAGTAATATTGATCATAATGTTTTATTTTATAGATCCTATTAAATTGGCAGTAAATATGACCTGATAAGGAGTAAATAGTATATTTCATAAACAAGTAACTTAATCTACCCATTTATTGGTATGCATAATTTGCAGTCCATGTAACAAAAGATACAAGTACACGAGAGCAGCTGAAAGGTCTGTAGATAAGATTACTTGTTTATGCTAGCAGCTAAAAGCACAACATTCAGAGTCAAATTGGGATTAAAAATTCTTTTCACTTCCTATCAGAGCTAGGGTTTTTTCAAAAGGTTTACCATTATTTTTTAGGCCTATTTATTGATTAGTCTTAGGTTTATTTATTTATTTATGAGACTTATATACCGCTTTTAAGTGCAAGCACTCTCTAAGCGGTGTACACCAGTAAGCAATGTATATATATATATATATATTTACATTGCCCCCAACAATCTGGGTCCTCATTTTACCTACCCCGGAAGGATGGAAGGCTGAGTCAACCTTGAGCCCGTGAGATTTGAACCGCTGACCTGCTGAACAGTCAGCTAAAGTGGCCTGCAGTACTGCACTCTAACTGCTGCGCCACCTCGGCTCGGTTACCTCCAAAATAAAAGATTATATCACAAACGGTGTTGTGACACCAGGAAATTCATGGTAAACCCTACTTGGCCCACAATCAATCCACATTCATGCATTGGAAAATTTATTGGATTTGAGAGCCACTGATTGTAATGAGATTCCCCCCCCCCTCCATTCAATCATGTCTGATTCTCAGAAACTGCCTGAACAAGTTCCTGCAGTTTTCTTGGCCAGGTTTTTCAGAAGTGGTTCGCCATTGCCTTGTTCCTTGGGCTGAGAGAAAATGACTGGCTCGAGGTCACCCAACTGGCGTTGTGTCTATGGTGGGACTAGAATTGCCAGTCTCCATGATAGTCTCCATGATAAGAATCCCTGATAAATCTCCTTAATAAACCCGATGCTTTAACTACTGCACCAAACTGCCTCTCTTGTACAGGTAGTCATCAACTTAGAACCACAACTGAGCCCAAATTTTCTGTTGTTAAGTGCATTTTGCCCCATTTTACGACCTTTCTTGCCACAGTTATTAATCACTGCAGTTGATAAGTTAGTAATCTGGTTGTTAAGTGAATCTGGCTTCCCCATTGACGTTGCTTGACCAAAGGTTGCAAAAGGGGACCACGGGACCTTGGGACACAGCAAAGGTTATAAATATGGACCAGTTGCCAAGCATCTGAATTTTGATCACATGATCATGGGGATGTTATAAAGGTTGAAACTGTGAAAAACGGTCATAAGTCACTTCCTTCAGTGCCGTTGTAACTTTGAATGGTCACTAAATGAATGGTTGTAAGTCGAGGGCTGCAATTATTATGTCCTTCCAGATTGGGTGCAGACTGCTGGCATCCCACCTTCATCAGAGCAAGGAGCCTTTTGTACTGCTGAGGATCCCATTGGTAATGGAATGATATAAATTGGATGGAGCCACATCATGGCTACTAGATCTGGAAAGTAAGAATTTGTCTGACCTCTAGATGAGAGCAAATATTGCTATCTTAGCTATTACCTGGAAGTCATTCAGATTTGGATAATCCAAATCTGTTTGCCCCATCCATGGATTTTTTAAGAGTTTTTTTAATTTGTTTTGTGTGTGTGCCTGTGTGATAACAGAAGTTATCTCTGTGTTTGTTTCTATTAATTATGCTAATCCTATTTTAAGGCTTATACTACAATTTGCCTCAAAATGGCAAAACAGTACAGTCAGTTTTTAGCAATAGATGCTAGAGATGTGTCCCGATGTTTCTCTAAAAGATTTTGGGAGCTAATGCAACCTTGGAGTCATATTTATTTACTCCATCTCATCAATTTATGTTACTGCAGACATGTATTTTGTAGATCTTTTAAATTGTTAAAGTAAACCTTAAATAGGACTTATTTTTAAATAGCCTTTCAGTATTTTATATTAATGTTTAATAGACAAATGGATAGTCTCAGGCTATCTCCAAACAACAAAGTCCTTTCTAATGAAGTATTTCAGCTAATGAGCATATAATGTAACAATTGTTGTCTTTTCTTCTTGCTATCTAAATAGCATTTAAACCTGGCTTACTATTCTCTTATTTCGTAAGGACTGGGTTTTTTTTTCCATAATGAAGCAATCTTCCCCCTTTCTAACATCTGTAAATGCAGAGGAAGAAAAATTATCTCTCCTTAACTGATGACCCATCATTCACAGAAAAAATCTTGAGGTTGTAATGTAGCCAAGTCATAAGAACAAAACTGTATGATCATCTGTTTTTGCACAGAAGAAAATTATACAGAGATTTTAAATTTACAAAGTATAAAAATATACTACCATCTCATATACAAAGCACCATCAGTATGTATTTATACTACATATAATTACATAAGGGCAAAGATATAAGGGAATCACATACTGAGCATTAGTCTGGTTTTCAGTTCCAAAGCTTTACAAATAATTGGCAATTTCCTATAAAATGTTCAGTGCCATTTTTGCTCATCACATATGCCTGCATTTTACAAGTATTTTTTGCATATGTGATTTTTGAGGTCAGCTTCCTGCAACTTCTCAGTTTTCATTTTTTCCCTATTTGTAATGAAAGAATGCTATTGAAATATACATCTTTGCAGAGTCAGAATGATTTTCATGGGTTTCAGATGCTGTTTTTATCAAAATAAAACACACATTGAAAAGATTTCTCTTTAACAAAACAGATTTTCCTGTGCTGTTATTTTTTTACTTGTTTTTATTATCATACGCTACCCAGAGTTGTTTTCAACTGGGTGGTATTACAAATTTAATAAATTAAATATCTTGAGGAATATTTAAAATAATGATTACTTATCATCACAATAAGGTATGTTATCCCATTTAAGTATATATAAAATATAACTATATTTTTTGGGGAAAAAAGTAGTACTCCTACCAATTTCTCATTTGTAAAATCTAAGTATGTAATACCTTCAAAAGTACTAGTTCCTGATACTTTTTTAAAGCATTACTTTAAGAGCTACCTCACTTTGGGTTCACATAATTTTCTAATACATCATTAATATTGGTTTTCACAAATCTCTTTTTTACCTCCAAAGAAAAGGAACTCATGATATTGTTTGATAGCCTGAGTTGTTACCAACCATCTATGAGTATGTTGAACAATTTGTTGCTTTATACAGCTGCTTCACATATTCACCTATCTATAAAGAACGATGAGATGCTATATTCTATATGATTTGTTCAGCTGTCAAAATGCCAGTCTTATATATAAAAAAATCCGTTGGATGAAAAGGTCAGTGAAAATTTGCTCCAATTCTTGGCTCTTTGCCACGCTCCAAAATAAATTCCATCTGAAGTTTGGCTAGGCATGTCAGGCTTCATGCCGTCACAGCTGTAAAATTTGGCTTTCTGGACACTTATCCCTTTATTCAGGAACAGATGAACTAGCCAAATGTCTCCTCATCAAGACATGATAAGCGTGGGCTCTTCACTGCAGACCAGAATGAAGCCATATACACAGGTAACCTTTGACCATTGCATTATACCGAAGTCAAAGTTTTTATATAGGTCTGCTTCAGAGTTTAAATTCTAGGATTTTCAATGAATATAAGTGTAAGTCAATGAATGTTGGCTGTTCTTTGGATGACTTTGGGAGGACATTGACATAATACTTATCTGTAGAGTTTGAACTGTTGGTTCCTTCCTTGCCAGCTTCCTTACACCAATACCTTTTTCCTTTTTTCTCCTTCTCTCCCCCCTCTGAATCTGGTTGTATCAAGAATTTTTGCCCTTCTCTCCATCTGATTACTGGGTGAGGGAGATGGATAAACGGTTTGGAGACAGATGTGTTTTCCTTTCCATTTCTTTTTCAGCTGAAGCTAATGAGATCTTCCCCTTTTCAGATTTATCTCTCCTTACCTCTTCCAAAACTAGACAGCTGAAATAGGGGTATTACCAAATCTTTGATTTTTTAAAAAAATTAAAAATCCCATCTTTTATTAACTCTTCCGAAGAACAGCCTCTCTCTTTCTCACAAATGTGTTTCCAAACAAATCTTTCCTCAACAGCTTGATTGTATGATAAGGTAGTCTGGGGTTGTACTGATACTGCAAATGGCCCTAATACAGATATAGAGTATGAACATCATTTGCCAGTTCCCAAGAATGATTAGTGTCTAGGTAGCCCTTCCAAAGAATCAGTTATTTTATTCTGCCCAATCTGTGCTCTGAGCAAAAATTAAAAATTCTACTTTGATTTCTCCTCCTCCTTCCAACCCCACCCCCCCATAATACATTGCAGACGTTGATGTGGAATGAAGATTAGATTAGAGATATGTCAGGATTAGGAAGAAAAGGCAGAAGAATTGGAGGTCTTCTACATTCTACACTGAAGAAATTGCTTCAAAAGCTTACTCTGAAGAATCACTTGTATGCTCTCACATGTATGTGACTCAGTTTGCAACTATTATATACTGCATCATGCTTCCCCGACTGTCTGTACATCTGGGGAGCACAGATTGGGGAAAATTAGATTAATCTGAATAAACAGGTTGTTTTAAATGCTATAGCCTCAGCATGAAAGTAGCTAAAAGTGTTTTGGTACTTAACATTCCTCTAAAACATGAGCCAAGTGCTATGATGCAAGGACTTCACTCTCAGATATGGCAACAGCCAAAAAGCATAGCCCTTTAGTGAAGCGGTAGGATTATGCTGGACAAGATAGTTGCATGCACACAATTCATGGAGAGATGATGCTTCAGATTTCTTGATATGGTCAAATTATTAATTAATATAAAATTCAATTTGCTTTGCATTCCTAAAGATTTAAAGATATTGACTAAGCCAGTGTAATTACTCAGTCCCATGGAGTTTAGGTTCCTTCTGGACACTATCCATCAACGTTTCCTTTGATGTTAACTCCTTTCCTGACCCATAAATGCTGTCTCTCCTGTATCCAGGTGTTCTAATATAAGATTTCCCTTCTGCCAAAATCATGACTGGCAGTCCTTAATTGGGAAAAAGAAAATATTCCTCATGTGCTAGAGATTCGGCTGATAATCCACCAAGATCATAGAAGAGCCCAGAAAGGAAGTTGAACAAATTCCAGTTGAAAGTAAGATATCAAGCAATATTATTTTGGCTGCTGAGGTGCCTAAACATTCTTGTCTCAGTTCTGTATGGTTTTCCAATAAGTTTCCCATCTGATGAAAGATCAGTGTGGATAGGTTTTCACAAACAATTAAAATAAAGGTGATCACATGGGAAGGTGGTAGGCTATCATTGTTTCCAGATAAAATTTCTGGAAAAAACATGACAAAAGGAAAGATTTAACTGTGTTTTCTATGTTATTTATTAATTCATGTTACCCAAAGTAGTGTACCCAACTAAAATGAAGTATTTATTTATCTGTCTATTTATCCCTGTTCAAACATCCAGGACAATCCAATCTTGGAGGAAGGAATTCTGTGGTGACAGAGAAGAAAGTAAAGGATGGATTGAAAAGTGGAGATCATGAGGAAAAAAGCATCTGCATAATTTCTCTTGACCTCCAAGCAGTTTTTATACAAGTGTCATGAAACTACCCGTCTTTCGGGAATCAAGGCAAGAGTCCCTAAGGCAGAAAGAAATGAATTATGAGAGTACACAGTAGATGGCAGCATCTAGCTGACCCGGGCCGTTTGAAAGCTGATCAGGGTGACATTTGGATGGAGACTTTCAAAAAATTCAAAAGCTAAATTTTCAAACTTGAAGGTTGAAAAAGCATCCTAGTGAAGAAGGCAATAGAAAACCACTTCCGAACTGTAACCAAGAAAGCAACATAGATGTTTCCTTTTTGTCCTTAGAAGGCTGAGGAAAAAAAATGCATCAGGAAAGTTCAAGATGGAGGAAGACTAATATAATAGATGCAGCATATTCAAACATGTGGATGTCAGTCCACAGTGCACATCATAACACAGGCATCTGAAAGCATCCCTGAAAGGAAAGGCAAATATGTCACTCGTGCTTCCTAAAGGTGAAACTGGACATTTTCTTTACCAGTAAATTGAATGCTTAGGTTTCAAACCAAGAAAACAGGCCTGAAAAAGATAGTTGTATATCCCACCACACTCCTTTTCTTTTTTCCTTTAATGTAAAAAGAGGAGTTTATCCTCTCAGATAGACTTGAAAGTATGTGTGCTCCATGTTCCTTTATCTATGTGGTGTCAGGTGGCTGTATGTCTCATCAGGGAATTGTGTAGTTGGGGTGGCTGCTGCTTCGCCCCAAGCCTTTGAAGTTGGAAGGTAGGTGATACAGTGATATCAGCAGAATGGGCTGATATTTTAGCTCTTTTCATTTTTAATGTTTGGTTATTTACAGCAAAATAAATTTGTATAGTTTTGCAGAAATTGAATGCATCTGTTTTATAGATTAATTTTTAAAATACTGCTGATATTGGCAATTCTGTTGCTCACTTTTAATGACATAATCCCTGGGAGTTCTGGGCTTTGCAAAAATAGGAATGTAAGCTGCGCAGACCACACATTTCTGTTTTAGACCAATGCTAGCATGAAGCGAAGCTGCTATCTCATTCCTCATCTCGGGCACAACTGAGAACCCAGCCATATCTCCATTGTTGAACTAACATTCCCATGCCTATCTTGTTTAACAGGGATAATGCTTGCTTATGTTTAGACAGAAAAATGCCTTTGTCTGGCCCTATGCAGGGGAGAGATTCAAGAAACTTGCATGCATGTAGTCAGGGGTAGCAAAATATAAGAAGAATCAAAGAACTGTTCTGTTGCATGGACAATGTAGGGAAGCAAAACTGAAAAAAAAGGGAAAAGGTAGAACAGCTTTATGCCCTCTTTGCATGTTTTCTCTCAGAAGAGGGACAGAGCCTTTTATAACATGATTTGTGAAAAGGGAGGAACATAGCTCAGGACTAATACAGGTATAATAAAAAGCCATCTTGTTGTTTGCTACTTTAAGCAATGCTCCAGGATCTTGAGAATACACTGCTCTTGGCAATTATAATGAAAACACATTATTAAGTTTCTCCTTGACTAAGACCAATACAAGTCTGATAGGCCAATACAATTAACACAAACCTTGCCTGTACTTTAGGTAAGATAAAAGCTGCATTTTACTCTTAGTTAGTGGATTACACTTGGAGTATCCTCGTGTTCTGGTCCAAGTGGCACTATGCTTTAAAAGTGACCTTGAGAAATTAGAACAGATAGAGATAAGAGCTACTTGAATGCTAAAGAATCTGGAAACTAGCGTTTATGAGGCTATTAAAGTATCTAAGCTACACCTGTTGGTGCATGAGAAGGCAGACTTATTCTTCCTAAACATGAAAACAAAACAAAGAACAATTGTTTGAAAATAAAAGGAAGAAGATTCAAATGTATTAGAACAGGGATGTCAAACTGCCAGCCCATGGGTTGGATGCGTCATGGTGAAGCTGCGCCCACCCCATTGCTGGCAATGGAAAAAAAGTCACAATACGTTGCGACACATCACGTGACATTACAAGTTTGACACCCCTATATCAGAAGATTGTTCTGATGCCAAGAACTGTTCGACATTGAATAATTTTCCTAGAATAATGATTTTGCTGGAGGTGTTCAAATGGAACTGGATGGCCATTAATTGAGGATGGGTTGATTCCTGCACCGAGGCAATGTCTGAATTAGACAATCTGTGAGGTTCCTTCCAAATCATATATATTGTGTGATACTAGATTTCTAAATAACAAATCTGTGTTTCACTTCAACCTAATAACTAACTCTACACTTTATTGTCCTGTGCACTGCTTTCCCCAAAAATAAGTGCCTGAGGAAAATGAGTAAGTTTCCCCCAGGCCCTGAATTGAGGATTGTCATTTTGTTTTAACTATAGGGCAGGTTAAAATCTTTGTTTTTAAAGATATCATTATCTACCTGCTGTACCGTTCACCTCAGTCTGTCCCTTTCACAATTTTGGTGCCCAATTGATGCTAATTTTGTTAGCAGGATAACATGCCTTTAATAAAAATGGTAGGCAAAGAAACTTGCCTCCAGTGGTTGTGGGTGCTCCAACACTGGAGATTTTAAAGAAGAGATTGGACAACCATTTGTCTGAAATGGTATAGGGTTTCCTGCTTGAGTAACGAGTTGGGCTAGAAAGACCTCCAAGATTCCTACCAACTCTGTTATTGTGTTAAACATATTTTTTCCTCATTATATTCTCAGGAGCATTGCGTCAAGTAGCAAACCACAACCTGTCCAATATAGTACAAGAACTCTCCACTTACAAGAACAATTGATCCCAGAATTATGCTCATACGTCATTCAATGACCACTTGATAAAACCTTCAAAACCAGATTCATACACATTTCAACCAGATTCCTGCTAACCACATTATCCCCTTACCTTTGTCCAACAAACTTTCACTATTTAGGGAACCTGATTCCCAGCAATAAGGAGTAAAAGGAGAGACTCTTTCATGTGAGCAGATGTACTTGCAAAAATAAGTAAACGAATGAAAGAATGAATAAATAAGGCAAAGCAATAAATGAAAAAGCTACCACACTAAATAAAGCCATCCTGCCATCTCAGGTTACCATCTGTTTCTACTTCTCTTGAGGTTTTCCTTTCTATCATTTCTTCTACCATGTCTGAGGCCAGCTAGTATTTCTTTACCCCAAACATGACTGGGGCTGCACCAGGACCCCAATGCCCCTTTCTCATGACCTGGGTCCTTAGATAATCTGCAAGGAAACAAAAGCTCTTGGATGACTTGTATTTGTAATTTCTCCAACCTTTTAATCTCTCACTCAGCACTATTTTTATCTCTCTCTCTCTCTCTCTCTCTCTCTCTCTCTCTCTCTCTCTCTCTCTCTCTCTTTCTTTTCAAAGTAAATTCTTCAATCTGTTGTGATTCAAGAAAGTACACAAGCCCTAGATCTGACAATACATTTACATTTAGTTGAAGAAAGAAAACAATTATAAATGGGAAACAGATTTATTCACATTCAATGTATTAATGAAAACCTCTTTTAGAAAAAACCAACAATAATAAGACTCAAAGAGTCTTAGTATACTGTGTGGAAAAAAAATAACAGCTCAGCAGGTCCAGTTTTTATTAACAACTCATCAATAAGCAAGTTGTTATTCATAACAAAGAATTTACCCTAAGGAATGCCACAGGATTGTGAACTTTTTAGTTGCTTGAGGAAATACATATACTGTTCCACTTGATTTCCTTTCCATAAAATCCACTAGTTAGCACATTATTGTCGAGCTGTTGTGCAAATCAGGTGAAGTAGCTTGGCTACTTAAAATAGAAGCTAACTTTTCAGCTGTAGGTTTTAAGATTATTTTTAAAGTTAAAGAAATGTTCTAAATGAACATTTTCTTTTTCCACAAAAAAAAAAAAACAACTTCTGATAACAGGTGTATATTTCTATTGACTGAGTATTTTTCATCTTAAACTGTCTGTGCTTTACAGTATAACAGTATATGTATTTCTAAATAGAATTAATTAATATTTTATATAAAAGTATTTTCAGGTAGCAAGTCTGAAATGTTTAACAAATTCATGAGCTATAGAAATGAAAGCATTTATCTCATAGTAGCTCAAAGTAGTTCATAATACAGGTAATCCTCAACTCAGAATCACACTTGGTATCAGAATTTACCTTGCCAAACAAGATGGAGTTATGCCCAATTTTATGTCCTTTTTTGAATCATGTTACTCAGCAAATCTGGCTTCCCCCAATTGCTTGTTGGAAGTCGGCTGGGAAGGTGAAAGTCAGACTGGTGTAATGGTTAAGGCACCAGATTAGAAACTGGGAGACTGTGAATTCTAGTCCCACACTAGCCATGAAAGCCAGTTGGATGACTTAGGACCAGTCACACTCTCTCAGCTCAGCCCAGTTCACAAGGTTGTTGTTGTAAGGAAAATAGGAGGAGGAAGGTATGTTGAATATGTTCGCTGCCTTGAGTTATTTGTAAAATTAATAAACCAACCAGCAAATAAATAAACTAGCACTGATGATCACATGAGTCTGGGGTGCTGTAACTGTCATGAATACATGCCAGTTGACATGTGCCTGAATTTGATCATGTGACCGTAGGGATGCTGTGACAGTTGTAAATACAAGGACTGGTTTTAAATTACTTTTTTCAGTACCGTTGTAACTTTAAATGTTTGTTAAATGAATGCTTGTAAGTTAAAGACTACCTGCATTACCTCATTATTTCAAATATTCATAAGGAGTAGTGTTATTATAAACTGGGCTAAATATTTTTGTTGCTGACAAAAAAGGCATGAGGGAATATGAATAAGGCAAAAAATCAAGCTCCCCTCAACCTCCCTCCTCAAATCACTAACCCTGTACATACTGCCCTCCACTATATAAAAATGGAATTCTAGTGTGTGTGGGGGGGATGCATGACACAAATACTGTTATCCAGTCATTTCTTCCTCTCTCTCTATTCTCCCCCAACACTATTCATTGCCTCAGCTGACTGCTTCACTGTACTTAATGGTAGGATGGGCCTAAGAAATAAAGGCCATAATTGAGACCACAGATTTAATTTACATTCCAATTATCCAGAATAAAAAAATCTAGAAATTCAATGGTGAAAAAAGCAAGGTTCTACATTTAGGCAAGAAAAACCAAATGCACAAGTACAGCATAGGTGGCACCATGCTCAATAGTAGTAACTGTGAGAGGGACCTCGGAGTCCTAGTAGACAATCACTTAAATATGAGCCAGCAGTGTGCTGCAGCTGCCACAAAGGCCAACACAGTGCTAGGCTGCATTAACAGAGGGATAGAATCAAGATCACGTGAAGTATTAATACCACTCTTCAATGCCTTGGTAAGGCCACACTTGGAATACTGCATCCAGTTTTGGTCACCACGATGTAAAAAAGATGTTGAGACTCTAGACAGAGTACAGAGAAGAGCAACAAAGATGATTAGAGGACTGGAGGCTAAAACATATAAGGAACGGTTGCTAGAATTGGGTATGTCTAGTTTAACGAAGAGAAGGACAAGGGGGGACATGATAGCAGTATTCCAATATCTCAGGGGCTGCCATAAAGAAGAGGGAATTAAGCTATTTTCCAACGCACCTGAAGGCAGGACAAGAAGCAACGGGTGGAAACTCATCAAGGAGAGAAGCAACCTAGAACTAAGGAGAAACTTCCTGACAGTGAGAACAATTAATCAGTGGAACAGCTTGCCTCCAGAAGCAGTAAATGATCCAACACTGGAAGTTTTTAAGAAGAGACTGGACAGCCATTTGTCCAAAATGGTGTAGGGTTTCCTGCCCGAGCAGGGGGTTGGACTAGATGACCTCCAAGGTCCCTTCCAACTTTACTACTATTATTATTATTATGTCGTGCTGGAAAATCAAGCTACATGAACATTTTTCTACTTGGACAGTTTGGGATATGTGAACATACTTGTTAATCATTTGTTGTGATATCCTCATAGTACACAATGTTCTGATCACCATGATTGTTCTCCCTTGTTAGTACATATGACAGACTATGTTTGCCCAATCATTGCTACTGAATTTCACTTCTATTAGTTGGGCCAAGTATCAAAATTACTAATATAAAAATGAATATAGCATACAAAGTACAAAAGAATATTTAGACCATCTTCAATCTTACTAATTTTTTCTCTTCTCAGGGGTCAGAAGTTCTGTTGGTTAGCAATAATTTTATGTATTTATTTATCACATTTTGGTGTATTCATAAGATTCAACAGCTGCGTAAAAATATAGCCACCCTCATAGGTATATGAAACCATATGGGGAGCTTTTTGATCAACCTTCCATTCATAAGTTGTTCATGTAACTGCTCAAATCAACAGAGATCTTAGCTGCTTTGCTTCAAATATCGTATATGGGATCTCTGTATAGTAGAATACCCTGACTCAACCTCCAGAGGTACTGGAAAGGTTGTTCCCAGAATTTCAAACAGCTGCCAGATATCCCTATGGGTATTAGGTTCAAGAAGTTATCTAGCATGGAAATGAGGGATTAAAGCATTATCCCTTGGTATTCTGGAAGAATTAAAAGAAGTCAGTTTCCTACATTCTTAACCCTAATGTTTCATTCATTTAACAAAATGATTTGAATTTTTGAACAGTATAAATGATCTTTTGGAACTGCATTTCTGCACATATTGAACTTGTTATAGTCACCTCCAGCAGAAGCAAAATTTAAGAGCAGAGCAGTTGATCTTCCAATTCAGCATCTTAAGAAAATGGAGGAGGTAATCTTTTTCTAACAGAGAAGTCACCCAATTAACCCATGACATTTTTAGCAGGAGTCCATAGGATATATTTGCCAAACAAATTGCTACATTTGGTATTTACAAGCTTCTGAAACTAGCTTTTAAACTAGGCTTTAACAAAGAAAATGTGTGACAATAACAATAAAACTGCTCTAATAATTAAAAAAAAAGTCTACTGGCAAACCATAAACAAAGTATGTTGAAATGTGTTTAAAATGTGTGGAAATTTATTACATCTGCAATGGAAAAAAGGAGACCTGGTGTCTCGAGATATAAAATGGATAGACAGGATGGACAAACATATTTTATTTGGAAGCACATTTGCCCTATTTCTTTAGCCTAATAAAATCATACAGAGAAGCAAATGGCTAGAGTTATAACCCTGGAATGGAGACATATAATGGAAAACAGGCTATTGTCCTTCCTTGAAATGTGAATGGAATGGAGCAAATATAGGGAGACAATAAACAGTAAATAAATTAATGACCATGGTGTAAAAAGAATACATTCCCTGATATTTCCTGGCCAATGTGGCTGGCATTTTCAGAGCCAGAGTGGTCTTCTATGCTATGCACTAAACCCTGAAGCCCAATACTGCCCAACAAATACCTGCCATGATAGCCTACACCAGGAGTAGGCAACCTTGGCTCTTTTATGACTCGTGGATTTCAACTCCCAGAATTCCTGAGCCAGCCAATAAATTCTAAAGTTTATAAACCTAAGTGACGGTACTAGAAGATTAGAATTTTAATAGGTAATAGAGAGGAATGCAGGGCACTGTAATAAGGATCAATCTTTTATCAAAGGCATTCCAATACAGGGTCATGTTATGAATTACAATAGTTTCATTATAATTCCTATGTAATATAAAGCCCAAATTTATATAAACGGTAAGCTTGCATTTCTTTAGCAAGGAGCTCATGATAACTGTTATGTGTGCATGCCAATAAAAGCTGCTTTGCTGCTTCTTATGGTTAGAAGATGTGGGATTTCCAAATCAATTGTCTGTGTATTCTGAACTAATGAATATTGTTTCCAGATGTAATTTTATGATGCCATTTCCCTTATAAAACCCTTAATGGCTTGGCACCTGGGCATCTGCACACCCATTTACTCCAATTAGAATCAGACCAAATTATAAGATTAAATTGCTCATGGCGCCTCCATTTCTTGAAAGCAAAGAGAGCCAAGGATAGAAGGTGTTACTTTTCATTAACAGTACTGGGCCTCTGGAATAGTCTTCTTGTTGAAATCAGCTCGGACTCCTCCTTGAATATGGTGAGGAAGATGATGAAAACAGAGTTACAGGTAATCCTTAACAATTACAGGCATGAACTACACAGACTCATGAACCCTACATAACACAAACCTATGCCACTTTTATAAAATTTAATTTAAGCCTGACTTAAATAGCGCTCTCTCTGGGTATGTAACTGTGTAACTGACACTTGCGGGGTGAATAAACCAGGATCTAATTTAAGAGGGATAAGGCTAATATGTTTATTTATTCTTCACTTTTATGCATTGGAAATGCCTGAGAGAGGAAGTAAGTTCTCAGGCCAAGAGTCCACAATTCCTTTCTCTTAAATGTAGGAGGAACACCTGCTGACGTAGCGATTTACATCTTGGAAAATCCATGAAGCTGAAGCTCAAAGATCAAATTCTTCACATTTATGAGCCCTCTTCATGTGATTCATTGTAAAAATTAAAAATTAAGATGCATACAATTTTAGAGTAGGGACATATACAGTAGTGGGATTCAAATATGTGAACCACCGGTTGTGTGTGTGGATGCAGCTTCGGGAAGTCCATTCTGGGCCTGGGCAACAAAAAATTAGCTACCGGTTCTGCCGAAGTGGTGCAAACTGGCTGAATCCCACCACTGGACATATACTGAAGAAGCATTTAGCCATACTCATGCAATACTCTGAAATAGATACATAGATACATGCTAGTTCCATTCAGGTGAGCAATGTTCTAAAAGCACACAACAGGGTAAGAGTAAGGAAAAGGCAGGGGATTAAAAATAAATGAATACATGGAAATTTTCTGCTCCTGTGATGGTGATGATGATGATTTGTATCTACAGCTCTCTTTCATCTGAACCACGCTAAGCAACTCATCCTGGGGACCACTACCGTATACCTTTTTCCGCCCTGTCACCGCCTGCCCTGCGCTCCCAACTAGCATGCGAAGCCATCCAACCGAGCCAGGCCGCGCCAGCTCGGCAGTCCCTGAGCACCTTCGCCTACCCATTTGCCTCCCTCACCGAAAGCCAATGCCCGGGCAGAAACGGAATCCGCTTTTGTTGCTGCAGCTCCTCTAGCTCTGGGCTCCACGCTTGGCCAGCCTCTCCCCCCAGCAGCGGCCGCTGAGAAAAAGAGCTCCGGGCCTTTCAGCGTCGACCTTTCGCTCAGGCTAAAGAAAGGAACCGGAGAGGACGGAAGGAGCCAGCCGCTCTGTGTGCTCTGCGATCGGGAAGTGGGTCTGCTTACCATCTCTGAGCCTGGCTTTCCCCGCCTCCCTCTAAGGTTTTTTTAAGGTTTCGGCGTGAAGAGCGGCTGCTTCTCCGCCGTTCAGACTCGACGGCAGCATCTCTCAGGCACAGCCTTGGCGAAAAGGAATTTTATCCTCAATCCAAGATGGGGAAGACAAGAATGGAAGGATGTGCAGGAATGGAAAAAATTGACAATATCTATTCCCAGCAGAGGTTGAGCCAAAGTTGGGAGGGAAGGGTTGCCTTATATACAGCGTATCGCACAGCAAGGCAAGCACCGAATATGGGGATTGTTTAGAAAAAAGAGAAACTCTGAACACAGGGGGAACCTGTTTCATAATAATAACAACAGTTCAAATGATCCAAACAGGTATGAGTTAATAATGATCAAAGTAGAATTAAAATACGTCAATAAGAATTAGTAACGGGGGGGGGGGGATGAGGATGGAGAGAGAGTTGCTTCTATAAAACTATTATTTTTAAAAAATCCCTTTCGTTTGTTTTGCTTTTTAATACTTTTTAAAAGAACTTTAACTATGTACATACAATTCTTTTTTTGCTTGCAAAAATAATACTGTGGATTTCTTTAAAAAATAAATAACACGACGTTGGATTACAGCCTTTTCTTTGACTTTTGGACAAAGGAAATGGACTTAGAGTCTTACCAGAAAAACAAACATATGGCTCCAAACCATTCATAAAATTGATTATTATAGAACAGCTATGGAAGACTGCTATGAATTCTGGCATCAGTTTATTGAAATATGTGTCTAATTGTGCATCTTGTATGTTTTTGTTTCCTCTCTTTCTTTTTTTCCCTTTTATGATTTTTTTTTTGGTTTTGTTTTTTTTGCATTCAGTTAGTTTTTAAAAAGCTGTTCAGACTATCATTGGTCATCCAGACTTTCCTAATTTGGTATTGGTTGGGCAGGATTTTATGAGGTCTCGTCACAATGAATATGTATTAGGACAGCATATTACATATATGCTGTCCCACAAACTAGCTAATAAACACAAGTCTAGATTATTGCATAAATCTACCCTCTGTAATTAAGATTCAGTGTGTTGTATAAATTAAATAAAGCCATCATTGTGGCTCAGCTTATATGAATACAGTTAGTAATAGCCGGTAATATGAACACCAAAGTGTTTTCTTGAAATACATATTTGATATAAAATGTATGCTACAGATTTATAAGTGTCCATTTTAAGCAAGGGAGAATAGTCTGTTCAGTCAACTTGAGCCCCCACTGATGACAATGGCATCATATTTTGAAGTGCTGGACTCTATATTCCCCACAGTCCCACTGTTCCACACATGTTGCAGCTGTACCCCGATGATGAGGCAGCACCAGCCATGACCGGAGGACAACATGTGAGGGTATGTGAAGGATAGGTAAATCATGGAGGCTCCTGGTAAAACATGGCAGAAATGTGGGGTGAAGTTGAGAGCCCAGGAATGCCAGCAGTGTCTCCTTCATTTCTTGCCTGTGGTAACAACGGCTAGCAGGTCCCTGAGGATTACACTATATTTGTTAGATCTGGGAAATTTTATGCATGCACACTTGCAAATGGGCGTGACAGACTTCTTTGACGTCTTTCAGCGGAGAGCATTCAGACTGATCTCCATTGGGCCAGTGGCCATGGGGGTTGCTTGACCTAATGGACATCATGTGGTTACGCATCATGACGCAGGCCACAATTCTGTGCTGATTCATGGCATCAAAAGAGGACTTATGTCCTCCCTTTTTGAGACTATATCCTTTATTCCCTGGCAGGATTTATAATTGAGAGGAATTATTTTGTAGGGTTTTTTTTCTGAAAGAAAACCCTTTTTATAGGAGAATAGAACTTCTGATTAGTAGCATTTATTAGCCGTATTCCTTGGTTGACAAACATCCAACTAGAAAACAATCAAGGAACTACCAAAGACAAAACCACAGCCTCACCAACACTGGCAGGGTAAGCTGCTGTATATAAACAGGGAGAAACCCCCATTCCCTTCTAGCAACGAAGATTTTACTAGTCGGGTAAGGAACCATCTGTAAGCAAATAACCAAATTCAAAGAGCACCGAGGACTCCAGAGTTCAGTTTTGACAGAGAGAGAGAGAGAGAGAGAGAGAGCAAAAATAAGCAAAAAAAAAAAAAAAAAAAAGCAGGGCTCAGCTTACAATATACAGTACTGTTCTGAGATCAGAAAAGAATGGAGTAGAAAGCGAAAAGGAAAGCAAACATTCCTAACTTATTTTGGACCTTGAGTGCCATAAATTATTTTATTTACCTACTTACTTATCAAATTTATATAGCTACTTATCTCATCCAAATTGATACTAGGGAACCAAGCACAGAAATCTCTCCAATTCTGCTCACTCACCTTGGCACCATTTTTTCAGTCTAAAATTGTGCATATTTCTCCAGACATCTCCCTGCTTTCCTCAGCGGCACTAATTTTTCTATGGCATTTTTCTTGTTAGCTTATCCTCTGATTCCACCAAATGCAACAACAGGATTTTGTGCTTACATTTTTCCCAATATTGAAAAATATTGAAATATTGAAAAATAAATAAAACTCAGAGTAGCATTTATTCAGCCAATCAGTTTGCTTTGCTTTTCCTTTGTGAGGTCATGCTTCATAATAGTGCTGACAGGTAGATGAGCTCACAAAGGAGAAATATATAAAACCTTTTGGTGGGCTGAATGAAAGCTCTTCACTCAGAGTATTTTCTCTGGGTATGCTGTGTGAACCGCTCCTTACTGAGTACTAGTAGCTTAGATCTGGTTTTGTTTTTATTTAACTGCATTTACATAGCTTAGGTTTAGTTTACAGTTTTTATTTGCTTGCTTATCTGTTTATCTTATTTAATATCACACTTGTTTACTTAGCTTACACACAATATTTAGTTATCATATTTAATATATTTGTTTAGTTTAGGATTAGTTTAGTACAGTGATGGCGAACCTTTTAGAGACCAAGTGCCCAAAACCTGGCCCAACCCCCGCCCCACCCCCTGCTATGCCCCTGCCACCTCATCCCCCATCCCATCTGCCCGCAGGGCCACTCACCGCCTCCACGGTCTGCTGCAGATTGCCCAGGCAGCCCAGCAGCGCCATGCGGCCACGCCCTCTGCCCGGGCCCCACAGCATCAACTGTGTGGGATGGGGCGTGAGGGAAGAGTCTTGTCTACGCTGCCTGGCTGCCATGTCCTTGGCTGCACGTCTCTGTGTAGGCCACGCTCAGGGGCGACTCTCCTCCAGGGGGGCTACTGGTGAGGAGGGGGTCGTGGGGAGAGGTGAGGCTGGAGCAACGGCACATGTGTCCACAGAGAGGGCTCCGAGTGCCGCCTCTGGCATGTGTGCCATAGGTTCGCCACCACTGGTTTAGTACATTGAATAAAGGATGGAGACGTTCATATATTATGCAGGGAAACTCCTGTTTGAGGTAAGAGATCCTCTTTTTTATTTATTTACTTTTCAGCTTGCATGTGCAACTCTAGGATTAGTTTAGGATTCAAAGAGGTAACGTGACAGGTAACATGACATAAAATAATGAAATAAAACAGGAATCAAAAAATTCTTGAAACAAGCAAAATTGCTTTAGAATAATTTTTAGTTCAATTGACATACTAAAATGGATACTGTGTCAAGATTCATGGTTCAATTTCATGCTGAAAAATGGCATTCATCACTTCCCCAGTGATGAAAATTCAGAAAATTTATGATGCAGCCTGGTTCAGGGATGTAGGAAGCCAAGAGCTCTAAAAACTTTTCCACCTTAAAGCTAAAACATGTCCTGTGTCAAGATTAAACGTTTAATGTCATCGTTACAAATGGCGTTGGTTGCTTTTTTCAAATATTGACCCTATTTTGTCCACAGTGACAAAAATTTGTCAAATTAAAGAAGCCTGGTTCAAGGATTTAGGTCGCCAGAAAGCCAATATTTTTTTGACCTGAACTGCTGAAACAGATACTGTACTATGATTTGCGGTTTTATTTCATGATTATAAATGCAGTAGGTTGCTGGGTTTTTTTTAAATCGACCATATTTTATCCACAGCGATGAAAATTTGTAAAATTTGTAATGCCTGGTTTAGCAATTTAGGAGACTGGGAAGCCAAAATATTTTTCAACTGAACTGCTAAAAGAGATATTGTGTCAAGATTCAGGATTTTATTTCATGGTTAAAAATGGTGTTGGTTGCTTTTGTCAAAAATAGGCCCTATTTTGTTCACAGCGAGAAAAAATTGTAATATTTGTGATGCCTGGATCAGGGATGTAGGAAGCCAAGAGCTCCAAAAAAATTTCCCCCTTAAAGCTAAAACACGTCCTGTGTTGGTTACTTTTTTCAACAATAGGCCATATTTTGTCCACAGCAATGAAAATTTGTAAAATTCATGGTGCCTTGTTCAGGGATGTAGGAGGCTGGAAGGTCAAACAAAATTTTCATCTTTAATGCTAAAACAGATCCTGTGTCAAGTGTTTTATTTCATGCTTTAAAATGGCATTGGTTGCTTTTTTAAAAACAAAATTGGCCCTATTTTGTCCATAATGGCAAAAATTTGGAAAATTCGGGATGTCTACTTCAGTGATATAGGAGGCTGAGAGGCCAATTTTTTTTCAGCTTTAATACTAAAACGTATGCTGGGACAAGATTATGGGTTTTATTTCATGCTTTAAAATGCTCTTGGATGCTTCTTTCAATAATTGATCCTATTTTGTCCACAGCGATGAAAATTCGTAAAATTCATGATGCCTGATTCAGGGATTTATGAGGTCAGGAAGTCAAAGAGTTTTTGAGCCAAACTGCCAAAAAGTATTCTGTGTCTAGATTCGGGATTTTATTTCATGATGAAAAATTCAGTGGTTCCTTTTTTAAAAAAAATTGACCCTAGTTCATCCACAGCAATTTAAATTCGTAAAATTCCTGATGTAAGAAGCCTTGAGGCCAATTTTTTTTTTCAACCTTAATGTAAAACAGATCCTGTATCCCGATTTGGCATTTTATTTCATGCTTAAATATGGTGTTGGTTCCTGTTTTTCAAAGGACAGTACTTAGGTCCCTCTGAGTGCTCCATCACTGAAGGTTTTTAGGAAGAGACTGGATACCTATTTGTCCAGAATGGTATAGGGCAGGGGTGTCAAACTGCTGGCCTGTGGGCCGGATACATCATAGCGAAACTGCGCCCACCCCATTGCCGGCAATGGCAAAAAGGTTACGATACATCATGACACGTATCAAACAGTGTCTACACTTGGCCCTGACATCCATGCATAAACCAAATTAACATATAGTAATATAAGGAATGGACAAGGGTCCTAATTCTCTAATTCTCTTTCTTACTTGATTGATATTCTGAAACGGTACATTTCCTTCTGTGTATTTATCCAGTGTATGTTGTTGTTGTTAATTGCAAAGTCATGTACTAAGACAGCGGTTCTCAACCTGTGGGTCGGGACCCCATTTGGGGTCGAACAACCATTTCACGGGGGTCGCCAAACAACGCAGTCCGCCATTTTTCCCCCTTTTCCTTAGCTGTGCTACTCCTTTTTATTCTATTGGCTTTTGAAAGCCAATAGAATAGACTCTCTTGAATACAGTCTAATTCTATTGGATTTCAAAAACCAATAAAAATTGTCCAGGCTGTATCTGCCCTGCTGAGCCGCCAAAAGTCCCATTCTGCAAACGGTGCTGCAAGTTGTCTGCAGCGAAGGTGAGTTGTCTGGAAATTTCCACCCCTCCCTGCTGAGCAACTACTAAAAATGTAAGTAAAAGAGGGCCAGGGGTGGGAGGTGGGAGGCTGGCGGGCACAGGGAGGGTTGCTGGCGCTCGTGGGGCCCGGTGGTTGTCTTACCTCCCTTGGGCTGGGCCAGCTGGTGGCCCAGCCGGTGGTCAGCCTGCTCTGTCTCTGCCACTTGCCAGCTACGCCTCGGCCGGCACAGGGGGCGGCACCACGCACGCGCGGCGCTCCCGAGCAGGGAAAGTCCTCGACTTACGACCGGTTGGGTAGTCCTCGACTTATGACCGGTTGGGTAGTCCTCGATTTACGACCAGTTGGGTAGTCCTCAACTTACGACCAGTTGGGGGTCGCGGCATTAAAAAGGTTGAGAACCACTGTACTAAGAGATCAAACTCATTATGTGTATTTCCCATTACTGAGCATAGGCAATTAGGGCCATGTACTTTATGGAAAAATCTTTTGGATTTTTCAGATTCAACAGGTCCTATTTCAGCAGTATTCCCATTCATTCCAGTAGCAAGTTTTATCTTTACTTTTATTTGCACAATTTACAGGATTCAGTTTAAAGCCCTTATGGCCAAAAACATTTGTATTCATTCATGTGAAATGCAACCCAACTCAATCATGAAGTCTAACTAATAACAGGCTATGATCCCAGAAATCAAATCTCTCCCACTGAAACTGTTTGCATGGCAAGTCAAAGCAATACTTCCAGTATTCTTCTTTCCTTTTCTGGTCCCTTTCATGGATTGGAAGGGTGGTATTCTTAGACTCCCATGATTCTGCACTTCCTTCCAAGATTTTCAAAGTCTGTAATGAGATAGTTCTTTGTGGGATCATTTTTCCCCAGGTGTATTAACAGGATGGAATCATTTTCATCGGACTTAATAAGCCTTGGAAGTCTGCCTGATTTTTTTTTATCCTCACAGTTAGCACACTTCACAAGCCAGTGGATCCTGTCAGCATATGTGTGTTTCAATTCCTTGCAGATGAATTATACCATGACTCCTCTGTTTAACTTCTTACAGGATGTAGTTGTATCCTCTCTGCCCTTTAGATAATCTGTTGCTTTTTTCTCCTATTCTTCAATGTCTCATTCTGACTGTTCCAAGCAAGGGCTTGTTGAATTCCAGCAGTACATACAATCTTCTATATCTCTTTATTACAGTTGTTACTGTCATCAATTAGATTTTGTATTCTTAGGAAGAGATGTTTCCAATGGCAGTTATTGTTACAGACCTTCCTTTCTTTGTTCATTCTTTCTTATCAGATGAAGCATTCTTACCCCAAAGAGGAAGGAACAAAGCAAAGGAAACACACTGCAGAATACCCATAGGTCACCTTCCCCCCATCAGAATGACAGAACCTGCCTCAGTTAAACCTCCCAAGAAAGCAGAACTCTTGAAATTTGCATTGTTTCAATAGGAACTTTTATTGGAAGGTATTGACAGCAGGAAAGTAAAGCAGGATCTGAGGATTTCCCATGAGAAGCAGTAGATTAAAAGAAGCCATTCAATCCCCACTCCAATTATCCATCCAGCTGGTTCAAACAGAGCCAATCCATAGGTGTCAAATTGTTGTGAGAAAGAACCAATAAGGCACCATTCTCAAGGCTCCCCCTTCATTTTTAACAAGTTAGTAATGGGAAGTGCAATTTGCATGAAAGCGGGGATGAATTGCTGATAGAAGTTAGCGAAACCCAGGAAACTTTGCAACTGACTCCTGGTGGGTGGTGGTGCCCACTCCAGCACCACCCGCATTTTCTCTGATTCCATTCAACCCCCTTATGGGAAATATAGTAGCCAAAATAATCGATTTTTTAATTTGTGGAACTGGCATTTTGAGAGTTTGGTGTAGAGCCAGGCTGCGTGGAGCTTATTCAGAACTGCTCTGACTAATTTGACATGTTCCTCTTTCATTTTGGTATAGATTAAGACAGGCATGTCAAACTTGCGACGTCACGTGGTGTTGCGCAATGTATCGGGACTGGTTTTGCCATTGCTGGCAATGGGGTGGGCGCGGCTTCCACATGACACATCCAGCCCACGGGCCAGCAGTTTGACACCCCTGGATTAAGATGTCATTCAAGTATACCAAAACTCCCTTGTACAGGTGCTCAAATTGTTGTGGGAAAGAGCCGGTAAGGTGACTAGAAGACCTCCAAGGTCCCTTCCAGCTCAATTCTATTCTTATTCTAAGGTTGTCAGGTCTCTCCGCAGCTTCTTCCCTCCGCCTGGAGATAAGGCAGATGGCCAGAGGCACATTCCATTCTCACCCAAGAAAGATACTTCAAAGAGGAAGGAACAAAGCAAAGGAAACACACTGCAGAATACCCTAGGTCCCCCTCCCCCCATCAGAATGACAGAACCCAAAAATGAGGAGAAAGAATAGGAAAGAGGGGAAAGGGGGATTCTGACAAGAAGAATGGAATTGAAATGAACACTACAAATGCTAATACCCATTAAAATACGAAAAGAAAGTAACAAGTTTGTAGAAAGAACCCAAATTCCTGTTCATAGGTAGATGTCCTCTACATAAATTCTAATTATGGTTTATGTTTCATAGATTTATTTTTTTTACAGATTTGATATTTTCTCTTTTTTTCCTGGGCTCTGGACATGTAGAAGATTGAAAGAATTTGGCTCATTATTGTTTCTTAATTGACTCTTCAGCAAAAACAGAAGAAATACTATAGTTGCAAAAAGAAAGATGAATCTCAATTTATAACAACTGCATTCTCAATCAAAGGAAAAAAAATAGATTAAAGAAGTATAAATAAAGAAATAATTTCTGTGCCAAAATAGCTAAAATGAATCCTTGAGTTTGTCACTTTTCAAGATTGTCAATACTATAGTTAGAAAAAGGAAGTTGACTCTGAATATCAACCATTTGCATTTTCCACCAAAGGAAAAGTAGATTTTATATTTCTAATTATAAAAATATTCCTATGCTAAATTAGCAAAAACTAACTCTTAAGAACACAGCCCAATAAATGCGTACAAATAAGATGTATACATATACAATTATATAGACAGTGCTAAAAGGCATTCTCTTAAAAGTTAGGTCTACCTAACTGAATTGAGATGGCCACTAGATGGAAGCAAAGGGATAGTTTTCTCTATCATGTCATTGCCATCTAGTGGCATGATAGAGTTTGCAGCTTACAGTAATCCTAAAAAAATTAAGGCCAGGAAAACAAAAATTATTCCTATTAATCAGTGCTACTTAAAATGTGTAAAATAAGGAATCTTAAAAAAATACTCTCCATCTGAATATATCAATTATTTCTTCTCATACACAGAAATATATGTGTGTGAGAAATTCCCCTTGAGATTCCTAACTTTCACTGTTTCCTTATCTTAAAAATTTATCTTTCCTCCCGGGTCCTGGGCTTATTTGAATAGTGGTATCCTTTAGAGCAGTGGTTCTCAACCTTTCTAATGCCATGACCCCATAATACAGTTCCCCATGTTGTGGTGACCCCCAAGTGGGTGTGGCCACCAATAAGAGGGAGTAGGACAGCTAGGGAAAAGGGAAAAAGATGGCGGACAGCGTGGTTTGGCGACCCCCGTGAAATGGTCATTTGACCCCAAATGGGGTCCCGACCCACAGGTTGAGAACCACTGCTTTAGAGTGTTCTTGAATATGTGGAGATATTATGATTCTTTCTGTCGTTATCATGAGTATTTTTTAATTAAGAAGCCTTACAAATCTAAAAAAAGCCCTAAAACAACATTTATAATAATACATATACTATACTCCCTTCTTCTGAAAGAAACAATGAAATAGGAAGAGAGGAACAAATGAAATTGGTGAGAGGTTCTGGAAATAAGTAAATACACTTAGAAGGAAAGAAAAGAGAGAGGGGGAAAAAACATTGTTCAACATTATACATTTAGCAGGCAAACAGACCCTCTCAAATCCTCAGGCTAACCTTCAAAAGCATTTAGTTATATTACATGATTTGCCTCTTTATTCATTTATCCCTCATATTCTATTCTATTCTTTGCAGCAAATATAGGATAAGTAGGATATGTAGGATATACTGATAATGGTTTGTGAGTGTGGGGGGGGAGGCAGTGGTGTTCTTGGGTGGCCAAAACAGGCAAGATGGTGCTTGCAGCAATGTAATTGAAGCACTTTCTTTTGTACATGCATGTGACATTGATGTTTGTACGTGCAAAAGTAGGGATTAGATCATGCAGCCATAACATCATCTAGCCCAGTGGTTCTCAACCTTTTTAATGCCGCGACCCCCAACCGGTCGTAAGTTGAGGACTACTCAACTGGTGCAGCACCGTTTGCAGAATGGGACTTTTGGTGGGCTCAGCAGGGCAGAGACAGCCTGGACAATTCCTATTGGCTTTTGAAAGCCAATAGAATTAGACTCTATTCAAGAGAGTCTATTCTATTGGCTTTCAAAAGCCAATAGAACAAAAGGGAATAGCACAGCTAAGGAAAAGGGGGAAAAAATGGCGAACTGCGTTGTTTGGCGACCCCCGTGAAATGGTCGTTCGACCCCAAATGGGGTCCCTACCCACAGGTTGAAAACCACTGATCTAGCCTATTTTGATAAACACATACACACTCCGCAAGTGCCATTATTGGAGAGGAAAGCTCATATTCCTATCAAATAAATACATTATATAATAGAAAATGTAAACATGAATGGTGCACTTCTTTCCAAGGAAAGGAATCTTACATGGAGATTAAGTTAAACTCAGATTAACAGCAGCATCAATATGCACTCATTCAGTACTAAGCTCCATTGAGTTAAATGAGGTTTACTTCCATTGGATTGCAGTTCAACAATAAATATGTTTTACAAATTCATCTTGCATTCCTTGCTTCTTAAAGAAATATTAAAATGTAATATTTGTTTTCTCTTTCTCTTTCTTTCCCTCTTCCATGGCTGAGATCTACCTTTACTCCTATAACAGAATGAAAGAATGAAAGCTGTTAATATCCCAGAAAAAGAATCTGACTTAAGCTCCAAGTGTTTTGATTTATCTGAACTGTGGTTAGAATTTTCCACTTTTTAGTCAGATGAGAAATATTATACTATGCAATTCTTCAATTAGTAAGAAAGATATTTTAGAACATGGCAGTGAATTAAGGAGGAAAGGGGGCAAATTAAAAAAAATCAGTTTAAGAAACAGTTGAGTTTTGAATTCTTGAATATCTTTTCACAATCTGTAAATATCTTAATAGCAAATTAAACTGAAGCTCTTAATCAGCTTTGTTGGTCCAAAGTTAAATAAATCAGTTTCTCTAGGCCAGGGGTAGGCAACCCAAAACACTCAAAGAGCCACTTGGACCCGTTTCCCACCGAAAACAAAACACCAGGAGCCGCAAATGAAGATAACACTGCATATATCCTTTTTTACCTTTATTTTAGATGTGTGTGTGTATGTGTGTGTGTGTATGTAAAAAAGGATATATGCAGTGTTATCTTCATTTTAGATGTCAAAAGGGTCTCTCTCTCTCTCTCCCTCCCTCCCTCTCTATTTGCTCTTGGTCTACCATTCCTATTCCCCCACTCTCTGTCTTTCTTTCTCTCTATCTCTTTCCTCTCTCTCTCTCTCTCTCTTTCTCTCCCTCCCTCTCTCTTTCTCTCTCTCTCTTTCTCTCCCCTCTCTCTCCCTCTCTCCTATCTGCTGCTCACCTGGCAAGCTGGCTTCAAGCTGTTCTCCAACAAGCTCAGAGGTAGGCAACCTCCCTCTTTTATGACTCATGGACTTTAATTCCCAGAATTCCTGAGTCAGCATAGCTGGGCTAGCTAGCGCTCTCCTGCCCTTCCTGCTTCCTGCAGAGATGCAGCAAAGGGAGGAGCCACGCCCAAAAAGCTTTTCAGCTCCTCAGAGAACACTGTGAGTGCACTCTTTTACACACACACACAGAGAGAGAGAGAGAGAGAGAGAGAGAGAGAGAGAGAGAAGCAGGGAAACGCAATTGCCTCTCTCTGTCTCTGTCTCTGTCTCTCTCTACAAATGGCAGAGGAGGCTGGGAGCCACAGGGGAAGGCTCAAAGAGCCGCATGCGGCTCCGGAGCCGCAGTTTGCCGACCTGTGCTCTAGGCATTAAGCAATACATTCTTGATAGTTCAAGTAACAGTAGACTTCAAGTAGATTCTGGGGGTACTTTGTAATGAGGTGTCATAGTATTCCCCAGTTTCTGGCGTGTAAAATACTGATTTTATTTATCACACTATATGACACATCTGGTACATGGTTCAGGAAACAACTGCTTTACTTCACTTCTGTCATCACCTTCCAACAGATTTCAATGACATTCCAATTTGGATGAGAAACCTCGGACTTTGTTCCATAAGTTCTCCATTAGCAGCTTTCCAGCACTGAGTGCTCTTGGTTCCTTCTCCTCCCAAGGCAATTAGTTACTTCAAGCTGACTGTTTCAGTTTAATGGCAGAGGATACATGAAGAGTTGCTTGCATTCATTAATGTCTCTTCAGGACATCCTTAGTTTGGTTACATAATTGTCAAAGTAGCTGTAGACACCAGATCCATCCGAGTGTTGCACCCCAAGGCTTAAGAGAAGAATGCAGCCCCAACCTGCCGAAGCCTTGATCAACTGTTCTGACTTGGGTTGTTGACAGTAAGTCTTTTGTTGAGTAGCAAATGGTTCATTTTGGGCATAAACAATGGCCAACATAACAGACTCCTTGAGGTTTGACTTGGCAAGTTCTGTGTATAGTGACGCACAAATAAAGCCAAAAAAGCTTGAATTACACTGCAGCCCACAAAAAAAAATTCAAATTAAAAAGCCATATTTACAGCCCCCCTGTGAATTGTGATTTTATTTAATTTAATCCCCTCCCATGACCAATTAGGTAGGCACCATTCCATATGCCCAGGCCAAGGGAGGAATAAAGAACTATAAACCTAATTTTAAAAGAACACTATATCATTCCTCCAAAGACAGAAATCATTTTACCATCTGGTGCTGAAAATAAAATGCTTTTTGTAAAACTTTCTTTAAAAGCCATTTTGCCCTGCTTGCACCTCAATTTTCTCCTTGTTTGTGCAACACAGTAAAGTTTTATAAATATGAACTATTCCACTGACACATGCTACAATAAACATTCCAATTTTGCTTCTGGAATTAAAATACTTTGCTTAAATCTAGTAATTCAAAAAGTCAGGAGAGGTCTTGAAGATATTTTTTATGAATAATAAGTATGATGTCAACCTCCGGCTGAAAAACCCAACTAAGAAAAACACCAGAGCCATTAAGTTCTTTAATGTAATCTTTATTGAGCAGAATCATTTCAGTAGGTTCAAAGGGAAAGCTAGCTCTGAAGAAAAAGCGGGAAATAAGTAATTAAAAGAATGAATCTCCTCCTCTCCTGTCTAACAGTTCAAGTCACATTGTCCAATACATCTCCCAGTAATTGTTAGGAGAAGAAACTTTGGTTCGCCAAAAGAACTCTTCCACGCTCCGGCTTTCTCATGATGATAAGAACACCTGTGGATCCAAAGCTCTCTTGGTCTCCCTCCCTGCTCTGTTGGCAAGTTAGAAGCATGCAGTGGTCCTTCATAGTTTGACATATGAAATATATAGTGTCTACATATGTCAATACTTTACAATGTACAGTGTTGGTCATCCTCTTCTAGTACAAAAACTGATCAATTTTGAATCACTTCCACAGATACATCTTCTGTAAAAACAAATGCATTTCAGACTTATAGAACCTTGTTCTCTCCCACCCTAGTAGTATATTTATTGTGAAAATGTTGGCAATGAAATCCGGGTTAGCTCTTTTTCTGACGGCAGATGTCTATCAGGAATATACAAAAAAAAAAAAAAAGAGCCCTTAATAAAACCCATACTGGATGTTAAAAAAGCTTCAATGGTAAAAATTTCTCTCCATGTCCAATGATCCAAAATCTTGGGAAAACTGGAACAGCCAAGGTAAAGTTGGCAAGGGAAATATAGGAAGAACCCTAATGGGTATTTGCTCTATTGTGTAAATTCACCATTCCCTGTTCCTGTATCTCTTTCATGGATTTGCTTTCAAAATGATGGTTTGGTATTCAGATGTAAACCTTCTATGTTTTTTGAAGCTAGCCTGTTTTTCAAGTCTTTATTTTGTTGCCCATATTAAAAATAAAAATTCTCCATTACAGTATTGACTTACTTTGTACTAGCAAAATGATGCTCAAAATGATTTGCTCCTGGTAGCCCTTATTAAATAATGAAAAGAAGGGGGAGATCTTCGCTTTAGGGAAAGGTGGTGACAGCACAGCTACCTGCTTGGGGTGGGAATTGTTCCACTTGGGGTAATAACTGAAAACAGAACACTGGATTAGGTAGTGGGAGAATAGAAATCCTAGCTAGGGAATTTACAGGCCTGCGTTTGTGACATACATTTCTGCTACACTGTCAGGCCCAAAACCAAGAATGACACATATTGATTCGTCCAAGCTGAGTTCTTTATTGTTTTCATACCTACAGACAAAATCTTACCAGACTGAGGACTCTACTATCTGCGTGTACAATATACTCTGTAAACTATTAGGTAAGGGCTGTCTTTACTTTCTTTCTCTCACACATAACATCTGGGCTGAGTTATCTTTTACTCTTCTGGAATGCAACCCCTCCCTTCTGAGAATTCAGCTCCTCATTACATTCCATCACATGCACTATCTGTGCTGTTTAGTAGGGAAGAATACAGACTGATGACTACTACTATCTCATATAAAAGCTTTTGATTTCAAATGTTTCATAAGTGGATTACCCAGCTGTTCCATAAACACTGGCATGATACAGAATGTAGCATTTCATTAAAAGCAGAATGACCAATGAATGTTAATCTGTTCAACAATCTTAAAATGAAAATGAAATTAAAATTCTAAAGTTTGAAGTTTAATATAGGAGCTTTTTAATTTGGTTTTGATTTATGCAGCACATTTTTGTTAATTTTTTAAGTGATACAATAATCAGATTCTTCACAAAAGTCAGATTAAAATTTTGGTCCTGATACACATTTCAAAAAGGCTGCTAAGTTTGTTTGGAGGGATCACTGTTAGAGATAAAATCCAAATGAATTCTAAAACAACATCCTTAGTATAAATATACATCTATGTTTATGTCAGTTTTTGATTTACTGGATGAGAAATATCAATGGTGGTGACAGGGCACTGATTAAGGTTCTCCATCCAATTTGTCTTGGAGGCGCTTCCGGATTGAAAGGATTAGTGGGTGACATTACCTTTGCCTGGAGGGCTGCCCCTTTTAAAAAGAAAGGGAAAAGTCAAAATTAAAGCAAAAGTTTAAATAAGCAATCTTTGATCTCAATTTATTTTTGTCTTTTCAGATCATTGAATCAATCTTTCAGATGTTCCAGAATCATGGATGGGAAGATGACATACATTTGGATAGAATTTTAATGGAACTCCAAATAATTTGTGCTATTTAAACCAACATACAAACAATTAAATATGTACACAAAATTTTGAATTTATAGTGTTCACAGTATGTGAGGTCTGCCTGCAAAACATGCTCCTAGATTGGAGCGAAACGCAGAATAGACTGATTTATATTTAGTAGACCGGGTGCCTCACCCAACAGATAAGATATGTGTGTGTGTGTGTGTGTGTGTGTGTATTCTGAGGTTTTCGCGGGTGTTTTTATGTAGGTCTTTGGTTATTCGGGTTTTCTCCCGCGTAAAATTGGAAGTGTCTTGTGACGTTTCGACGAAGTCCCATTCGTCATCTTCAGGCTGGTGTTTTCAGCTTCGTGCTTCGTGAAGCACGAAGCCGAAAACACCAGCCTGAAGATGACGAATGGGACTTCGTCGAAACGTTGCCAAGACACGTGTGTGTGTGTGTGTGTATGTGTATGTATATGTATATGTATATATATGTTTTCTGAGGTTTTCGCGGGTGTTTGTATGTAGGTCTTTGTTTATTCGGGTTTTCTCCTGCATAAAATTGGAAGTGTCTTGGCGACGTTTCGACGAACTTCTATACGTCATCTTCAGGCTGATGTTTTCAGCTTCGTGCTTTGTGAAGCACGAAGCTGAAAACACCAGCCTGAAGATGACTAATGGGACTTCGTCGAAACGTTGCCAAGACACTTCCAATTTTACGCAGGAGAAAACCCGAATAACCAAAGACCTACATATATGTATGTATGTGTGTGTGTGTGTGTGTGTGTGTGTGTGTGTATATGTGTATATATATATATATATATATATATATATATATATATATATATATATATATATATATATATGTTGCTAACAAAGAATAAAGAGAGAACTGGTATAGCTATTTCGAGTTCCTTTAACTCTCTTCAGCCAGACTTACTCTTCTGAGATTCGAACCTGGGCTATCTGCATGTTAGGCAGTTGTTATAACCTCTAAGCCACAGGCTCTCCCTCACTTTGTCAGCTGTATCAGGAGAGAGACAGGGGGAGGAGATTTTACCTTGAATGTGCACCCTGTCAGCCCAAATATGGGAGAAAGAAATCTTCTTTCTTTTCTTTTCTTTTGCCTGTATCAGCTCAATCCAGAGCCATCCACAAGCAGCAGTCGCCAACTGCGACATCATTTTACATTTTTAGGTTGCTAACAAAGAATAAAGAGAGAACTGGTATAGCTATTTCGAGTTCCTTTAACTCTCTTCAGCCAGACTTACTCTTCTGAGATTCGAACCTGGGCTATCTGCATGTTAGGCAGTTGTTATAACCTCCTCCCCCTGTCTCTCTCCTGATACAGCTGACAAAGTGAGGGAGAGCCTGTGGCTTAGAGGTTATAACAACTTCAGCTTCCTCGAAGCACGAAGCTGAAAACACCAGCCTGAAGATGACGAATGGGACTTCGTCGAAACGTCGCCAAGACACTTCCAATTTTATACGGGAGAAAACCCGAACAACCAAAGACCTACATACAAACACCCGCGAAAACCTCAGAAAACATATATATATGTATATATATGTATATGTGTGTGTGTACGTATGTATATGTATGTATATATTTGTGTGTGTGTATTCCAAATGTGTTACAGTTCCCAATTTAAAATACACATATACAAATGTTTACACAATTAAAATTAATGTAGAAGAACACATACGTTTATAAGTATGCTTTTAACTGCTTAAATTAAGCAAAACTCCATGTTGAAATGTGTACCTTTGAAAACTATGATAGGAGGTGCTTTTTAAATTATAAAATAAAGGTTGGGAAAAAATTTAACACCTACCCAGAATGCAGCAGATACCTTGATTTAGACAATAGTACTGATCATTTTGGTGATAAGAAATCTTGTAGTCTTGTATGCCAATTGCTGAAACTTTTTAACCACTGTGATCAAATTAGAAGTTTTATTACTAATAGAATTTGCAGTCATCATAATCATCAATCACTACTTAAAGCTATTGTAATGTTTTAGTTGTTTTTTGGAATCTATTTTTCTACCATCTGAAATAAAATATTTCTTTGATATCATTTGGGAGTTTATTTCCTCCCCGGTTCTTTCTTTCCTTTCTCTGCACTAGTTAGGGAAAGGTGACTTGCTTCATGTTGGAGAAAAAAATGTTTCTGTTAAAAAGTTTTGGTTTAAACAATTACCAAGACAACACAGAGACAAGCAAAAGCTCCCATGTAAGACGAAACCAGAGATGAACTGCCTGATGCTAAACACTGGAGGATAAGATTACCAGCAGCTATGTCATCAGTCATGATTGCTATATCCCAAAACCAAGATAGAAAGCGTGCTTGTGAATACCAGTTTTGGAAAAATATGATTGAAAAGACGTCAGTTACCCTATTCTAATCTCTGAAGAGTAATAGAATCATATGTGTAAAGAGATGTTGAATCAGAATCTGCTCTATGTAGAAATCAAAGTATCTCAACAGATGGCTGAGCAAAATTCCTTGAACACATAGCCAGAAAAAGAGCTCACCACTAGTAACTGCTTCCATTCTTGAATCACTCTCAACAAATAGGAACTTTTTTTTTTTTTAATATTCATCTCTGCCTTCCTGTAGTTTAAGGCCATTATTTCATTTCCTGCATAATGGGGCAACAGAGACTGGATCATAATCGTCTTTTTGTAAAATCCTTCCAAGCACTTGAAAAATGTCATTGTATCCTCCTTCCATCTTCTTTTCTCAGTGATAAACTAAACATATCCAGTTCCCTTAATCTTTCATCTGTCTTGCCTCTGTCGTGATGCTGAAGGATTAGCCTTCATGCCAGGCTCAGGCAAAAACAGGTCCTATTCTGTATTTTTTGCCCAAGGAAGCTCAGCCATTGAGCTAGAGTCTGAACCCAGATGACTGTCATAATTATAGGGCTGGCTGCTCTTCATGGGAAGAAGTTGGTGCCAGAGGATCTGCTTGAGTACAGACTAGGAACTTCCAATATTTAAGATTCTGCCCCAAACATTCAAATCCCAGAACAATTGCAGCAGATCCCAAACTTCTCTCCTTCTCTCTAAAGACACCTTGATTGCTTCCTAATCCAAACAAAAGGTCTTCTTGTCTTCTGAACCTCAGCCACCTGTACTAAAATTGGCTTCTCTTGATCCAATAGGATGGTGCCTCTGTGCCTCTGATATCCGTCTGATTGGAACATAGTCTTGTTATACATTTGAGGGCCTGGATATCTGTGAGATAGGGGTAAACAATATTTGAAAGATTGGGAAGCCCAACTGAATCTTTGAACCTTTGGGGAAGCTGCAGGATTTCCTGATAATAGGGTGGCTTTATCAGAAGGAGTGAGGAGGATATTGCTCACATTTTAAGGGTGAGAATATGAGCAGGAAGCTTGTCTTGCTCTCCCATATATCTATCCTGTGTGGACTTGCACCTTGTCCACCCACCCTGTTCTGGTTTTCTTTGCTCCTTGAAAAACCTCAATAAGACAAACTTATTTTTCAGATCTTTATAAATATTTTCTTTTTTCTTTTTACAAAAAAAAAAATAGCCTGGAATACTGCCTTACTAACATGGATAGCAAAAACAGATCAGATTCCTATCGACTAAAACAAAACAAAACAAAACTATAGAACATTTTGTAAAGCAGTTACTCCTGGCATTCTAAGACTTCATAAAACTATGAGTCACTTAAACGTTAAATGAACTTCTGCAAAAAACAGCAACAACAACAACCCTCCTCCATCTCCATGAATAAAACTAATGATTTCACCAAGGTTAGGATTGGGCAAGAATTAAATGTACCACTGTTTAATAATTTAATTTACATGTCATGAGGTGTTCTCAAACATTATGATAATTGCCCCACTGTGGGGTTACATAGACAAAAAGGCCAGCAAAGTCCAGAGCAAGTTTCCTGGTGCTTCACCTTGCTGTTTTCTTTCTTTTTCTTTTTTATATTCAATCAATAAAATGTGTGCACGCACACACACACACACACACACACACACACACACACGAGAAATATCACAAAACAAGAATAAAATCAAAATGTTAATTTTACCTTTTATTCGATGACTTACTCATTTTACAGGTTTGGGGAATTTGATGATGTAATTCGTTTCATTTCCAGCAAAGCATTTGGTGGTTCCCTTTGACATTTTGGTTATTTTCCAATTGTTTTAAGAATCAATTACCATCTGAAACTTGGAAAGTAATGGAAGTTTTTAAAAACCCCTGCCTGTGCATGGGAATTTAAAAGAGGGTTGAAAAAAGGATTAGTCTTTTTATTCTCCAAGTGTGGCCATCCTGATATGGATCATCCTCTATGCATTTAGAGTAAAAAAATGCAGGCAATGGTGCTGTGTGGTACAATTTTTTATTTGATTGTTTGATTTGACTATTATTTATTAACTTTATTGAACACAGGCTTCTTTTGTTAAATGAGTCAGTAAGAGGCACTTGAGATAAGAAATAGGGGTTTTGATAATTTTAAAAACATTTTTTAAAAATTTAGCTTCATATATATATGTATATATATGGTATATGTATATACCAAATTGGAGCTTAGATTTCAGAGCGTGTGAAAGAGAGATGAAGAAAGAATAAGCTAGACACGTGTGATAGAATACCTTTCTCTCTAAATTTACCTTGGATTCTGCCTAGAGCCATCTGTCCTACCTAGAGTGGCTGTTAAATTTTCCTAGGAAAAGAAGATGAGAGAAGCAAAGAAGGGTGATAATGGGGAGTGTTTGCAAATTGTGTTTGTGTACGTGTGTATTTAACAAACAGAGGTAACGCCAACTAAGTCTATCTTGTGCCTGCTTCACATCACTGCCCCCCCAAGTCTCACTTGTTCAGATGTTGGGAGAATCGTTCTAATATGGATGGAATGCAAAGATCCAGACGTCAGCTAGATGGTAGCAAAATATTAGAGAAATTATTAACTTCTTGCTGCCATGAATTTTTTTGCCCAAATATGATAACCTTAGTAGAGATCAGACAGAAGCACAGCATGTGAAAATTTGTTTTCTCCAGAGGGGGGAGGTAGAGAGCAAATGTTTTAAAACAACACAACCCCTTTTATCTTTTCCCTATCTTCCCATTGACTGCCACTGCCATTGTTTGGCAATTATTGCACAGAAGTAACACTTAGGGATCTTTTGGAATTGTAATATGCACAGTGCTCAATTCTGTAAATCATTCTGGAGGATTAAGTTTTGTCTTTCTCACTGATCTACTCTTCTCCCATCCAAATTTTAGCTTCAGTGGCTGCTTTGCATAAAAGGTACACACACACACACACACACACACACACACACACACACCATGAGTACTGGTACATGTTAGCCATTGAGCTTGTGGGGTTATTAATCATTTTGAAAAGTCATGATTTGACAAAAGCACAGCCCTTTGCCTCAAAAAGTGAGATTTTTTAAAAAAATGTGTGTGGAGCAGAGAAATGACAACAAGACAAAAGCAGACTCTCCAGGCAGGAAGAATATGTTGATTTCATATTAATATTTAGAATCAAGATAGCACATTCAGCTGGATATCATGTGTCAATCAAATGCTTTTCATGCCAGGGCAGAAACCCAGAAGAATTTGCCATCTTTTGCAGATGCACATTTGCTACTTGCGTTTGATGCGTTACAGAATTTATTGATCCACAGAGGAAAGCGAGTTCAAGAGTTGGCAAAACAGAGACTGGAGAGAACAGATGGCTATCCAGAATTCTGTCTACAGAATGGCAGAACATCAAAGAAAGAGGGAGAAGAGAGCGAACAAAGTCCAGTCAAACCTCAGAAGACCTTTCCTTCATATCTGACACTGAACATTTAAAACATTCTTACACACACACACACACACACACACACACGTGCAGTCAGAGAATCTACCGGTAAACCTGCCCACTGTTTTTTAAAATATTTTTTTAATGTGATTTTTAAGAAATCTGGATTTGATTATGGCAGGATATAAAAAAATACCAAACCCTTTAAAACACGTGAATGTGCCTCACAATCTCAAGAAAATATTTTGTTAAGGGGTTGCCAACAGGTATGATATTACGTCATATCATATTGCCAAGAGCTATGATATTGCCCTTGCATCACTCCCAAATATCCTTTCCCCTTCAAATCCAGAGTCCTGTCCAGCCAATCTGCAGTAATCATTTTTTGTAATCCTGACAGGGAATGAGTCGAAACCATTTTTACAATATCAATGGAAATCTGATTTCATGTTCGGCTGACTTTTTATTGTCAACTTTTTATTAATTAAGTCACTTCAAACAAAACAGGAGCAGTGTGAATGGTTGTAGTACAGATCCTTCAAGTGGAGTGTCGTGTGTGTCATTATAATTAATTGTTTTAAAAAAAACTGTCAAGAATCTGTGGCACACTAAGACAAGAGAGTTAGCAAAATGAAGCAGGAAATGCTGTTTTGTTCACACACAAAAAACACAAATCACAGAAAGCACAGATCAGAAAAAAGCAAGCATATTTTAGCAAACGTTTTTCTCCATTGGCAAGAAAAATAACATGCAAACAATGCGTGTCACAGTTCAGAGATGATAAATGCATTAAGTCAATCAGCACATAGGTGACTTTCCTGCCAAATTGGCAGATCCACTTTTTCCTTCTTTAATTTTGGGAATCACTGATTTTTACACAATGTTTCCATGGCTTTTATGCAGAAGAAATATATGTCTTTTGAGTGAACTACACCCCATGATTCCTCAACTATTTTTGTTTGCCTACAAATCCTTAGATCCCATTATAAAACTAACATGTTCCCTGTGCTGGGAAAAAAAAATATTTCTGCTTTTGTTAGTCCTATATCCTGCCTTTTTTTTTCAGGAGATCAAAGAAATAGACAAATGTGCTCTATAGCAACCTCAATAAATTAATAGTTAACTAAGGACTACCTCTATCAATAATAATTAATATGAAGAATGGCTGCAGGACTTGGGTTTGGCTAGTCTAAAGAAAAGAAGAAATAGGGGAGACGTGATAGCAACGTTCCAGTATTTGAGAGCTGCCACAAAGAAGAGGGGGTCATGTTATTCTCCAAAGCAGCAGAGGGCAGGACAAGAAACAATGGTTGGAAACTGATCAAAGAGAGAAGCATTAAGGAGAAATTTCCTGATAGTGAGGACAATTAACCAGTGAACAGCTTGCCTCCAGAAATCGTGGGCGCTCCATCACTGGAGATTTTTAAGAAAAGATTAGATAGTCACTTGTCTGAGATGGTATAGGTTCTCCTGCTTGAGCAGAGGGCTGGACTAGAACACCTCCAAGGTCCCTTCCAGCTTCTGTTCTGTTCTGTTCTATTCTATTCTATTCCTCTCAAAGAGGCTGGGTTGGCTAACTCTTGTTTTGAATGGAGATACTTAGTTTGCTGCCATAGGGCCAGTATCAATGTTGCTTATCACAGGAGGCCCCAGTTCCTTTTTTGTGAAGCATCTTGTAGAATGCTTGTACTCTCTTCTCCATGCCCTTGAACTGGGTGGAAGTGGCACCTCATCTTTGGAGACCAATGGCAACTGCTCCTGATGGTTGCTAGACAGCCCCACCTAGGCTGACTGCAGATCTTCAAGCAGTGGTTCATCAGGTAACTCCAGAGCAGGCTGCTCACTGTTTGTCTCCTCATTCAAGCTCACCATGACACAACTCAATGAACCAACATTTTTCCCTTTCCCTGATCCCAGAGAAGACTAAAGTCAATGTACAATTCTCACTTTGTGCAAGATGAAACTGTACTCCAGCCCAAAGAATTTGGAAGGAATCTGAGAACACAAGTTGAAGTAAGTCATTTGGAACATGCTTGCCACCACTTTCTGTGTAAATAAACCTCTGGATTAACCTGAGCTGCAGTGATGCCATTACATAGTAAACATTGTGGCTGTTGTCCCTGAAAATACAGGAGGAAAAGAGCCGTAGTCTAATTTAGTTGATTGGTGTTTAGCTAATGTTGGCCTCTGTAAATGGGAGTGGTTTATTTCATGAAATTATTATGTGACATTGGAGCTGTCAGTTCTGGGGCATTAATTGACATCTTGTATCAGGTTAAGTTAATTATCTCCAACTTGGTTCTGCTTGAGTGGACCTCCATGCCTGCAGGTAGAGATCAGTAATGAAAACATAGCCTCCAGGGGAGCACAATTAAATTCTGTATGACCAATAGATTTGTAGGGCTGTTTCACCATAAGCAGAACTGGAAGATCTTGTGTCTTCTGACTGAACTGTCTTTGGCAGGTTGTGTTGCTGGGAAGCAGGGCTGTAAACCCAATCCAACCTTTTGAAGATGCCTGCAGCAATCAAAGAGACTCCAGATGACAGCATCATCAATCCTGCAAATAAAAAAAAAGTTTTATCAGGTGTGGAGAAAAACTATAAAGAACTACAGATACCTGATTGTTTCAGGAAACTCTCTCAAGAAGAACCTAGGAAGATTTTCCCACACACTAAACAAGTCGGAAATTACCTAGTGGGCAAAGTGATCAACAAGGGTTCTTTTGCCAAAGTGATGGAGGGACTGCACATTCTCACTGAGGAGAAGGTAATCCGAGCATGGTTACATGAGCCTAATTGGCAATTGCATTCATCTCACAATAGCATGTGATAATTCATGAATTCTCTTCTCTTTTCTTGTTTGTTCATAGCTTTACTCAATTACGGTAACAATGCTCAAGTGGCAAGTATACTGTAAAAGTGTTGCACTGACTTACTTTTCTCAAGTTCTTAAATAGTTTTGGAAGATAAGGATATATTTCATACAATATATGCTCTGTAGGTTTGACTCCACTGTGAGTGTCCCCCAACTGGGTGATTCTGCTGATATCTGAGTATATCTAGAGCATTTCAAGGGACTTTAGGTCATCTGTGAGTGCAGTAATAGCAGACTTGTTCAGTCCCCCATGGAAATGTCTGCACTTAAGTTATCTATAAGAAATGTACAAAATGTTATCTGAACGTGAACCTAGAAAGATATTTGCTAAAACAGTTACATATGCCTCAAACATTACCACAGAACTGCATATAAGTGCAAACAATGGCCTGATTACCTTGCTGGTCTTAAGCATTATGCATTTTTCTTTTAGTAGTCTGGATTTGACATCTGAATGCCATCCGTAGCAATAATCAACTGTTGCTGAGCTTGTTTATTTATATTTGTGAAATGGGATGGCTATTGCCAAATTACAGTGGGAATTACCTACATCATGAAGGATTCATTCATTTCTGTGATTTAGGTAGCCATAAAAGTTATTGACAAGAAAAAGGCAAAGCAAGACTCATATGTTTTAAAAAATATGAAGCGGGAGTCTCGGCTACATCAGATGATTATGCATCCTAACATAGTTCAGCTGTATGAAACGTTGGAGACAGAGAACTCGTATTACATGGTGATGGAGCTGTGCCTTGGGGGGGATCTCATGGACAGAATATGTGAGAAAAAGAGGCTAGATGAAGAAGAAGTAAAGGAATATATGAGGCACATCATGGCTGCTGTAGACCATCTGCATCATCACGGCATTGTCCACAGGTAGACAGTACTGTTTCTTTTTACAGTATGGGTGGGATGATAACATATTTTATAAATTGGTGGTTTCAGGTGCAGGTAGTCCTCAACTTATGGCCACAATTGAGCCCAAAATTTCTGTTGCTAACAGGAACATTTGTTAAGTGAATTTTGCCCCATTTTACGACCTTTCCTGCCACTGTTGTTAAGTGAATCACTGCAATTGTTAAATTAGTAACACGGTTGTTAAGTGAATCTGGCTTCCCCCATTGACTTTGCTTGTTAGAAGGTCACAAAAGGACATGCCGTGACCTGATTGCATGACCCAGGACACGGCAACTGTCATAAATATGAACCAGTTGCCAAGCATCCAAATTTTGATCACGTGATTGTGGGGGGGATGCTGCAACGGTTGCAAATGTGAAAAATGGTCATAAGTCTTTTTTCCCCAGTGCCATTGTAACTTTGAATGGTCACTAAATGAACTGATGTAAGTTGAGGACTACGTGTACATTGCTGGCAAACATGCACATTGCCACATTGTCTTATGAAAAGCAGCATCCAATCAGTAAGATCGTCAGAAGGAAAAATATATATGCTTGAACTATCACATTTAAATACATTTGAAATATTATAAAGAATAACGAATATTATACATACTTTTGAAGCAGAATTTTTGGCTCATATTAAAATATTAAATAAATCAGAGGGGGAAACTGAAATAATTTTTCCAGATTAAGAAAGAGAGTAGTAAAGTAGATTGTGCCTCCAAGATCCTTGTCCATAAAGCTCTTTTCTTTAACAATAGAGTTCAGCAGAGCACTTTGGACCAATTGTTATTTTTTTAGCTGAACGTGTTTTCTGGTTGCTGTTGTGAGATCCATGAGAAGAGATATTTGCTTCCAGAACTCAAGCAGATATAAAGGCCATATGTGTGATATAAGTCTCCTACCAGGGCTTTTTTTGTAAGAAAAAAGGTGCCGGCACTCACATCTTGTTAATCTTTTATTTTAAAAAATTATATATTCAGTTCTTAAGATAAATTTAATTTATTGTATTTAAGGCGTATGTTTATAGAAAATTTTACACTAAACTTTTAAAAAAAGATTTTCAATTCATCAATGGCTTTTTAAAATAAAGAAATTATTTACCTTTCGCACGTAGTCAATCACTTTCACACACCCACACACGTCAGTTGTGTAATGAAACATAATGGTCACCGCTTGTAGTAAGCACTCAGCGCACGACCACATAACTAATCACAAGACGAGCAGTGCCACAAGCCGAGGAGCGCCATCACAACCAGCGCGGACAAAGTACACATGCATCGGACTCGACACACAAGCAGCCCGCATGCACCATTTTAATGATTTTGCCACCGACCAGCTATGCTCAACAGGGCAATTCAAGTCCACGTGGACCAAACATCAAATTTTCAAAAGTTACTTTTAAAACTTGGAAAATCCATCGAAAAAAAGTGTTGGAACTCTGTTCCGGTGCATTCTATGACAAAAAAAGCATTGGTTCCTACTAATAACATTAAGCAGGTGTGAAAAGACTCAGTTATTAATATATGCAATGCTAAGCTTACATTTCAAGACAGTATATTTACTTTCAGTTTTTTCTTCTTTAGAGATCTGAAGATAGAAAATTTTCTTCTGGATGAAAACAATAGCATTAAAATTGTTGGTAGGTAGATATGAAGCTCTTGTTAATCATTCTTCAGCAGTAGGTCCTGCAAAATATTTGTAATATATAGATTTATGTCATCAGTTAATCGGAGCATTTGGAAGGTTTTGTGGACTCCTGAGTGGGTTTTTTTTTAAATCAGGGGTCTTCAAATGCCGCCCTTTTATGACTCATGGACTTCAACTCCCAGAATTCCTCAGCCAGTGTGCCTGGCTGAGGAATTCTGGGAGTTGAAGTCCATGAGTCATAAAAGGCCCAAATTTGAAGACCCCTGTTTTAAGCCCTAACCCTTGGTGCAAGTTGATGCACTGCCTCATACCGTTGTTGCCTGTGAAAGAGCACTCCATGGCTTTTCCACCATTCCTTGATTCCTTCCTACCTCTTAATTATTATACACATCACTCCTGACAGAGAAGATCTGCCATAGAGGCTCATTCATATTAATTGAGGAGTTTGGGCTGCAAGGTAAAATATTTCCCTCAAATATGACAAACAACATCTGCAGAAATTCTCTATATGCTGTGCTAAAACTTCTTTTTCGAAATGTTGGATGTGCTGGAAAGATAAAAGTACATAAGGGCCATACCGCTTTTTCTTTTTTTCTTTGCCATTTTTCTCTTCTTCCTGCCACACTTTTGTTAGGAAGAAAAAAAAGGTTTATTGCTTTATATATCACAGTACTTTCTCTCATTTTTGCATGTGTTTTGAAGAGTGAAATGCTGACATAAGTTTCCTTTTAAAGTGTCATCACCAGCACGATCTGAGAAAGCTCACACTGATGATGTGTGATGCCTTGGGGCCATTGTTCTTCACTTGAACATTTACATAGGCATTGATGCAGGAAAAATACTGCTGTAATGTCTTTAAGCCCTTCCCTGGACTATAACAGCTGCAGTTAAAATCATGAATTCCCTGAAATTGGTGCAGGTTTTTTTTACCTTCACTTTTTTAAATTGCGCCTAATGAGAATGCCTAAAATCAAGCAACCACAAAAATAAATTAAGATAACACAAAGCCACAAAGCTTCTATGTTCATGCACCTGGTTAAGCACACATAATATACTAAATGGGCTAAAAAAAACAAACTTGGGGAACTTGCAATTCAATACATAGTGCGAACCCAGCTATTGCCCAAGCATCTTGCATGAATCAGGCCATCACGTTAACGCATCATATGAGTTATTCTGAATGCATATTCTATGCAGCCTCCAACTGAGTGTTGTGTAAGCCTCCATAGGGTACTATTGATGATTGAAATCTTACAAAACAAGAGAGATCTCAGGGCCACATATCTATTTCCACCAGTGGTGGGATTCAGCTGGTTCACACCACTTCGGCAGAACCGGTAGCTAATTTTTTGTTGCCCAGGCCCAGAACGGACTTCCGGAAGCGGCATCCACACAGAGAACTGACTGTTCACATATTTGAATCCCACCACTGATTTCCACCAATGGTTTAGTAGCAGGCACAAAGGGCCTAATGAGCAAATCGGGAAATCATTAAATATCTGAGGGTCCAGAAACATTTTGGAGTGTGTACCCCTCAATCTTCCATCAAAGTCAAGTGTTGCTGTTATCCCAAACAAGTTGTACGGCACTGTTTTAGAGGAAGAATCATAAATGAAAGACAGAACATGTTTCCATACAAAAGGGTCAGGTACAATTCAGTCCAATAATTTAGATAGATAATACAATGGTCTGACATTGTATAAATCTGTTCCGTAAATAATTCCTTAGATATCTTGTGATTACATAGGATTGTTTTTTTTTTCTTGAAATGATAGTTTTAAATGTTCTGGTTAGAGTAGGACTGAGAAGATTCTGGTTCAAATGCCCACTTAGTATGCCTAGATTGAATGGCACTGGATTCAAATTAACGCCCCTTGTAGCGGTATTGTAGGGACAACACAAAGAAGCAGAAATGACACATGATGTGTAAATCTTAATGGAAGAGCGTTGGAAGGGAAGTGTAGCACTTAAGAGTTATGTGGTGTGATGAGATATATTACCATAGAATAATTTGACCCCAACATTCAGTATTCACTATTCATAACATTATCTATAATGCATTTTGGTTGTAATAATCTATTAACCTCTTCTTAAAGTTAGGTGCCAGTCATAATAAATTGGCTCAGATTTATCTCCATGTTGATGTTATCATTAGGAAGAAACACCAGCACCCCAATGGCTGCTTTCAAATTATATAATTCTGTTGTATTTAAAAAAAACAAAACAAAAGAAGGAATGTACTAGTATGAGTTGTGAATTTCAGATCTATCTGTCTGAAGTCTTTATTTGAATGCTTTACTATGAGTATTGTAGGGATGTTTTCTTGCTTTTCTACAGACTCGAATAGACATTAAATAAAACGAATATGTGAGCTGGGCTATAGTAAGGTTTGTTGACATGAGAATTTAAGCAATGTACAGGCATAGACTGATCAGACCCTAGCATTCATTTTTTAAAAAAATATTAAATTTATATAGCTGTTCATCTGACAAAAAGTATAGTAGTACGTTAAAAAAATTGCTTACACATTAATGTAGCATATTCTTTTAAAACAGGGGTTGCTAAACCTTTTGCCATCAAACCTCCCTTTAGTGTAATCTTAATATCCATACCTCTCTAAAAATTTAAACACTCAAAGGAACACAAAATGAATGAATGAATGAATGAATGAGGACAATACAATGAAACTTTGGGAAAGGGGGATTTATTGTAACAATGTGACCAAAATGTTTTTCACACTTCCTCTGGATTCTGTCTGCATCTTCCCAAGCGAGATACTGCTCACAATTTGGTAAACCCTGTTTTAGGACATTGTTTAAATCAATTTTCTGTACGATTAAAGCTGCTAGAGTGTGTCATGCAGACTCTTAAAAATGAAATGATTTTTTGCCTGTTTGTTTCTTCAGATTTTGGACTGAGCAATATCATAAAGTTTCAGGGTCTTTCCCAAGAATTATTAACAACTCAGTGTGGGAGTCCAGCTTATGCAGCCCCAGAACTCTTAGCTCATAAGCAATATGGGCCAAAAGTGGATGCCTGGTCCATGTAAGTAATTATGAATATTTCTATATCTCCTGCAGAACTTTTAGGAAGACAAAGTACTCTATAGTGTCAGTGGATAACTATACATAATGGGAACAGTTTTCTCACCTAAAAGTCTTATTTACCCAGTGTGAGATGATGAGCTAGGATATGAAATATGAGGAAAATAAGCATGCTACTCCAATATCTTGTTATAAAATAGGCCAAACTCTGACTACACAAACACCTTTCCTACCAGTTGTTTTTTTATTAAAAGAGAAGGGTTAATCAGTAAGATGTCAGTGTCTTTTCCTTGGGGATCTAAACAGCTCTTGACAATCCTTGCCAACAATGAGATCATGAATTCATTTCAAAAATTTATAGAGACCTCAAATACTACATAGAAATAAGATTGTAAGAAATACTAAATAATGTTATGAAAACTGAAGTTGATAAAATCTATAATTTATCCAGAACTTCTACAAGATTATGCTACAGACACTGAATCAAAAAAGAAGAATATCCTGGAAAGGTTAATACCATCATACCTAACATCATAAACAAGGTTTTATTTTTTTCATGAAAGAATGGAGAAGAGAGAAAACTATCTTTTCTAGATTTGCGTTTGGCTTTTCCTGTTCTATTGTGTAATAAATAGTTACAGTGTATAAAAACAGGAATATACATTATTGTTTTTTTCTAGGAAATAACTCACCCATTTTTGCTTGGTATAGCACATCCCGGTGATAAACAAATTTGATACACAAAGGGAGGGGGCAATGAATTGAGTCATCTTTATAGCTGTTATTGTGTTGTCTTCTCCCTGGACAGAGGAATCAGCACATTTGCCATGCTAACTGGTACTCTGCCTTTCACTGTGGAGCCATTTAACATCAAGCAACTTCATCTTAAGATGGTTAATGGAGAAATGAATCCTATCTCTCCCAACATTTCCTCTGGTAAGGGATAGTTTGTTTTATATTTAATATAAAACATGACAAATATAAAGTCTGCTGTTTTAGATTATAGTCAGCATGGCTATTGGCCAGGCTGGTTGGGAATTCTGGAAGTTGTAATCCAAACGCATCTGGAAGACACCAAGTTAAAACAGATTTACAGCATATTGCTGCAATTTCTGTGTAACAGAACAAGAACAACCATTTATGACTGATTGACTTTCTATCCTGTCCTTTCTCTGAGAACTCTGAATAACCTACACAGATGATTTTTTTATCCACACAACAACAATTCAACCTGGCTGACAAAGAGTGATGAACTCAAAGTCACCAGTGAATTGTGTGATTTGAACATGGCTTCTGTTGGTCTTTGTAGTGCAAGGACAATATAGGAAGCACTAGATGACCCTGATAATCCAGTTTCTCCAGCTGAAATAGCTGATGAATTTCTTCTGGATTGGCTTATATTCACCATAATCCTAAATTCATCCTATACATTACAAATCAATAAATGACAAAATAATCAAATGGTTTAAATGGAAGTGGCCCAAAGTCTAGGAAAATATATTTGAATGCAGTACATTCTTTTTCTTTCCTTTTCTAAAATATTAACTATTTAAAGTAGTGTTGGCTTTTTGCCTAGGTTTAAGGGAAGAATAAAATGCTATAACTCCTCAGCATTTGAACTGGATCATTTCTCCATGCTAATCTTGAAGATTGGCCTGGGATTTCTGGAAAGATGAGTAGATAAAAGGATAATAATAAGAAAGTACATTTTTGTATGTGTATGTAAGCCAATTACAAAAATAGGCCTATTAAAAGAATATCATTGCTGAAAGTGAATAGCTTGTCCCTCAGAAATTTAAATTCAGCAGTGATTTCTCCAGTGTCAGAAATGTTGACTTTGATAACTTTTTCTTCCATGATGATGTTGTCAGGAGTAGTGCTTCTTTAATTCTCCCTATTGCTGTTTGTGGACTCTGCAGGGTGTTTCAAAAAAGCAATGCCACCCAATTAATTTGTTATAATAACATTATTATTTTTTTAATTCCTCCACAGGAGCTGTTCATTTTATGCACACTTTGCTTGAACCTGATCCCTCAAAGCGGTCTACTGTTAAAGAAGCAATGAAAGACAAATGGTTAAGTGATAATATTAGCAAACCACCAAATGCGTTCGTATATAAAAATAGGTAATTCATGGCAAGTTTATCATCCTTTATTTCTTCCTTTTCAACAGTAACGAATTTGCTTGGAAGGGCTCTTTGGCCATGTGGTGAGAATGGCTTTGACCCTTCTGACTATGCGTTTCAAGTCCCCTCATCCCACCATGCTTGAAGTATTCTATTTACGGGCTGTGTAGTATTTGCCATTGCCATCATCCTTTTTCCTGAAGGAAAGCGATGCCATGCCCTGATTCCTCCCTTTTAAGGACAACTTGTGAAAGAGATGAGCCTTTTACAGCCCTGGGCATAATTTTATTTATTCATTTATTTAGATTGAAAAGAATATCTAATTTCAAATAACTCCAAGCACTGTACATAATAAAAACCAGAATCATAAGAGAAGCAAATCATAAGCATCCAAAAAACCCATTACCCCAGTTCTAGTTGCTTTGGGGGGTACAGCCAAAGAACAGCAATTATGTCTCCTTTTGAAGAAACAAAGCAGAAATACAATCTATGATTTAAAAAAAATCAATTTAAGAGGGAATGAGACTTCTCCAGAATAATTACAACTAGGTGAAATAAGACATTTGGCTCTCATAAGATCATAAACAGTTCTTCAAAAATCATTCTCCCCTCTTACAACATTACATGGAGACTGGGACACAATTATAAATAGATGAGAACTGAGACTCAAAAAACTTGGGATGATGGAAAACTTTAAACTCTGCACAAAGATACAAACATTACTAGGAACAATTGCCAGAATCAAGCAAATTCAGCCCCCAGAAAGTAAAGCAGAGCATCCTGATGAAAAGATCTAACTTACTGATCAGTGATTTAACACATACTCTAAACTCTAATAAAGAGTTAAACTCTGTTTTTTTTTCAGATTTCCAGTTATTTATTAGAGACTTAGGAGCATTTCAAGCATAGATTTGGATCACCCTTGGGCTGACATGTCCCCATTTGAGTTCTTTCTCATCTCTATTGTCAAGACCAGGGGTGTCAAACTGCCGGCCCACAGGCCAGTTGTGTCATGCGGAGGCCGTGTCCACCCCAGCTCTGGCAATGCAAAAAAAGTTGCTATATGTCGCAACACATCACGTGACATGGCCAGTTTGACACCCATGGTCTAGACAAACTAGCTGGGAAACCTTGGGTTCCCCATTCTTGAATTAATAGAACATAGACCCACTATCCAGAATTTTACTTTCCTTTATCTGAGAAGACCAATATCCTTGGGTGCTGTTTTAAGCCATCTCCTTCTGGCACTGCTGTCTCTTCTGAGAAACAATTAGAAAAGTGGTCCTCCCTTCTCACATCTTAAAGCCCTGTTGGTGCAGTGGTTAAAGTGCAGTATTGCAGGCAAACTCTGCCCACAGCCAGCAATTCAATCCTGATGGAGGTCAAGGTTGCCTCAGCCTTCCATCCTTCCAAGGTCACTAAAGTGAGGACGCAGACTGTTGTCAGCAATATGCAAACAATGTTTCTACATTGCAAATTGTCCGAATAGTGCTGTAAAGTGCTATAGGGCAATATATAAGCCTAAATGCTATTGCTGTTGCTCTCCTCCTCAGTTCTTCCCCTCACATCTGCCTTAATCTGTCTCTCTCCAAATCTCAAGACAAAATGGATCTGGAAAATGTCTTCCTGTTTTTGCTCAAATCATATAGCTCTTCTTATCCCTTCTATTTGGAGGCTAGAATTCTAAAAAGCCAACATTTTTGTTCTTTTTAGCGGCAAAGGAATAGCCTATGGGTCATTTCCCATAGATGTGTTTGCATTTGAAGTCAATGTGAAATTTCCTGCCTATTCTGTAGCATCATATATTGGAGATACCTGAGGGATTAAATGATGTGTACAAAGGCAGGAGTACTCTGCTTTAATAGCAGTAATACAAAATATAGTCTAAATCTGATTAAAAAACCCTTTCTTAGAAAGAAAAATAGAAACTATTTGGGATTTCATTTGAGAATAAGGAAGATGACCTTGATAAAAAAAATATACAAGAACTGCTTCCTAGGTGAAATGGGATGAAATATTTTTAAAGTCCAAAATAATGAGAGATCATTCAGAAGCAGCTCAGTCAGATACTTCCCTAATTCACTGAAGAATAAAAAGAAGGGAAGGGATAGCAGAATGAAATTTGCAAGTCTCTGTTATTCTAACCGATCTCAATAAAAATAGTTTTAGTCTTCATGTGGAATTAATTTCCTGGCCTTGTCTATCTACCGGGACTGACATTAACAGCTCATTTAGCAGACTCTGTTATGACAATAAGTCATGAAAAATATTTCCACAGTGCTAAACATCCACTGTAGGCATTCAGAAGCTCATATCAAAATGTTCTAAGTTCTAGAGCAGTGGTTCTCAACCTTTTTAATGCTGCGACCCCCCCAACCGGTCGTAAGTTGAGGACTAGTCAACCAGTCATAAGTCGAGGACTACTCAACTGGTGCAGCACCGTTTGCAGAATGACACTTTTGGCGGGCTCAGCAGGGCAGAGACAGCCTGGACAATTCCTATTGGCTTTTGAAAGCCAGTAGAATTAGACTCTATTCAAGAGAGTCTATTCTATTGGCTTTCAAAAGCCAATTGAATAAAAGGAAGTAGCACAGCTAAGGAAAAGGGGAAAAAATGGCGGACTGCGTTGTTTGGCGACCCCCGTGAAATGGTCATTCGACCCCAAATGGAGTTCCGACCCACAGGTTGAGAACCACTGTGCTAGAGACTGAGGGAGATTTCATCCCAAATCTTTGTGTTATTGTTGTGAGAGTTTGCCCCAGGATATCAGATAAATTTAGAACAAATTGTGTATCTGGGGGGGGGGGAACAGGTCGGAAAAGCTGGTGAACTCAGGGAACATTTTTCAAACTGAATTTTGAACAGAATCACGAAATAGCACATTTGTCTCTGGTATAGAAGAATATAGCTCAGTTTATTGTGGCAATCAGAGCCAAACAGGTTTGCCTATCACTTAGCCTCTTCTTTCCAGGCTTCACCCCAGCGAACTGAATCCTGTTGTTTTGAGTTATATGACAGAAATAATGGAGTTCAACCTTTCAGATGTTGTGACTGTCTTGATTAAAAACAAGCCATCTTCCATCTTGGCTACGTATTACTTATTGCTGAAGAAATTAATTAGGTATCAGAGTGAACCCAGGACTGAACAGGTAAGATATGACTTTATGGCATCTTTAAGTGAATTAAGGAGCACATTTTGCTTATATCTTGGCTACAACCTGTTTAATTATTTATATAATATAATTTGTATTACATATTGTTATATTATAATATGAAAGCACATATCATAGTATATATCATATCTTACCTAATTAATTATTTACATAAATAATTAAACTGTTATTAAATGTAGGGCTAGCGTGGCTGATCATCTGGAGAACCTGTAATTCTAACAAGTGATGCAGGTCAATCTGTTGTTAAGGTGATATCTGAAAAGGAATTTGCTTCTTTTCATATACACATGCGTAAGGTCAAGCCATGTGGTTAATGTACAAACTTGTCCAGATTATCTGTGAGGTAGACATGGCTCAAAAGTTCTTTTTCCTAAGGGAAAATAGAGTGATACAGTCTTTGGAAATGAAAGGCCACTACATGGCTACATAACCATAATTACAGACATGCAGGTATTTTGGCAACAAAGGGAGTCATCTTCCAGGGTGATTTAGTCTATAGCCTTGGTATATTTTAATAGCCTTACATCCAGTGACTGAGCTTCCAAACAAGCTTGGCTAGTTATAACGTCCCTAGTATTTGGAGAATGGCATTTCTAGATTATGGGAAATAGGGTCCTAATATCACTAAAAAACAGAAGTTTGAAGAAGGTTCAAATAGATTATTCTTGGGTCTTTTCTTTAAGCTAATTATTCTACTCTCTCCCCATCCTCAGAAAGATCCACTGTTAGTAAAACAAGAGCAAAACAGGCCTATTTGTACAAACGTGAATTTAAAATGTTTTTTCTGTGGCAGCATTTATAATAAAATATTGATAGATCTCCATTTTGTTTTTACAAAAAATCCAAAAATACTGCCTCATGATAAGCAGAATAGCTACCATATTTATACATATGAAGCTTAAGCACTTGTTACTTATGGGTAATGAAATAAATGCCAAAGACTCCTTCAAGTCATATTCAATACTTAGAAGTTTTACGGATGTGTTTACACAATTTACTTGGTAGCATTATGGATATCATTGCTATTACTTTCGTCTATTATGTTTTTCAAATTCCTAACCTTAACATATGACTTAAATCCCCAACAACATAGGGTAAATTTTATAACCACTACACAACTGAGAAACTATTGTATGACAGTTGTAACAGACACGAGCTCACCACCACCAAGTCACTTTTACCAAGTCACCACTGCGAAGTCACCGCAAGACAATTCAACACATTTAATTTTCTGCAGAGACAATTCACTGCAGGTGGCTGGAGGGAGAGCTGGACAGGTGAGTTAGCGGATGGGCAGAGCTTAGAGCAGCGGTGGCAGCTGCCAAGACTTCATATTTTCATATCCCGCCCCCCCCATTTCCAGTGCTGTGGTCACTGCACTGAGCTCTGAGCCATTCAGAGTTCAGCATGTTCAGCAGTGGTGGTGGGAGCTCATCAGGAGTGTAGCATAGTGGCAGTGGTGGGGGTGTGAAAATGGGACATGCCTGGCTGTCACCAGTTCCCTGCCATATGCCCGGCCTATTACCACCACTGAATGGCCTGAACATCATCACCACCACCGAATGGCCTGAATTCCAAATGGCCTGGAGCTCAGCATGGGGGCAGCAGTAAGGGTGTGTGAAAATGAGATGCCATCTGGCTGCAGCTGCCTCCCTATCCACCACCCTGCCCACCACTGTTACCACCGAATGGCCCAAACTCTGAACAGCCTGGAGTTTGGGGTGGAGACAGCGGCGGCAAGTGCAAAGTGTAAAAATGGGAAGCCCCCGGCAGTCGCTGTTGCTCTGTGCTCTGTGCACACCTGTTTCCTTGCCTACTCATCCAACTCTCCCTCCAGTGGGAAGCCCCCGGGCACTGCCCTGCTTTGTGCTCTGCCCAATCATTTGTTTGCCCACCTGGCTCTCCCTCTGATCGCCCATGGCAAGTTGTCCCCATGGTGAATTGGCTATGTTGAGTTGTCCTGCAGCAATTAGATGGTGATTTGGCAGAGATGACTTGGCATTGGTGAGCTGTCCATGCCTGGTCCTAGACCCCCCACTCAAGTCCTGCTATGCTATTTTGTCATGATAAAGGGGTGTTCTTGGGAAGATTGAGTGAAGAATGTTGAGAATGCATGACAAGAGTAAATATTCCCAGAAGGATCTCCCAAGATGTGAAGGTCATCCCAACTGTCCATCTGAAGCAAGCAGGCACCTAGAGTAGGTAGCAGTAATATAGGAAAATGCTAGAGACAGATAATCTCTTTAGTAATAATGGCAAAGGCATCAGTTAATAGTGTGTGACAGCAGGCTATGCTGAACTACTCCTGAATTTGTATCAAGAAAATCACATGAATAGAAATTGACATCTAATGTACTTCCTCATCCCTCATCCTCTTGTCCTTTCCCATACTTACTGAACATATTCATAGCATTTATTTTCTGGCATGGATAGGAGATCCACAAAGTCCTGTTGGGGTTGTAAAATAAAATATGATATGAAGCACATTTAATGTTCCAGTAGGGATGATATAGAGCAATTTAAGAATCCCTGACAGCATTAGAGGCAGATATGAATGTGGAAACTTAGATGTGCAGGACTGAAATCTTCTATATCTTTCCATTGTCCATAACATTACCATTACTGATCTGTTCCCTATAGTCCATTTGGCAAGAACTGACATATAAGATATATGAGTGATTTCATCTCCATTATTGGACTATCAATTCAAGGCCTCTCCATTTTATAACTCCTCTCAATATTAACTGTAGATATTTCCCTTGTGGATCTATTGCAACTTGTACTTTTTTTACATTGTCATAAGTATTTTGTTACTTGAATTTTAAGCCTTTTGTGAAAGTTGTAATTGAATTTATTTTCTCCCTGACATTTGTTCCTGCTATATGTGTTAGCAGTTAATTCACATTATCAAGTTGTCAGAAAAGAAATACCCTTATACATTCATCTTCATTGTTCAAGGAACTGCATTCATGAAATGGTTATCACTGAAAAATAATACCCTAGACTGATCTTTCATAGCCCTTTGTATCAGACAGAATAATTTTCATCAGTGGACAGTCCACTCTTCAGACAGTTAAAAGTATCTAAGTTCTATAGCATATAAACTTATTTCAATATACTAATGTTGGTGATAGCTCTTGGTTTCAGATGTTCAAAAATACTTTTCATCGAAGCATAGAATTGAAAGAAGTCATAATGGCTATTGAATTCAACTTTCTTCTGATTATAAAATAAATGTGAACATTCGTGATAGGTGACTATTCACTTTGTGCTTAAAACATCTCCACCCTCACTGTGGACAATTGGCTCCACTTACTCTGAGTAGAATCTATCTTCCTGTTGACCAGAATTTTACCACCTGCACTTTGGGATGATGAAGAATAGGACATGGATTTCCTTTTCTTTTCATGTACTTGAAGAATGCTATTATACTCCTCCTTAGTCCTCCCTTCTCAAAGTATAACCTATGTAGTGCCACCAAACTATTTCTAGGTCTTAGTCTCCAGCCGCAACTCACTCCCCATCAACCTCATTTTCTTGAATTTGCTCTGGTTTCTCTGAATCTTTTAAAAACATGTTATTCAAATCTGGTTGTAGTACCAATCTGGTTCTGACCAATGCAGAGTAATGGCTTCAGTGAATATATTCTGTCTATTGGAATTGAACCTCCATCAGTGGAACATACTTGTTTAGTCACCCTAAGTGGCTCTCAAGTCCACTCCAGAATGTGGTGACACCTTTTATCATAGAAGAGGGTTCAGGAGGAAGAACAGTTTAATCAAAACTCTGTGTCTGTAAGGCCAGCTGTTTACACAAGACTATCATCTCTAACAGATGTGGTAGTTTGAGCCTGTGCATATGAATTATGCATATCACCTTTTTTTTCTTAGTTCCAAAGAACTGTAGTATGAGTGTTGAGAAGGTGTGATTTCTCACACTAGATTTGGGGAATGATAACTGATTCTCCTTCATCATCTAATTGTTGTGCTATGTTCTGCTTGTCCAATAAAACTCTCCTCTGGAAAAACCCTTAGGGTTTAATTTACTAAAGTTTAACATCTCACTCCTTATAATCTTGACTGCAAACAGCTGGTCACAAAATTGTCTATGGAGATTCTCAGTCATCCAGCTCATGCAGTTCTAAAGCACCTTTGGAATTGGTCTCAAAAGATTTTGCTTTAGGCATGAGAGTCACTTTGTTTGATGAGAAAAATCTACTGAAAATTTGGCTCTGAAAAGACTATAAGCAACCCAGAGGTTTTTGTTTTCCATGACCAAGTTTGAACCATTAAATATACATATAAAACAGGGCCTGTTCTATTACACTCTGCAACTTGCATTTTATATCATTTGTTGTAGAAAGGACAACCTAATGCCATCCAAAACCATCGAGTTCAGCTTTGCAGAAATAGTCTGCAAATAGACATAGCCAAAGAACATCCTGTCCAGGTGCTTAACCAATTAGTTCTTACAAATCCAGACCATGGAAAGTTTTCTGGTGGACAATAAATAAAGTGACTGGTTTGTAAAATCTTAAGATGAAACTTTGATTTCTTAGCTAGAAGTGTATAAAATTCTGAGATAGTCTTTGATTGAGTTGGCTAGGATGCTTATGTTATCTCATATTCACCCCGACCCCCTATGCATTTTTGGAACAATGCATTTTTTTCAAATGTTACAAAAATTGTTGAAGCAATTGTTGGGGGAAAAAATAGTTTTAACAATATCTGATACAGAGGGACTCATCAGAAACGTTTCTAATTCTAGGTATCTCTCTTCTTTCCTGAAGTCACAAAATGCACTCAAAAGTGCATATACTATACATATTATATATAATGCATAAATTATATATGCAAGTGCATACAAGTGCATACAGTATACTATATATTTTACTAGTTGTAGTCAGATTGTTGAAGTGTTACTATAAAAGCAATGGGCATTGAAGTTTACTACTACAATAGCCAGCTGTCATGTCAAAATATCTATTTAAATATGCCTAAATTATAAATCAGCCTTAGTCTCTGGATATAGAACTATCTTATCAAGTATGCCTGGAAAAGAGAGTCTATTCTCAACCTTTAGAAACTTAAGATGTATGTCTTTGGAGATTCTCAATCATCCAGGTCATGGTTACCACAAAGGTGATTTTTCAAGAGGCAACAGGACTTTGTTTTTCCTTGAAGATGTTTTGCTTCTCATCCAAGAAGCTTCTTCACTTAAATCCTTCCATTCTCCATTATTCAGTCAGAACTGAAGAAGCTTTTTGAATGAGAAGTGAAAACAAGAAAAAACAAGGAAAAACAAAGAAAGTCCAGTTGCCTCTTGAAGAAGCACATTTTGGGTTTAAGATGCACGGACATCAACTTCCAGAATTCCCCAGCATGCTGGGAGTCAAAGTCCACATATTGTACTGTTGCTAAAGTTGAGAAATACTGCTCTATAGTATAAGCCAGTCCCAACTTTTCCAATTCTGGGAAAAGAGATTGTGAAGTGCCTGGGCAATATAATCTAAATCTATTGGGTTGGGAAGGGTCAGCCGAGAAACGGTATTGAGATTATTTTAGCTGCCTTGATGGCTTATGAAGGAAATTGTATGGGGAGAGTGGAGCCAATATCACAGATTGATGTATTATTTGAGATATAGCCTGTGTGGGTTCTGAAAGAAGATCCTCAGCTGTATTATTTTTCAGTCTGTTCTTCTCTTTGGGTGATGCACGATTTGGCTTTTTTCTTCTTCTTTGTGGATTGCACATCCAAGGTATGCAGTTATAATTGCAGTTGTGCTCTACATTAGTTGATATGTTTCTTTATATTAATTGGTGCTTATATTTGATATTACAGTACTGGCATCTTTTAATATGTGTGCTAGATGTTTCCTTGAAAAAAGCTTAATGCAGGCAACCTCATTCTGTTGTTTCGGTACTGTTTTAGATGCTCAGTTATTCTTTGTTTCAATCTGTTTCTTTTTTTTCTTTTTTAGTTAGTGGGCTTTGTTCTTTCTGAGGAAAAGGGGGAGGAGAGAGTGCCTGGTTTGGGAATGAAAATGATTCAGTACCTGTGCTGGCTTCCTCTACTGCCAGCTCTCTCTGGATTGCCTCTACAGTCTGAACTACTTCTGGCAAGTCTTCAATTTCTCTGCAGCTCTACTCAGGGCAAGGAAACCAGAGGGAGTCAGCAGTAGAGGAAGCTAGCATAATATGCTGTCCTGACTTCCAGTGACTCTAGGCAGTTAATTTACCTGGTTATACAGACAGATCTATTTAACTTTGTAACTTTTTTGTGCACCAATGTAAACTATAATCTACCTTGTGAGGAAACAGAAAGGTAGTCTAGTCCAGGGTCCCCAACCCACGGCCCGTGGACCAGTACTGGGCCATGGCATGCCAGCAACTGGTCTGCACAAACAAGCAAAGCCCCATCCGCAGGATGCAGGCAGCACACAAAGCCATGCACTCTCTGGTCCACAGAAAAAGTTCTCTCCACAGAACTGGTCCCTGATGTCCAAAAGGTTGGGAACCTCCGGCCTATTTGGTTAGAAATAACAATCAGCAACATCTATTACTTTCAATACTAGTTTTCATAGAATTAAAAATAGATGCCTGAATTAATTTATCACTTTCCATCTCCTTTTTTTAACTTCTCTTTATATTGAGAATCAATTTGGTGTAATGGTTAAAGCATCAGGTTAGAAACTTAGGAGACTGTGAATTCTAGACCTGCTTTGGACACAAAGCCAGTCGGGTGACCTTGGGCTAGTCCCTTTCTCTCAGCCCTAGGAAAGAAGCATTGGCAAATCACTTCTGAAAAAGTCTTGCCAAAAAGAAACTGTCCAGGCAGTCTCCAAAAATCAGGCATGATTGAATGAAAGAAAACAAAAATAATGTTACTGTGCCTGATGTTTCTGCAGAAAGAACATGAACCAGAAAAGCCTTGTTGTGAACATCCTGGAAGCATAAGTCAAGATGCAGATGTTCCAGTTTTACAGAAGACAAAAATGACTATAGCAGAAAAATGGAAAAGTGGCAACAACAAAGCATTTCATTCCACAGTCCACTCAAAAATACCATATGTCACCAAGGAGGATGACATTGCAGTTATTCTTGAAAATCAAGAAACCCTACCAGAAGGTAATGCCTACTGCTCTTTTTGATAATCTGAGCTATGATAAATGTATAATAGTGGCAAAGGCAAAAAAAAAATAATTATACATGTTTTATTTGACAACAAAGGGCAAAAAAAATAATTATACATGTTTTATTTGACAACATATTTACTGATTGGAGTGATGAAAAATAAAAAATAATAAATGATAAATATATTACTGCCTGGAATTCATATTTTGATATGTCTAATCAGGTTTATAATGCATGGGACCCTGATAAAATGTGTAAGGGACTTGCATATAGAAGGTAATGACAAGGATCCTTGCAAAAATAAAAGTAAGACCCAAGAACGAACTCTACAAGACTTCAGTTGATATGTGTGGCTTCATTCATGCCTTCATGGAGCCCATTATTTCATTCATTACTATCTTGTACTGATAACAATAAAGGGCCATTGTTTTTTGTCTAAAGGTAAAGCTAAAGTTTTTCATAAGAGATAAAAGCAAAGAAAAATAATGGAAACAAATATTATTGGGATATAATAGCATTATTCTGAAATTTGTTGTTGTTGCTATTGTTTTTGCAATCATGAATTGATTGACACGTCTCCATGACTCTCTGACTCTTGCCAGCTTTGTAATATGAAAAGGTCATTAGAAACATTGGGTTGGACCCAGATCTTTATTCCACTGATGGGAACTTCTGGAATATTTACATTTCTTCAGCAATCTACATTGTTTTGTTTTCATTTATGAAATTGGATCAGTGTTTGAAGTGACTTATACAATTTTAGCAATGGGTTATATTATTCTCTACTTTCTCAGTGAAAAACATTTTTTTCCAGTGGATCAAATGCTTTCAACTATTAGAAAGAGACATCTTTGAGCTAGTCAGAATCAAACTGCTGGCTGTGGGTAGAGTTAGCCTGCAATGCTGCATTCTAACCACTGTGCCACTATGGCTATGATCAACAGAAGCAAAGCAGTTACCTTACTTTGATGTTTATAGACTTTAAATTTGCATTATCTGATTTCACGTGTTCTGTGTTTTCTTTAGCTTCCATGTTCGCGGGCAGAGAATTGATTTATTTTGATCTCCCTAAATCTCCACGTAATTCATGTGGGCAATTCACTGAGACCACAGGAAATGAACCACGGGAAAATGAAGAAGATGTTAAAGATTGGCCAGAAGTAAGAAAGTTGTATTTATGGGAAAAGCCACCTTCTGCTCTGAGCAATAACCCAAGATATGCTATGAATTATGAGACGGAGAAGTCTTCCGTGTCATATATATGCAGACTAACACCAAGATCAGCAAATGAAAACAGAACTGTAGATCAAGATCATTTGTTTTTTCCTAACACAAAAGTCAAAGATCTCTTGAAAGCAATGAACGAGAACCTTCTAGCTCCAAAGTGGCAACCTCAAGAAAGAAAGAGTTCTGCTTTTCTGGTTATGGAAACACCACAACTCTCACCTTTACCAAGGCTGAAACAAAGTGCCACAAAGGATCACATTATAAAAAAGATCTCATGGTTGGGATCATCACAGCAGGAGTCCACTGGCTCACCTTTTTTTGTTAATATTTCAAGACCACCAGTTTTCCCAGTAACACACAAGCATACTTTTATGGTAAAAGGTTTGAGGCAATCTAAAGAGAAGTCCAATGACTTTTTGAAAAATGATAAAATAAAAAGAAACGTTCAACTCAAGTATACAACTAAGGATGCAGAGTTGAATCTTCCCACATTATCTCCGTCATATCAAACATCAGGGAAAAAGTCTGAGGTTTTAAGGTTAGATTTTGCATAAACAAAATGATTACAAAAAAGCACACTGATTGGAACACTATGTTCAAGCCACTAAAGAAAGCAAGAACTTGTTGTTTGGGAAAAAGGAGGCATGGGAAATAATTAGTTCAAGATTGTACAATAGATGCATCTCAGGTAATGAAGAAAAAGGTTTGCACTTTATAACAAGGAAAAAAAGAAATCACAAATTCATCCTTTGAGGAAGGTCAATGATGAAAAAGAATAATATATTTAGTCTGGTCGTTTCTGTTTCTGTCCTTTTATTCACACAGAGAATGTGCCAAATAACTGATGTTTGATTATTTTTACGTTAAAAAATGTTCTATGGTTGTACGTAACTGCAACTGATTTATGAAATTTACTGCTATAAGAATTTATATTTATAATGATATAGTGTATTCTAAAGGCTAAATATTGGCCAATACATTGTAAACTTGAATATGTGACAGATTTTCATAAAACTAGAATGCATTATAGTTCAACTTGTTTCGCATTCATGCCACCCAAAATCTATACATAGAGTATCTCCGTATATCAGTAAGGCTTCCAGCTTCAAATCAGTGTAAAATCTTAGGTAGAATTCAGTTAACACCACCCAGTGAATTACATTTAAAACAAATTTGTTACCATCAAAGTCTCCTCAATCAAGTTTAATAACACAATTAAAGATTAATACAGTTTAGTATAGTTTAATGTAGGTTTGATAATAGGTTATAATTAAAGTCAAATGTCATCTACAAGTTTTAGAGTGCAACTATTAATCAGGAATCCATACTGTCAAGATCGCTCAACCTCAAATTCACATTGTAGAACAGAATTCACAGTAGCATCCTCCCTTGAGGTGTAGAAAGGATTCCTGCAGGTTTCTCAAGGAACTTAAAAATACACAAGCACGCTTCTCAATGAGGCTGCTGGAGTTTCAGCTCCTGTCGTGCAACCTCAGCTCCTCTTAGGCAAACTAGAATGGCCACAAAAGAGAAGAAGAGAGAAATGACCAAGGACCTTCTAGCTAAGAGTGATTTGTTGCCATTTGTAGCACATGCCTAACCATTCCATCCTTTTTGTCATAAAAATGCACCTTAGTTAATAATTTAACAGCCAAGGAAATTTTGTTTAGCTTCTAAATAGCCTCTGAATAATTGAGAAGACATTTGACACTGGATAACTTTTTCATTGCCTTGACATCCACCTTGTGTGAAATGGTGATGAAGATTGACATAAGTGAACTCTCTCCTGAAGGTCTCATTTTACAGTCTACGGGTAGACTGGCCAAATCAGAAACCAACCAACCATGGCTTCAAAGAGAACCAACTTAGGAGTTCTTTAGAAACAGCTTAAGAATATGGGATACTATAAAAGCATGGAAGGAGATATTAGTATAGCTGACTGAATCTTAAGATTCAAACATACAAGAAATAGAGCAAAGTAGTTAGGAATAAAGTGGAGTCCTAATTATACAAGATCTCAGAATATAGTTCTTTTTATTTGTGAAATCTATTTTCTTACTTTGCATTTTCTATCTATGAGGTGTTTATACTTGTACAAACAAGTCTGGACATGCATACACCAACAAAGGGATAGAAGAGAAATTTCTGAGTGTAGTTTATTTCTGAATGCAGAGTTACATGCCTAACTTTGAATTTTTGACCAGTATTTATTTATTTAGCCTATGGTGAAGTTACTGTTGGAAGTCAGCACCCACCCACCCTCCTAGAAAAGGAAATATTTTGAGGAAATATTAATAAGGACAGAATATTATATTTCCCTAAAGGAATAATGAAAATCTTAGGCAAAGACAGCCCCAAGTCTCCCTCCCCCAAGCAGAAACCAAGCAGGCCAGCTTTTAGAAATGCAGATTTGATAATCCTTTCAGAAAGACTGGCACCAGGAAGCTTAGAGCTGACAAGATCCCTAGAACCAACAACCCCTCACCCCCCAAAAAATCCAACACAGGACATAGCCATCAGCCACAGCCCCAGGGAAGCAGGATATGACCTTTAGGACATAATAGGATTAACCCAGCACCATCAGAATACCAAAAGGACATGCTCAAAAGCTCAAGTCAACAGGAACAGGAAACAACCTCAAACACAAAAGCCCAAGAAGATATAAAAACTCACCACTTCCAGCTCCATGTGGTCAGCTTTCCCAGAGCCACATTTCTGTCTGGCTCTGCTCTTCAATAAACTACAACCTTCTTTTTAAAGCAGTCTCCATTTTGTTTATTCCCAACTTGGACTGGACCCTGATGAAGATTTTCTTTCAACATTACATTAGCCAGGGGACTACAATGCTAATACAAAGTGGTTATTTTGCTGTCTAAAACAGCTAACCTGTTCAGTTCACACTCACATAGTATCCATTGTGCACTATAAGAGCTGAGCTAGCTTTGCAACAGATTTGACCAGTGTATATATATATATATATATATATATATATATATATTAGAATATTCTTTTGGTGTACCATATATGTACACATATATCCAGACCCATAGGCAATCATAATATAGTTTGTTAATTTTTGTACAGAAAATGTACTTAGGAATGTTCAAAGACCATGCATTGAATGAATAAGATACTGATTAGAAGAAAATGACAACTAATTCAAATATTTAATATAATTTATATTGCAATTGGAGAAATTATTTGCTAAATCTTATTTGCTGTGCACATTAGGCAAAACTGCAACAGAAGCCCATGTCTGAAGAAATATGCACCAAGAAACATAAAAATGATTTCTAAAAAATCTCAGATTCAATGAACTGATTTTTGGTTTATAAAAATTAAATCATGCAGAAAAACTGGCCTTGAAAAACTGAGAAAGTAAGAAAAAGCACAATTAACAGATTTGCTGATCTGCAGCATCAACGTTGCTGAGAAAAGGGGAAAAAATCTTTCACACTTTCCAAATATTTGGGTACACTGCTTAATGGTTCCAATGGCTTGGTGCAGTGATCAGATTTACAGCTTTTCAATCATCGCTGTGGTTTTCCTATATTTTCATTTATTGATTTAAATGTTTGCATGGCAGAATGTGTGCTTCATCTTCTAACAGTGCAGAAGGGACAAAGAAGACACGTGTACCATTTCCCACATCTTCATATGAAGTGCCCTCAGGGATTAATGCCGCTATCACAGCTTTTATGTTATGCTGCAAGGCCTTTTGAGTTCTGCTATTCTTCCCAAGTTCAACTCAACCAAAGTGGTGACATCCACTGCAAGTCAAAACTCTCCTTTGTATCAGTACCATCACATATGGTTCAAGAGGAGAGAGAAAAAGCAGCAGCGTCTGGCCCAGAAGAGATTGTGAAAATACTCTTCAGCATTCTTGGTGGGTGGCTTCACAATGGATGTCATTGCATTCTTCATGCTCTCTTGGTTGCACAGTGTCACAGATTCAGAAAGATGACCGTGAAGACTGTGTTACATTTCAACTTAATTATCTACTTTCCAGTTACACAAATGGAAAATTCTGACCCCTTTGCAGGACTATTTAAACTTTTGTTGTTGTGTGTGTGTGTGTGTGTGTGTGTGTGTGTGTTGTAACAATAAAAGGGCAATTTTTTTTATTTTCATAGCAAAAGCACTGGTGGATAGCAATTTACATGAAAGGCAACTAATGAGTTAGTTATAAAGGTGTATAAAATGGAGATTTCAGTATAAGTAACGGTTTTTTCCTGTTGATGCACATTTTCACTCAGGCTTCTTCAGCTATGACCAATTTGTTCACTCAGTAACACAAATCTGAAAAATTTTATTAAGAAATACATTTACATACTGATATTAATGGAGTTTCTAGCTTAGATTGAGATAGCAGCCTTCATTAACTTTGGCATATTTCTACTTATCTATGCGAACTCTACAATCCATGACTTATTTTTTGTGTGAGAAATATGAGAAAGCTAGTTTCAGGGCAAGCTACATTGCCTGTTTAACACATATGGTTCACATATGTGTGTGGATGTCAGTCATTTTGTCTACTTGCTGTATAGATACATGACTTAATAAGAGTCTTTACTTTTATCACATTTCAAAAGAACCATTCCAGATATCAAAGAGGTAATTTTAACTCTTTGTTGGAGTTATTCATATAGTCCACCTAGTTCCTTTGGTGCTGCGATTTTTCTGTCTACTCCGATAATTAATCAAATATGTCTTTGGTTAGGGTTTGAGTTATTAAGTTTCCACCAGTCTTAGACTGCGAATATGCTTGTTAATTTATAATAAGTACAATTATGGCAAAAGACAGCAAAGTGATAGTGATAGGAGACAGGGGGACAATCCCAAAACATCTAGAACATCACTTGAAAACCGTCGGCACTGACAAAATCACGATCAGCCAATTGCTAAAGGCAGCTCTACTTGGAACAGCTTACTTCTCGTGGTGATACCCTTAACACCATCAAAAACATTTGAGTATCGTAGGTCCTTGAGAAGAGCTCAATAGGTGGATAAAAATGTCAAATCCAACCTAAACATCTGGCTAACTAGGAGACAAAAATTTGCTAAAATTGTGACACAAATATGACTGGATTTTGGAGGATTGCTTTTCACAGTTTGATATGGTTTTAAGATTGGAACTGGAAATGACTTGTCTATATGAGGCCTCGTCCTCCCACTCTCATCTGTAACCACCATGGGACAAAATATGTTGGTTCTTTCAAGTGACCTCACCAAATGATGACCTTCTTTGACCATTCAGATTTGAGGTTCAACCAAAGCCTGTCATTTATCAAATGTTACTTATCCCTCCTTTAGAGTTTCTATTTCATAATGGATCCAAGTGAGCAAAATTGTGAAGGAATTTTCCAATCTTCTCTAATGCCTCAGGCAATCAATCACATGTTCCATGAAACAAGTTCATTCAAATTTGTGGTTGATACTACCCACCAACCAGATATTCAGCACAACAATCTGCTTTTTTTTTAAAAAAACCTAAAATGACTTTTTTCCTTCCTCTCCCTTTGTGAAAGATAATTCACACTTACCACATCTGTGTTTTCATCCCACTGTGCCTATTGCTGAACTAGAACTCGGGGGAAAAAATCTTAGTGATTTTTTTGAAGGAAATTTCCTTCAAATGTTTTAGCATGTTGGAAATTTCTTTTAAAATGTTCAGCTGGCTTCTTTTTAATGATGTGTTTAAAATAAACATTCCCAGATGGGATATATCATGGACAAACCATGTCCATCCATTCAAGTACCTTGTTTACTTTAAAATTTAAAACTTGCTATAAATGTAGAACCGATTTTATTTTAAGCCACCTGGAAAAGGTTATAAAATTTTTAGGTGTGTATTCTAATGAGATCAAAAATAGTGAATTCTTAAGCTGCTATGTCTATTGTTAAACTGATTCCCAAATAAGCTTTTGATTTTAATTTAATGAGATTTTTAACTTCATTTCAAAACACCTACACACACACACATACACACACATGATGATTAGAGACACATTTCAGTTTGTAAACATACCATTTCTTCAATAATGTCTCAGATTCATTTTGGCATTTCCTAAATATGTTAATTTATTATTCATTTTTACAAGAAACACACTACTGAGGAATTAACTATTTCACTGGAGACACAGATCTTTGCAATTGCTGATCTATTTTTGAAACTTCTTGGCTGTTAAGCTGCACACAATTAGCCATTTAAGTTCCATTAATTAAATCAGATTTATACAGCCTGTATGTGCAGGATTGCAGTCCTAAAAAATTTAAAGTTACAGTGATTTGGGACGTACTATTTTTACAGTGCAAACATTTAATAGAACTTAATCCAACACATATGTCAATAGGATTGCAGTTTATTGTACCTAAAATTAAATAAGTTTAAAAGGTTTCTATTTCCTAATAGGAAATTATTATTAGGCATAACATTAGGCATAAAGATATTAGATAATTGCTCTGTGTAGTCCCCTTCCATCCCATGGAGATTAGTAATATAGATATATTACATTTTTTATCGTATTCATAAACCTCTTGGATAAAAAATGTCCAACAGATTTAGAAAGATAAACAAAATGGATTCCAAATAAAACGTGTGAATCGCAATTTTTTTCTCCCATGGTTTTGTTAGGATTATCATTGAAGATTATCCCTTTAGGGAGCCCAGGACCTTAACTTTAAGCCCATGATCCAAAGGTGCACTGTTATTTTTTTTAAAAAAAAGCCACAGGAAAAGTAGATAGCTCGAAGGAAGATAGGATTAAGGTTGAAATATATTAAAGAATCATATTAATAATCCAAAATCCATGAAGTAAAGAGGGTTAACCTGAAGAAAAGGCCCAGTTTGGGGAAACTCTGGAGTTTGGATCAAAAGTCCTGGAGTATCATATTTAGTGAGCTTTTCTTCTTCTTCTCATACTAGGTCTAGTACAGTTTTGTTAACAGAGGAATCCTGAGTTACAAGATGGACTGATTCTGTCCAGCAGTAAAGGGCAATGAGGCAGAGAGATTTCCAGAGAATGAAAGCATACTGTTAAAGCCAGTGATGTTCAGATCACTGATGCCACTAGCTAATAATTATACTCTTCACATGCAAGTCCGAACATGACAAGGCTAAACGCATCAAGGACCCTGCCAGCTAGTGGTGTCTCTGATTCTTCTGAAATATGATTGAATAAGGCACATCTTAAACGATTTATTTATTTATTTTAAATCTAAATGGCCTTTTCAATTTTTCCTGGTTTTTGTGAATGTGATACCAGAGCATATTTTCTATTGCAGGGTATTTTAGCAAACCATAAATCAACAAAAGATGTATGTTTTGAAAACTGAATTATAGGGGGTTTTACTTTTAAGGCAAAAAGCCAAATAACCTTCAGAAAATGCCAGTGATGTAAAAGAAACACACACAAAAAAAGAGGGAGACTTATACAAAAGCAGAAATAGTGTGTCCTGGGAGGCTCAATGGACAGGAAGCAAAACAAAGTTTATTGTACATATGACATGGAGAAGCCAGAGGAAATCCTTTCTTCCCTCCCCACCAAACAAATCAGTCTAGCACTACCTAGTGGTAGAGTCTTAGTATGTCAGGACCCACCTGAAGGATGTTTCCAAAGGCTTTCCAATCCAAAAGCCATTGCCAATTTTGGACCTTGATAAAAAAAATAATTAAGTAAATAATTTTGCACTAATTAATTAATTAGTTAATTAATGCAAGCAAATAGCCCAGATATTACTCAGATACTAGAGGTTAGCTTTTAATCCCTAAAATGTAGACATTTAGTTCAGCAAGTACGTTTCTCCAGAACTAAATGAGTATGTCTTGAAATTAGGAAATATGTATTCCCTTGCCAAACTATCTCAATGGTCTGAATCAAATGCATTGCTAAGAAGCAACACTTTTTCCATGGAGTCTTCTATTTATATTTATATATTCGATTTATATTTTCTTATTTGATAGTCTCAGGCTTTTCTACTCTGCTTATGTTCTAAATGATATGTATACCGCGTTGAATTCAGAGACTCAATCATACAGGTCTGCTCTGAACCTCATTGCAACAGGAGATATCTGATGGGTATCTTATTTTAGGGGCACAGGGCTACAGTGGTGAGGAGGAACAGGAAAATCTTGGTGTACCAGAGCAGTCTATTTTTTTAAAAATTGCTGAATATTGCAGAAATTACCTTGTAAATGCCTTTGAATTTTAACATGTGATCTGTTTCGATTATGTATATTAAGTTGCTATTGACTCTTACTGACCACATAGACAGGCCTCTGCTATACTCATTCTGTACCTTTCTGAGCATCAATTCAGTTCACTCAGATAGATTCATGTATGCCACCTTTAGCATTCTTCATCCATATTTTAATATTCTCCAGAACATTTTTCAAGCAGCGAGTTAGTTGAAAAATTAGTGGTAGACCTATTGAGCTAGTCATGACCTTTAAGCACAGAAGCATGTATTTTCAATTGTTTTCTTGTTGGGTCAATCTAATCAAGGACCATTTTATAGGAGCCTCCAAGGTATTGCTTGCAATGAGTTGCCAAATTACTCATAGCTAATGTATTGGAGTAACGTGTTGCGTGACGTGACATGTTGCAACATATCACAACTTTTTTTGCCATTGCTGGCAATGGGGTGGGCGCAGTTTTGCTATGATGCATCCAGCCCATGGGCCGGCAGTTTGACACCCCTGTTCTAACCGAACTCCCTGCTCAAGCAAAAGACCCCATACCATTTCAGACAAGTGACTGTCCAGTCTTCTCTTAAAAACCACCAGTGATGAAGCAACATCTGAAGGCAAGTTGTTCCTCTGGTTAATTGTCCTTACTGTTAAGAAGTTTCTTCTTAATTCCAGGCTGCTTCTCTCTTTGATTAGTTTTCATCCATTGTTTCCTGAACGTTGAATCCATTGTTTCTTGAACTTTTTGAATATGTTAATATCAATCAGTTCTTTCCCAGGAAAGCTAAATATTCTAAAAACTCACCCCTTGGATCCATCTGTTACTGTGCAGGTCATATTTACAATAGCAAGTAGTTTTTTTTCAAGCACTACTAGCTTCAAGTGTTTACTTACAAGTTGAACACAGTTAAAGTGTTCTCTCCCCACAGAACACTCTAGTTTGGTCTTCAAATAGCCCAGGTCAAGTTGGCTATCAACAAGAACTTGAAGGATAACAGCAGCATCAAATCTTCAAGCTTGAAACAACAAATGGTAGACAAGAAGAGGAAACCAATCTTCAAGGATGAATATTTGAAGCCTCATTTCCCACAAGTTTTCGTATTGTCAAATATGTTGTCACTGAGTATACACCTTGTTGTCATCTAATGCTAATCAGGCCAGGAAAATCTTACTTGACATTATTCAAGGTGGATGGACCAAGTTACAGTGGCAATGGGTGTCCTGCTGGAAGACCTGAATAACCAGGTTGGAGCAGAAAATCTATCTATGTGATTACTAAGAGTTACAAGTGACTTCATGGCACATCATCAATCAGTCACTCACTCAGTCAGTTACTGTCACTGATATGAATCAGATTCATTACATGTTCAAAAGCGCCAAGTGCTTCATAACAGATAAAATGAGAGTTAGTGTGTACTGACAAATTCCTTTACTAGCATTATGTTTAATTTTTTTTTCCATTATATCAGATTTTTCAGACATGAGGAAGTAGAGAATGCAGCTGGCTTTGGAGGGACAGACAGCACTATGATTTTGACCATGGTTTGTCATCTCTGTTTTTAGAGAGTCACAACTTCAGACATTTATCCTGTATAGGCCTACCACTATAGAGACAATATTTCTGACAAAGCCCTTTTTCCTCTCCTTCAATTACTCTGAAATTATGAGAGTCTGGTTCAAGAATGTTTAATTACTGATGTCCTGCCAATACGTTCCTTTTTAGGAAAACACAATATCTATAGACAGTATAATTTTCATAAAATGTTCTTATCTCTGTTTGCTTTCATCCTTTTTTAACTGAACAATTTTGTAATATTTTTGTAAGTGGATTTAACATTATTTGTTCGTGTTTGTGTGTGTGTGTGTGTGTGTGTGTGTTAAACATTCAGCTGTGTTTATTTTAAATGTTGCAAGCTGCCCTGAATAAAACATATATCTTAGAACTGTGGGGTGGAGAATTTTATATTAATAGCACATCTTATCAAAGTAGCAGGACTGGTGGGGTTGACTCAGGAGAGTGGGGTTTACTGTATATAGAATACATCTGCACATCATGTAGAGGAAGCTTAAACAAATAGTTGATTGCATAGTTATTGAAGGCATTGCACCTATTTGCATTTTGCTTGTTCATTTCAATTATTTCATCTGGCGGGGATGGGTCTTGCATAAAATAGGGCACTAGGCCCAATGGCCTAGGACTAAGTTGCTCCTTTCACCATTGGGATTCCAACCTATGAAAAAGGACAGCTTGAAAACTTTGACCCGCATCATTATTTCCTATTATTTTTACATAAAAATAAATATCTCCATCTCTCCTTTGACCCCATAGCAAAAGCCAGTATTGTGCTGCCTTCCCCCCCCCCCCCGCCCCATTGCCACCAACCATTTCAAAACATTTTCACAACAAAGACAGTATAGGACAGTGGTGGTGAACCTATGGCACCCGTGCCAGAGGAAGGCTCAGGGGCCTCTCTGTGGGCACGTGTGCTGTTGCCCCAGCCCTGCTACCCCCTCCTCATCAGCAGCCCCCCTGGAGGACAGTCGCCCCCAGGCACAGAGCAGAGCAGTCAAGCACATTGCAGCTGGGCAGTAGGGACAAGACTCCACCCTCACGCACCGTCGCGCACAGATGATGCTGTGGGGCGTGGATGGAGGGCATGTCCACTATGGTGCTGCAGGGCTGCCTGAGCAATCTGCGGTAGGCTGTGGAGGCGATGGGTGGCCCAACCGGTGGGGTGGGGTGGAGCGGGCGTGGCAGAGCAATGGGGCGGAGGGGCAGGGCGGTTTTGGGGCACTCGGTCTCTAAAAAGGTTCGCCATCACTGGTATACAATGTTCAGGTGAATTATAATGATGAAATTATAAGGGTAGAGATTTTAATCTGTTAAAGAGCTATGCTTAAAGAATTCACTAATGGCTGTTCAGTTATCAACTTAGTTATAAGACAATGCTGTTCTAGTTGCTGAGAAAGAGAAGTGCTATGCTCTAAATCGGAATGATTTATATCAGTGGTTTTCAACCTGTGGGTCGGGACCCCATTTGGGGTCAAACGACCATTTCATGGGGGTCGCCAAACAACACAGTCCGCCATTTTTTTCCCCTTTTCCTTAGCTGTGCTACTCCCTTTTATTCTATTGGTTTTTGAAAGCCAATAGAATAGACTCTCTTGAATAGAGTCTAATTCTATTGGCTTTCAAAAGCCAATAGGAATTGTCCAGGCTATCTCTGCCCTGCTGAGCCAGCCAAAAGTCCCATTCTGCAAACGGTGCTGCACCAGTTGAGTAGTCCTCGACTTAATGACCGGTTGAATAGTCCTCAACTTACGACCGGTTGGGGGTCGCGGCATTAAAAAGGTTGAGAACCATTGATTTATATCCATCTCCCAACTAAGGGGAGGAATAAATACTACAAAAACCAATTTGAATTAAACCATCTGCAGTTTCTTGCCATTGACTAGATTATTTCAGAAAATTGCACAGAATAATGTGAAGTTACCTTCCCTAGCGAACTGCTCAATTTCTCTTCCAGGCATAATTCTTTACAACTCAGTGAAACTCAGAGGGAAACTTCAGACCATAGATTCTTGGCAATTTTCTTTCTGAAGCAGGGATTGCACATCAGTCACATAAATATGTGACATGTGCTGGTGCCTAGACTGATCCTTCTCCCTTTCTGACTCTCGGGTTCTAGCAAAGTGCATAGTGTGTGTGGGGGGGGGGGGATTGAATGAAGTGACCTTCAAAAGGAGGAGGTCAGTTCTGCCTTCTTGAATGAAATATTAGTTCTGCTGACTTTGGCTAAGGCTTTATTGTTGCTCACTGTCATGAAGAAAAGCTAAAGGCGGTGACAATTTGTTCAAGCAATTTAGAATCTATTATTGAGTATTCAGCTGCAGTGAGAGTTTATATATATATATATATATATATATATATATATATATATATATATATATATATATATATATATATATATACATATAATGATCAGCAGATGTGCTGCTGCCTGAATTTATTTTCTTTGGAGAAGAACACAGCTCAGTCCACTCCTTAACTCTCCCCATGTCTGAAGCCCCACTGCTAATTTGGACTTTGCTGCCTGGTGAACAAGACTGTTTGTTTTGATCTGGTGAACAAGACTGTTTGTTTTGATCTGGCATCACCCAGAAGCAACTGTGGTTCCGCTCATCCTTTCATTTGTCTTCAGAACATCAAATGCCCATGACTAATAACAGTGACATCTATTAATCGTTGGCTCATTTAACCTGAAAATTAAGATAAAACTTTGATTGTCCCAGCACTTCTGACCTGTTTTTGTGGCATTCAAAGTCTGGAAGGAAAGCAGATATTCATACACTGTGGGTTACATTTTGGGAGATCCTTGTTCAGGAGGTAGTGAAGAAATGGAAAGACACGATAATTTCAGGGTAAGTCTTTTTCCTAAACTCATTGCTTTCTTTCTGGATTGCCAATGGGTGATGGAGGTTTGAACAAATGCTGTCTGCTGCTGAATAGTGCTCTAAATGGCTCCAACTTACTATATATTAAAGTTTTAAGATGATATATTTTCAGATGTACAAGCAGCCACATAATGTTGCTGGAATAAGGACGTAGCTATAACTTTCTCCATCGGTTATCTAATGGGACTGAGATCAAATAGGGCCGATATGAGAGAAATGGGAAGTTTGCCAGGGTCACTTGTCCTCAGATATATATATATATATTTATTTATTTATAAAATTTATTGGCAGCCTATCTCATATCCAATGACTCTGGGTGGCTTACAATATATAAGGGGCCTAATAAGTTCATCGTCTAAATCAGATCCTAGGATTCAATTATTCCTCTTCAAACAATGGAGGCAGATTCCCTATTTCATAATCAGGCATTTCTCAATCAACAATGCCCCCCCCACCGAAAGACCAAGTTTAATCCCAAAGCTACCACAGCTCAGATCCAGAAGACACTCCTTCCCCTCTACACACACAAACACACTTCAAAAACCCACAGCTATAGTGCCTGTCTACAGGCCTTGGACAAACCTCAGGATAATAGCTTCAAAGGGCTTCTTAGCAACAAAGTTGCACCATGAAACTGAAGATTCAGTCTCAAGAATCAAGCCTGGTGATAACTAGATCTCCACAAACTATCTCAGATCTTAATCAGTTCTCCTTCAACATCAGAAATGTGCACTTCTCATCCGCCAATGTTCTATAGTGTCATTTCTTATCTGCATCTCCATCTTTTTTGCCTGGGATAAACAGGACTACTGCAGGTATTCAAAACCAATGGAGTGATACTTCCACTTATTTGTTTATTAAATTTATATGCCACCCATCTCACTGTCAAGAGACTCAGAGCACCTTACAACAATATAATGCAAAATAATAAGAACATGTTAACATTTACCAACAACTAGATAAAAAGGAACCACTGCATAAATGAGTGGAGGTAAAATATATTAATCTCCAAAATGGGATGCCCCCAACAGGGTTCCCATTAGGGTCCCAGAGCCAGATCTTCAGGCCTTTTTGGAAGACCAAGAGGGTAGGGGACAGATTTCACCTCAAGGACACAATGTTTCAGAGGTTGGAACCACAGCAGCTCTTCTCCTGGACCTGCCAGCCAGAATTCTTTGGCTAAAGGGATCTGCAGCAAGGCCTTCTGTTAGAGTAAGTAGAGAAGTCAGTCCCAGCCATTTCAGTCATTGACTTTAGCCAATTATTAATGGTGAGGGACGGAGGGAAGAAGAATAGTAACAGATTTCAAATGAAAGAGTAGTCCTAGAGCAGAGGTGGCGAACCTATGGCACAGGTGCCAGAGGCAGCTCTCGGAGCCCTCTCTGTGGGCACACATGCCATTGCCCCAGCATTGCTTCCCCCCGTGACCCCCTCCTCTCCAGCAGCCCCCTGAAGGAGAGTCGCCCTCGAGCGTGGCCCACATGGAGCAGCGCAGCCAAGGACATGGCAGCCAGGAGCATAGACAAGACTTTGCCCTCACACCCCATCAGGCAGTTGATGCTGCAGGATGCGGACAGAGGGTGTGACCACCATAGCGCTGCTGGGCTGCCTGGGTGATTTGTGGCAGGCCCTGGAGGTGGTGAGTGGTCCTGTGGGCAGGCAGGGTGGGGGATGGGGGGCAGAGTGGGGCGGAGCAGGGAGGTGGAGCTGGGGCGGGGCCAGTTTTTGGGCACTTGGACTCTAAAAGGTTCGCCATCATTGTCCTAGAGGTTCAGTTTTATCTCATATGGCTTAAAAATGAAACATCCATTGTGGATAACCACAGTTGACTTAAATACTTATAATCTCTTTTCTCCCCCTGAATTTCATTTCCCTCACAGTTTATCCCCCATTTCTCTTCTTTTTTTTAAAAAAAAAAACTTTATTGATTTGATTTTTATCTTGCCTTTATTTCTGGTCCACTAAAGGTGGTGTACTTATCTAATATTCCTCCCTCTGGGTAGAGAGTAATAGATTTAGGCTCAATCCAAGCAAGCCCAGATGTCTAGGTTTTAGGGTTCTATAATTCTGGATGTTTCCATCATTGGTATTGAGAGGGTTGGTATTTGAACTGTTGGATCTTGCTCAAAGAACATGTACAAACCACGACTAGGGAGTTCTTTGCACAACTATATTTGGTGTACCAGTCGTGTCTATTCTGGACTAGGAGACCCTTTCCAAAGTCACTCACACTTTAATAACATCCTTTTTCAATTACTTTATTTTACTAAACATGGGGCTGTCCTTGAAGACTATCTGGAAAGTGTAATGTCAACGCTGCAAATATTGTATATTCTTGCTTTTGACAATATGCCGAATTGTCTGGTAAATATGGGGTTAATAAAGAGCAGAATGGGCGTTGGGGGTAAAGCCCGGGAAAGAAAGAGGAAGAAAACATTTGACCTTCACACTAATTGGATAGTGTGAGATATGACGGCTAATTTAGGGAGGGAACATGCTGATAATTTAATTGCTCAGAGGAAGAGAACTTAGATCCTAGCATCCCTCCGTTGTTCCTGTGCCGACATTTTGTAACAATAAAAGACTTTTAGGAAAATAAATGTCTGGAAGTTCTTTGGAATGTTTCATTAGCCGGAACCACAACATGTAAGGCATAATAGTTATGAGAATACCTCAGTATTCCAATGTGACACTGCTACTCTATGATCTGGAGAGCCTGTCTGCAGACTTCTGGGTGCTATAAAATTCTTTATGCTGCTGGGCTGGGTTATCTATGAAATGGCCTGTTTCCAGCATTTCTGTCAATCAAATGAGGTCTAAAAGGGCGGGCAAACTCAAGATCCCTTCAATGTCATCTCATGTAATTTTGGAAACATGTTATCTCTAGCATTGCAGTGGTCTTGTGGAGCAGCATACTCATCTAGAACCCAAGTCCAATTCATAGCCTTTTGTAAACCATTATAAATTTGGCTTTCCCCTTGGACATTGGGCTAGGATATTTAATGCATCTGTTTTTAGGACATTGTAGTTGTGGATATACATGTTACACCAGGCATGATGTGTTTTCAACAGATGATGTAGTGATAATATGCTTGTTATTCATTTTAATTGTTTATCTTCAAGGGTCATATGTCACATGAGTGTCAATGTACAATTATTGGAAATGTTTCAGAATTGGGCCTGGCAATCTGTAAGATTATATGCAGAATCTGTTAAAGAAAAAGTAAGTTGGAGTGAACAAAAACTCCATGATCTTGATTTCTGAATCAAGCTTTGGGTACCTTTGAAGTTTGAATAAATGAATTTTCATTTATTTTTCAGCCTGATAAGCTGAAGAGAAATAAAGTACTTGACTGCCTACTTATACTTGACAATAGGTGTATTCAGAAGAGATCACCTGATTAGGAAGTAGTTCCATAAAGTTTCCCCATTTCTTTAGACAATGACCTGTAAAAGAGAACTAGCAACTAAATTTCATTTTTAATGTGTGTCATTGTGCCCACAGGAAAAAAAATGACAATAAAGGTTATCTAATCTAGCTCAAAAGATTTTTTTTTTTAATTTCTCAGCATAAATGGCAGAAGCTTTGCCAATCAGCTTATGTACCTAATGAGGGCAGGAACCTGTGAAGCAAGAATCTTATTTTGTTCTGAAGAGTTTAAGAGAACATTGGAACATCATGTACTCATAACAAGTAAAAAGTGCACTAAAATTAACAGACTCCAAATGTTTTCTTAACCACAGATTTGTTTCCAATTAGATGTTTTTAATCTTTAAAAATTGCTTTCACAACTTTAAAGAATGGTGTGACATGTATGTTCATGCACTTTTAACGATTTGTTGATGCTGGTTGTCAGCACATACAAAAGCCCGCCATATTGCTAACTAGAAATCTTCCAAAGCCAGTGGACCCCGAAATGCTTCCTCATCCCCCCCATCACCCTTTGGTGAGCCCTTATCCAGAATGGTGCTTAAGGGCAATCCTAAAGGGCCTTCCCCTGACTAGCTACCCCTGGTTTCTCTTATTTACCTCCTGCTCCTGCTGCTAGAGATGTGGAAGAAATTCAATAACACATTTGAATGAGATCATATTTCCCATTTTCAAATAAGCAGGACACAATTCAGTGATGCTTCAAAATCTGCATTTCTCTGAATGCTGCAGTGCTAGTCATCAGAGCAGCAGGAGAATAATAGAGAAATGAAAATGCAGGAGTACACAACAGTGTACATATATACAGTATGTAAAAGAATGTGTGGATAAGCATTTAAATATGAGAAGGTTGTTTGGAAAATTATGGATGGTAGGCAAAATTACAAGCAAAACTATGTTTGGACATTATGTACATAAGCATTCTAGTTCAAATTTTAAAAACCCACTCAAATTGATGGAGGAACTTATAACCAAAATGAAAAAAAATTGAGAAAAACTGAAGATAAGAGACTTACAAAATAGAATTTTTAGAGAAACTTTAGAGAAACTTGAGCTGACATAATTATCCATCCTTACCTGCTGTACCCTAACCTCATATTCTAAGTATTTTGTATATATCCTCCAGCTTTGAGTAGAGGTCTGGAAAGAAAGCACAAGGCACAGCAGCGAGAAGAGAATCATAATACTCATTATACACCCGAATTTAGAACAGAATAGAATAGAGTAGAGTAGAGTAGAGTAGAGTAGAGTAGAGTAGAGTAGAGTAGAGTAGAGTAGAGTAGAGTAGAGTAGAGTAGAGTAGAATAGAATAGAACTGGAAGGGACATTGGAGGTCTTCTAGTCCAGCCCTCTGCTCAAGCAGGAGAACCTAACCCTAAGTGGAATTTTCCCAAATAGGATTTTCCCATGTATTTTGCCAGGAAAAATAGATAGGGCAGCCTAGAAAGGTAAGCGCCCTCCTAACCATTCCCAAGCATCCCATGTTTTAGGGCAATGTCCATTTTGCTCTCCAAGTTCATGGTGACCTAACCCCAACTATAATTTGAATTTTCCCAAATAGAATTTTCGCATGTACTTTATTAGGAAACATAGATAGGACACTGTAGAAAATCCAGTGTCCTCCTATCCATTCCCAAGCACTCCGAATTTGTTGGCAATGTCCATTTTCCTCTCCAAGTTCATGCTGACCTACCTCTAACCCTAAATGGAATTTTCCCAAATAGGATTTTCCCATGTATTTTATCAGGAAACATAGGCAGGGCAGCCTACAAAAGCCAGTGCCCTCCTAACCATTCCCAAGCACTCTGAGTTTCTTGGCACAGTCCATTTTGCAATCCGATTTCATGGTGACCTAACCCTAACCCTGATTAGAATTTTCCTGAATAGGATTTTCCAAATAGGATTTTCTTATTTATTTTATCAGGAAACACAGATAGGACACTGTAGAAAACTAAGTGCCCTCCTAATCATTCCCAAGTAGTCTGAATATGTTGTTGATGTCCATTTTGCTCTATGAGTTCATGATGACCTAATCCTAACCCTAAGTGGAATTTTCCCAAATAGGATTTTTCCATGTATTTTACCAGGAAACATAGATAGGGCAGCCTAGAAATGTCAGTGCCATTCTAACATTTCCCAACCACTCCAAGTTTCCCAAGTAGGATTTTCCTATGTATTTTAGCAGAAAGGAAGACAGGACATCCTAGAAAGGTCAGTGCTCTCCTGCCCATTCCCAAGTATCCCAGGTTTTTTGGCAATCTCCATTTTGCTGTCCAAGGTCACACTAACCTAACCCTAATCCTAAATAGAATATTCCCAAATAGGATTTTCCTTTGTATTTTACCAGGAAATATAGATGGGGCAGTCTAGAAAAGTCGGTGCCTTCCTAACCATTCTCAAGCACTCCGAGTTTATTGGCGATGTCCATTTTCCTTTCTGAGTTCATGGTGAGCTAACACTAACCCTAATTGGAATTTTCCCAAATAGGATTTTCCCATGCATTTTAACATGAAACATAGACAGGACAGCGAAGAAAAGTCAGTGCCCTCCTAACCATTTCCAAGCACTCTGAGTTTCTTGGAAATGTCCATTTTGCAATCAGATTTCACGGTGACCTAAACCTAACACTGTGGAATTTTCCCAAAAAGGATTTTCCCATATATTTTATCAGGAAACATAGATAGGACAGCCTAGAAAAGTCAATGCCCTCTTAACCTTTCCCAAGCACTCCGAGTTTCTTAGCAATGTCCATTTTCCTCTCCCAGTTCATGGTGAGCTAACCCTAACCCTAAGTGGAATTTTCCCAAAAAGGATTTTCCCATGCATTTTACCAGGAAACATAGATAGGGCAGCCTAGAAAAGTCAGTGTCCTCCTAACCATTCTGAAGCACTCCAAGTTTCTTGGCGATGTCCATTTTGCAATCCGATTTCATGGTGACCTAACCCTAACCCTAAGTGGATTTTTCCTGAATAGGATTTTGCCATATATTTTACAAGGAAATATAGATAGGACACAGGAGAAAGGTCAGTGCCCTCCTAACCATTTCCAAGCACTCTAATTTTCTTGGCAATGTCCATTTTCCTCTCCGAGTTCATGGTAACCTAACCCTAACCCTAATTAGAATTTTCCTGAATCGGATTTTCCCATATATTTTGCCAGGAAACATAGATAGGACAGTCTAGAAAAGTCAGTGCCCTCCTAACCATTCCCAAGCACTCCGGGTTTATTGGTGATATCCAATTTGCAATCTGATTTCATGGTGACTTGACCCTAACCCTAAGTGGAATATTCCCAAATAGGATTTTCCCATGTATTTTACCAGGAAACATAGATGGGGCAGTCTAAAAAAGGCAGTACCCTCCTAACCATTTCCAAGCACTCTGAGTTTGTTGGAGATCTCCATTTTCCTCTCCGATTTTGTGCTGACCTAACCCTAACCCTAAGTGGAATTTTCTCAAATACGATTTTCCCTTGTATTTTACCAGGAAACATAGATAGGGCAGCCAATTAGGGATATGTGACAATGAAATCGGATTGCAAAATGGACATTGCCAATAAACCCAGAGTGCTTGGGAATGGTTAGGAGGGCAATGATTTTTCTAGGCTGGCCTATCTATGTTTCCTGGTAAAATATATGGAAAAATCTTATTCAGGGAAATTTCCACTTAGGGTAAGGGTTAGGTCACCCTGAACTCGGAGAGGAAAATGGACATCGTCAATAAACCCAGACTGCTTGGGAACAGTTAGGAGGGCATTGACTTTTCTAAGCTGCCCTATCTATGTTTCCTGGTAAAATATATAGGAAAATCCTATTTGGGAAAATTCCAGTTAGGTTTAGGGTTAGGTCAGCATGAACTCGGAGAGGAAAATGGACATCGCCAATAATCCCGGAGTGCTTGGGAATGGTAGGTGGGCAATGATATTTCTAGACTTCCCTATCTATGTTTCCTGGTAAAATATATGGGAAAATCCTATTCAAGAAAATTCCTGTTAGGGTTAGAGATATGTGACAATGCAATCGGATTGCAAAATGGACATCTCCAATAAGCTCGGAGTGCTTGGGAATGGTAGGAAGGGAACTGACCTTTCTAGGCTGCCTTATCTATGTTTCCTGGTAAATTATATGGGAAAATCCTATTTGGGAAAATTACAATTAGGGTTAGGGTTAGGTCAGCATGAACTTGGAGAGGAAAATGGACATCACCAATAATCACAGAGTGTTTGGGAACAGTTAGGAGGCCACTGACTTTTATGGGCTGCCCCATCTATGTTTCCTGGTAAAATATATGGAAAAATCCTGTTTGGGAAAATTCCACTTAGGGTTAGGGATAGGTCAGCATAAACTCAGAGAGGAAAACGGACATCGCCAATAAACTCAGAGTTTTGGGGAATGGTTAGGAGGGCAATCACTTTTCTAGGCTGGCCTATCTATATTTCCTGGTAAAATATATGGAAAAATCCTATTAGGGAAAATTCCACTTAGGGTTAGGGTTAGGTCAGCATGAACTCAGAGAGGAAAATGGACATTGCCAATAAACCCAGAGTGCTTGGGAACGGTTAGGAGGGCAATGATATTTCTAAATTGTCCTATCTATGTTTCCTGGTAAAATATATGGAAAAATCCTATTTGGGAAAATTCCACTTAGGGTTAGGGTTAGGTCAGCATGAACTCGGAGAGGAAAATGGACATTGCCAATAAACCTGGAGTGCTTGGGAACGGTTAGGAGGGCAATGATATTTCTAAATTGTCCTATCTATGTTTCCTGGTAAAATATATGGGAAAATCCTATTTGGGAAAATTCCACTTAGAGTAAGGGTTAGGTCAGCATGACCTGGAGAGGAAAATGGACATCGCTAAGAAACCCAGATTGCTTGGGAATGGTTAGGAGGGCAATGACATTTCTAGGCTGCCCTATCTATGTTTCCTGATAAAATATATGAGAAAATCGTATTTCAGAAAATTCCACTTAGGGTTAGGTCAACATGAACTCGGAGAGGAAAGTGGACATCACCAAGAAATTCAAAGGGCTTGGGAATAGTAGGGAGGGCATTGACTTTTCTAGCCTGCCCTATCTATGTTTCCTGGTAAACTACTATTCGGGAAAATTCCAATTAGGGTTAGAGTTAGGTCACCATGAAGTCAGGGAGGAAAATGGACATTGGCAACAAACTCGGAGTGCTTGGAAATGGTTACCATCGCAAACAAATCACTATCTAGATTCTTCTTGAAAATCTCCAGTGATGGAACACCCACAGTTTTTGGAGGCAAGGTTTTCGAGTGGTTAATTTTCGTCACTGTCATGTAGTTTCTCATTAATTCCAGATTGCTTCTCTCTTTGATCAGTTTACAATCATTTTTTCTTGTCTTGCCCTCTGCTGCTTTGCAGAATCACATGCCCCCCTCTTGTTTGTGGTAGTCCCTCAAATACTAGAATACTGCAATCATGTCTCCCCTATTTCTTCTTTTCTTTAGACTAGTCAAACCCAAGTTCTGTAGCCGTTCTTCCTATATTTTAGTCTCCAGGCCTTTGATCATCTTAGTTGCTCTTCTCTGAATTTTTTCAAGACTCTCAACATATTTTTTATGATATGGTGACCAAAGTCAGTTGCAGTATCCCAGGTGTGGTCTTACTAGGGTTTTATAAAGCGGTACTAATACTTCGCGTGTTCTTGATTCTATGCCTCTGTTTATACAACCTAGGATTGTATCAGCTTTTTTGGCTGCTGCTGCACATTGCTAGCTCATAGTCAAGTAATCGTTCACTAGGACTCCAATGTCCCTCTCACAGTTATTGTTTTTAAGCCAGGTCTCGCCTAATCTGTACTTGTACTTTTGATTTTTTTTCCTGCCTAAATGTAAGACTTTGCTTTTCTCCACATTGAAACTCATTTTGTTGAATAGTGCCCATTGTTTAAGTTTGTCAAGATCTTTTTGGATCCTGAGTTTGTCTTCTGGGGTGTTGGCTACTCCTGCCAGTTTGGTGTCATCTGCAGATTTGATGAGTTCCCCTTCAATTCTCTCATTTAAGTTATTTATGAAGATATTGAAGAGTACTGGGCCTAAGATGGAACCTTCTGGTGCCCCACTGCTCACTTCTCTCCATGTGAATGTAGTGTCATTGAGGACTACTCGTTGAGCACAGTTTGCCAGCCAGCTACAGATCCATCTTGTGGTGATGTTGTCTATTCCATCTTTTTCTAGCTTACCAAGAAGTAGGTTGTGGCCTACTTTATCAAATGCTTTACTGAAGTCTACTACATCCACAGCATTTCTCTGGTCTATTAGTTTAGTCACTTTATCAAAGAATGAAATAAGATTGGTTTGGCATGATCTATTTTTAACAAACCCATGCTGGCTACTAGTTATAACTTTGTTTGCTTCTATTTGTTCGCAGATCTGTTTTTTGATTATCTTTTCTAGGATCTGCCCAGGTATTGATGTTAAACTGATTGGTCTGTTGTTTCCTGGGTCAGTTTTGTTTTCCCTTTCTTGAAGATGGGAACCACATCGACCTTTTCTGATTTGTAAGTACTTTTTTTTTTTTACAAAAACTAGGGGGAGACGGTAATAGAGATATTACTGCAGATATCTACATGTAGTTATATATTCCATGCAGTTCAGGGGGAATGACAACGATACGTAAAATCTGAATGTCCCATCAGATACACAGAATTATTGGGAATTCTATTGAATTGGCCAAGCCATTGGTCCCAGTGTAATGGAATGTGTGGATCATCTTGGGGGAGAAATGCTGTCCAGGAAACAATCAGACAAGTCGGGCGGGAGTGCCTATCCCCCCTTAACAGTCAGAGAAAGAAGCTCAGGAAGGACCCTCCCTAACTGATCAAGCAGTTAAAAGAGGGAAATATCTTCAGACTTGCAAGATTCTGCTAATGTAGCCTTCTCCAATCAAGTTTCCTGCAGATTACTCAGGAGGGCTGACCCAAGCCATTGGCCCCACTGACTCTTTTTCTGGCTGCCTGGTTTATGGAATACAATTCCATTCATATACATTCAGAGGCCAAGGGTGTCTTGACTCTGCAAACAGTGTACTCTGACTCAGGTATGAGGCAGTTCTTATGTTCCTAGTGGGGAAAGAAACACAGGAAGTGAGAATTCATTATATTACAGATGAATTCATGGAAGGAATTAAAACATTGGATGGGAACTGAAAGGTTATTTTTCTCTGGCATTCTGTCAGATAACTGTACTTTTGATGAGCCTTACTAAAATACGAAATAAACATATGATGTGATCCAGGAATGATTCAGCACATACAACTACTGAATTGAAACTGGTCTTCAGCACAGTCTCTGATAAATTGAATTGCTGTGAACACCACATTGTTAGAATTAAGTGTACCACATTGTGTCCCTAATTATAGTTGATCCAATTAAAATTAGGAAAATTAAGACCTTCAGATGTTAGATTCCAGCTCACACCAGCCTCAGTCAGCATAACCAATAGATATAGATAATGCAAACTGTACTCATCCATCAGCTTCATATTTTTCCCCAACAAAGTAATTTTTCAATGGTTCTAAGTTAAGAATAGACCTCTCCAATCAAAATAAATAAAAAAGATAAATGGATTTGTTTTCTATCCAGACAGACTTTGTCCTTGGGCAGAACAAAGGGAGGTTATTTAGTCCAGCATTTCTTAAAATTTTCAAGATTATGAACCACCAAAAATCAATATATAATTGTTTTTTAAGGATGGGAGTGACAGTAATAAGGCAGTGAAAACATATTATTATTTATTTTTCCTTTACATTTAATACATAAACCTTAAAGGAGTGAATGATTTACATATGGTAGTACATTTCATCGATATATGAAAAAAGATTGTTAAAGAAAGTCTTCGTGTTGACTAATACTCAAACTATTTCAGTATTTAGTCTTGACTGTAATTAAGTGCTGAAAATCCATTTTCACAAAGATGTGTTAAAGAAAAAGCTGTTCTACCTCCGATGTTTTTTCACTTAAAAGCTCATAATCTCTGTGAACCTATATATAAATATAAATATTCAGTTGCATCAATATGATTTCTGGGAAGAGATCTGCCAACATCTCGTCTTCATTTATTGATTTAGTATTTTTTGGCAAGTGAAATTGAATTGAATCCAAATCTATAATAAATCTCTGGAATCTTGGGACCAACTCACAGAACATTTGAGGTTGTTTGGGAGAACATTTGCATTTTGCAAAATGTAATTTAAGACAAATTGTTCTTCTCAATGTTTAGTCAGAGTATATATATATATATATATATATATATATATATATATATATATATATATATATATATTCAAGAATATTGGTAAAAATACGACTCCCGGGCATAATTATAAATAAAAGAATAAAACACGATCACCGGGAGAGTTGAAGTAAAAATACTTTACTAAAAATATATTAATACTAAAAAGTTGCCAAGCTTTCGCTGGGGGAACTCCCCAGCATCGTCAGGGCTAAAAGGCCATTGCAGTAAAGGTGGTTTAAGTAGGTTCAAGTAACGTTTGCGCACGGCTCTTAGACCGTGTTACTGGCCCTGATTGGCCAGCTGAAAGCCAAGATGTGTCTATAACGTTATGTTCTTTTCTTCGGATGCCCTTCCCTATCCCTCCACTATTGGTCTTTAGAGGCGTTAGTAACCTTACATCCCCTCCTCTTCCGATAATACCAACGTCTGCCGTGTCGGGGGGAGGACTTGATCTGATGTTTTCTTGTGTTTTACAATGGGGATAGGGCTCCACTAACTGTGGGTTAATATCCCTTCCCAATTGTGTATCTCTCTCCTCCTTTGTCATGTTAACAGCTCCTATCTGGGTATGGTATGCCTCAACAATCAAGTCTTTATTCCCCACCTCAGTCTTCCTTACATACGTTCCCTCCCATTGTTTGGCATTCAAACCGCTCTCATTACTCCTCCCCTTGCTAATCGAGCAGGTTGTCATTCTATGCTTTCTCTCCCCTCTCCACATGGGACGCTCCTCTTCATTGCTATGGGCAACCGCACACCCCGAGATTTTAGCATTAAGTCTTTTAGGTGTTCCGGCTCCATTAATATCGCTCCCTCCTTCCTGGGGGTGTGTGAGGCTCACATGGGGTTGTTGGGCGGTGCATGGATCGTCCATATCGGGCACCCCCTCCCTTTCTTTCTCTGTGCGCGGGGAGTCCATAGCCTCTATTCCAGCGTCCACATGTTGGGGTGGGAGACTCTCTCACCGCATGATCCAGCACCGGTCACCTGGCAAGGGGGTGTTGATGGTATAGTTATTTACGTCCATATGCAGGCGTTTCCAACGGCGGGGGGATGCGGGTTCCTGTCCATAATGCTGCAGGTGTTGGTATGATTGCTTGCGATGTAATGAGTGATGATTTGTGTCCCATTTCCGCAGCGCTTGTTGCGCTGGATGCAAGTCAATGCGACGATTAATTGAGCTGTCATTCGAGAACCAGGCCTCTTTCAGTAGCCGGCTTCCCTTCGTGGCATCACTAGCTATGATACAGGTATTAGCAAAGTCAAATTGATGGCCCTCCTGTGCCATATGCATCCAAAGTTGTGAACGCTGCTCGCCCCGTTTTATAGCCAACTGGTGTTCATGGAGACGAGTCTTCAGGTGTTTGGCTGTTTCCCCTACATAGTTGCTTTGGCAATTCTTACAATCGATCTTATAGACAACAGATGATTTCTCCATGGGGGGTAGGGGGTCCTTTGGGCGCATGACTTTAGACCGTAAAGTTTGATTTGGCTTGTGAGCCACCTCTATCCCATGGGGGGCCAGCAATCTGGCCGTAGCCTCTGAGATATTGTTAATATATGGGAGGGAGATGCGTGTTCTCTGTAAGGGGGGTTCTTCTCTATGTTGGTTAACCCGAAGATGGGTTGTTACGCTATGCCGTCTGATGAATCTTAATGGATAACCATTATAACGGCATATGCGAAAGAGGTGTCTCCTCTCCTCATTCTTATACTCATCCGTACTGAAGTGGGAGTCAACGCGCTTAAATAACGTTTTAATGCAGCTGATTTTATGGGAAACTGGATGATTACTCTGATAATGGAGGATCCTGTCCGTGTGAGTTGGCTTACGGAACACTTTTGTATGTAAGGATCCATCCAATTGGCGATGGATGGATACATCCAAGAAGGCAAGGGTGTTATGTTTTTCCTCCTCCACTGTAAATTTTATATCAGAGTAGATGGAATTCAATATTCCCATAAATGCAGCCACATGTTGTCTTTTGACAACAGCGAACGTGTCGTCCACGTACCTCACTCAAAAGTTGGGTTGGTATAAAGCCATAGCCTTATGTTCAAGTTGCTGGAGGACCACCTAAGCCACAATACTGGAGATGGAGCCCTGAAATGTAAAATGGGTTTGGAGGCATATTTCTATAAGTTTCACGAGGTCCCTTCCTTTCTAGCCCATTGGTCTACATGCTGTTCCTGCCTTCCGTCATCCATTCCTGTCAGTCTTTTTTTCTCCGATTTCCCTCCACCCCTGGGTGTGCGCACACTCCATCGTGCCTCATCCTTCTGCTCCATCTGCCCACAACCGGTGGGGATGCCTATCGGCTTGCTCTTAGGCTCAGCCCTTCTCGTCCTTGTTAGCCTTATCTCCCCCAATTTCCTTTCACACCTGGCTGTGCATGTGCACAATCGTGTCCCGTCTCTCTGCTCCATTTGCCTACGATCAGTTGGACTATCCGCCAGCTCCTCTTTGAGTCCAACTTCCCCCCCTTTTTCACCTCTTTCCCCCTCCTTCCCCCTCTTGGCTAATCCTATCTTTTTTGGTGTCCCTGTCCTATGTATTTTGGGTTGTTCGGCCAGGTCCGGCATTCCTACTGCCCCCTCATTGTCACCTTCCCTCTGCTGACACTGATCCGAATGCACCTCCAGCTTTTCACAGCTAATTTCAATATTCACACAATAGATCTGGCTCTTGGAATGCTTTAACAATGTCTTTATGGTAAATTTGCATAGCAAGGTAATTAATAGCTACAAAGAAAGATGATGGACAGATGCTGCTGACTGAACTTCTCCCTGGGGTTGCCAGTCCTCTAATAGTACTGCCATGTCCAGCATTTATAGTTTCAGTTGATAAGAGTTAAAAAGAACTTCCAGGGGATTTTTTAAAAGATTTGTTTTATACTGCTTTTATTATTTTTTTATAAATAAAACAGTGAACATACCTAACATTCCTTCCTCTTCCCATTTTCCCCATAACAACATCCCTGTGAGATGAGTGGTCTAAGAGAGTGATCCAAAATCAGCCAGCCAGCCTTAATGCTTAAAGCAGAACTAGAACTCACAATCTCCTGGTTTCTAGTCTAGTGCTTTAACCCCTAGACCAGGGGTCTTCAAACTTGGCCCCTTTATGACTTGTGGACTTCAACTCCCAGAATTCTTCAGCCAGGCATGCTGGCTGAGGAATTCTGGGAGTTGAAGTCCACAAGTCATAAAAAGGCCAAGTTTGAAGACCCCTGCCCTAGACAAAGCTAACTTTTGATGTGATGTTGATGGAACATCCTGAGCTCCATGAAATATAAAGGAAGATCTATAGCAGTGATGACAAACCTTTTAGAGACCGAGTGCCCAAAAACTGTCCCCCCGTCCCGCCCCACCTCCCAATCTGCCTGCTCCGCCCCACCCGCCCCCTGCCCCACCCACCCTCAGGGACATGCACCGCCTCCATAGCACGCAGATCACCAAGGCAGCCATGCAGCACCATGGCAGCCACACTCTCTGCCTGCAGCATCATCTGCACGCTATCGGGTGCGAGGGCAGAGTCGTGTCCCTACTGCCCGGCTATGTCCTTGGCTGCGCTGCTCTGTATGGGCTGCACTTGGGGGCGATTCTCCTCCAGGGAGGCTGCTGGTGAGGAGGGGGCCACAGGGGGAGGCGGGGCTGGGGCGACGGCATGCGTGCCCACAGAGAGAGCTCCAAGTGCCGCCTCTGGCACCCGTGCCATAGGTTTGCCACCACTGATCTATAGGAATACAAGAGATTGCTGTCCCTGCCAGATAGGTTTGAGATGGTCACAGTTTTGTTTACTGAAGCTGTGATGACCATTTTTGCAAATGTAAAATTCCCATTTGCAAGCAGTGAATGTTGCAGCAAAAGCAACTGAGTTTTCCTTTGATCTCAGTGATTGGTCAATAGCTGAGCAGAAACTGGCTGAGATGTATCTGCTTACCAATTAACCAGGAAAGGTACATTCTCACCAGCTTTAAGGTCTCTGCATAGAGGTACCATAATGTCTTGATAGCTTTAATAGCCCAAATAATTCACTAAGGATCTACTCTGTTTCAACTGTAAAATTAAAAGAATTGGGTAATGAAAAGCCTCTGGAAATGAAATCTTTGACAAAGAGAAATGATTATGTGGGTGGGGATTGAAGTCTTTGAAATACATTTTATACATTTGAAAATTTGGATTCAATATCTTTGGCTCAACAAAAACAAAATGTTCACATATTCCCCAGGGATATTATCAGTTGATTATGAGTGCCTCATTTAAATAACAGTAAATAAATAATAGGATCACACTTATTACAAAATCTAGGAACAGAATTTGATCGCCAAATTTAACATATTTTTGAACCTTGTTTCTTCCCAATGTAATATTTTGGGGTTGAGAGATGTAGACTATAGCCATTCCTATTGTACATTTTAGAAAATCTAACACAACACCAATGATTTGGTGATGAAAACAGGAAGGCACTAAATGCGTTTGCCTTTACAATACTTCGAACTATTTCTTGATTGCTGAAAATGAGACAAACACCTTGAAGTGAGCTTCAGTTTTTCTCTTCAATCGGTTATTCATGTTTAATGCTAATTATCTGAAATGTCAGAATTAGAATAAAATATATCCAAGATGTTACGAATTTTAGACTCAGTTGTTTCAGAATTGATGTTTTGTTTTTATACTGTACTTTTTCATTTTTTTTTCAAATGGCCCACATATCAAAATAGGTTTTATGTATCATTTCAAATTACATATGGAACTAATTTTGAACCATTCATCTTATTTTTTTAATAAAATACATATTAGACCACAGTGGAAAGATATATCTGAGAAAATATATGTGTATGTTCCTCCCAGAGCCTTGATAGGGTTGGACGCCCCTTAATGAAAAACTTGAGATGTTTGTGAAGTATAAAGATATTTATATTCCAACAAAAGCTGGACTAGGTACACAATGGTGATCAAGTTTAACTCTAGAGTTCAAAACTTTAATTGTCATTATGACCAGAAAGTCATTACCCTTCCTTTGTGTGACCCTTCCTTTTTTTTCAGAAACCGCGAAGAAGCTTACAAATTTTTTTAGCAAAAGCAATTAAAAAACACCTGGTTCCTTCCTCACTTTATTAGTTGTTAGCTGCTAATGGTTTTAGGATTTTCTCACAATTTTCAGAATTCCTTTTTATAGTTATTTTATGGAGTTGCTGATCTTTTTATTGCATTTGGTATTAGACTATAAGTAAATTTTGACTGAATATATGGATGCACACTGGGACATTGAGAAAAAGTAGGATAAGGAAGACAGGTCTTTGAATTATAGATCTGGAAATGGTCAGTAACAACAGTACCGATTGCAGGAAAAAAACCAGTCCATCTTTGACCAGGACTACCCACTTGAGGTGATGATGAGCAAGCAGAAATGCATGTACTTTGGCTGTGTGATGTGAGAGGATGACGGGCCAGAATATATAACTCTGCTGTGCAAGATTTGACAAATAAGAGAGAAAAACCAAACATCTAGATCAGGGGTCTTCAAACTTGGCCCTTTTATGACTTGTGGACTTCAACTCCCAGAATTCCTCAGCCAGTGTGCCTGGCTGAGGAATTCTGGGAGTTGAAATCCACAAGTCAAAAAAGGGCCAAGTTTGAAGACCCCTGATGTAGATGGAAAATGACAAGTGATCCCAGGTTTATCCTTGGAAAATAAACAGGTTCCTATAAGTTGTGATTTCTAGTGAATATTTGTACAAATGTTGAGCACAATTAAGTATACCAAACTAATGGTGAGGGGGTGTTGTTGAGAGATGAATACAAGATAGAGAGCCTATTTGGTCTAGTGATTAAGGCACCAGGCTAGAAAGCAGGAGACTTTGAGTTCTAGTCTTACCTTAACCATGAAAGTCAGCTGAGTAACTATGGGTCAGTTACTCTTTCTCAGTCCAATTCACCTCATAGGGCTGTTGTTATGGGGAAAATAGGAGGAAAAGGTTATATTGGAGATTATTTGTATATATATGACCTGTATATACACATACACATACACATACACATACCTTACATTATTATTCAACTATTTAAATCAGTTCAATATTGTTCTTTTTTTTTTGCTATATCTCCATTTATTTTTGACTTGTTTGCCTGTCAAACTTCCTTGATGTACATCTTCAGGCAATATTGTCAATTCAGGGACTACATTCATGCACTCCTCCCAAAGGACAGAAAAGGCACTCATTTGTGTGAGAGTTCATCATCCAACTATGATTCCACATCTGTTTTAAGTATGTATTTAGCTGGATCTGTGGTAAATTCCTTGGTATCATTTGATAGAATGATGAACAATCAAGCTTCCCTGGTGCTCCTTTATGCATCACTAAGTATGCAAATAATAAAGAGGCCAAGAAACTATTTATTTCAACTTTAACTGTAGAAGCAGCCAGGAATGAAAAGGAAAACAACTTACTTAATTTGAAAATATGAATTCTGTTGCATTCTCCAACAAAAGCCACTAAGTGGTTAAAGGAATGGGAATAAGAAGAGAAGAAAAGTCAGTCTGGACCAGGGGTGTCAAACTGCTGGCCCGTGGGCCTGTTTCATCATACTGGAGCCGTGCCCACCCCACTGCAGGCAATGGCGAAAAAGCTCCAATACGTTGCACGACGTCACGTGATGTCGCAAGTTTGACATGTCTGGTCCAGACAAAATCAACTTTGGCAAAAGGACTTCACTCCAGAGCTGAATCAGAACTGAAAGAGCATGCATAATGCCAAAGTGTATGGACAGATGAATGAATGGATGGATTAATCTATTTTTAGCCCAAATTATAAGTGGTAGCTTTTTTGCATATGTGAAAGGACAGGTTTTAAGTGCCTGTTTCTGCGACATGCTGAAAATCACACCAAGTTTTAAATATCATAAAACCAAACTTGCTTCACAATGTGGTAAAGACCATGTTGTATTCCAGTAACTGCATTTTGGTCTGGTAAGACCAATACATGTAGCATTCCTTGAAGAAGCATTGGGAAATGTTAGTGAATTGGTAGTAAAAATAAATTTAACATGGGACAGATTCTTAGCTGTGACATACTATGTCTTGCTATAATTGACCACATTTCATCTGAAAAGGGAAAGAAAACATGCAGAGAGCTTCAAAGCAGGCACAATAAAAGTATCTGCAATGATTAATGAATTAATATTGTCAGAATAACGAGCTATTCTGATGCACAGGCACTGTTATGGGAGAGATTCCAGATCCCACTGTCGTTTGGTCTGGAGCTGATTGACTGAAAGGACTCCATAGCTGAAGAATTGTTTTAGTACTTCAGGACTGTCAACTTTACAACAGATTTTTCTCCCAAAGTGTTATTTATTGATTTCAGATGGGGAATCCATTCTTAGCAGTCAGGAACTGCCACATGCTTGCTATGTTTCTTTCTTTCTTTCTTTCTTTCTTTCTTTCTTTCTTTCTTTCTTTCTTTCTTTCTTTCTTTTCTTTTCTTTTCTTTTCTTTTCTTTTCTTTTCTTTCTTTGATGGAATCTGGTATTTGTGTTGCAAACCAGAAAAACATCAAGGAAATATGGGTCCTTGCTCACAGATCCTTTAAATTCAAAATTTGCTTCTTTTATCTTCCAATGTGAGTAACATTTAACACTACATATCAGCAATTGGGAGAAACATCTTGGTAATATAATGTGCTTGGAAGGTACTGTGGTTAATAGCATAAGGGAAAGGCGGTTTAGGACTAACTGTGGTGGGATATTTGCTTGCAAATCAAATAGAATATGATCTGGTGAGATCATATTGATTATGCCTATAGATATTTATTTATTTACATTTTTTGTAAAATATAATCTAAAACTAGAAGGATATAGATAATAAAGTCACACCAGAGATACTTCTTGTTATCCATAATTTAAGGCAACATCTACATTGCAAAATAGATGAAATAGAAAGTTCTGCATTTGCTAGATTGTTATCTGAAGTTTGTTCCAGTGTCTTAGGGTCTGTCCTGAAGTCTGAAGTCATGCCTTGAGTAAACCTGAGCTTGCTTTTCACCATCTCATTTGGCTGTTACTATCTTGCAATGATGGAGTTTTCTACAGATTAAGGCAATTACATTCTCTACTGGATTATTGCTATTTCAGAAACTCTGGGGATTGTGAAGGAAGGAATTTATCTTTTATATCCTTGCCATTTTCTTTATCTCTCCAACCCCTGATTGTGTTCAAGATGCTTAAGGCAATCAATCAATCAATCAATCAATCAATCAATCAATCAGAATAGAGCTGGAAGGGACCTTGGAGGTCTTCTAGTCCAACCCCCTGCTCAAGCAGGAGACCATATATCATTTCAGGCAAGTGGCTATCCAGTGGTGGGGGACTCACAATTTCCGCAGGCAAGCTATTCCACTGGTTAATTGTTCTCACTGTTAGGAAGTTTCCCCTTAATTCCAGGTTGCTTCTCTCTTGATTAGTTTCCATTCATTGTTTCTTTTCTTGCCTTCTGTTTCTTTGGAAAATAAGTTGACCCCTTCTGCTTTGTGGCAGCCTCTCAAATACTGGAATACTGCCATTATGTTACCCCTTATGTTATAAGGATTTATAAAGACCACCTTTGGAATACTGCATCCAGTTTTGGTCACCATATTACAAAAAAGATGTTGAGACTTTGGAAAAAGTGCAGAGAAGGGCAACTAAGATGATTAAAGGCCTGGAAACGAAAACATATTTTAGCAAATTTTATCTTTCAACATTTGTTTCAAGCAGTGGTAACATATGAGGGAATTAGTCAAAAAATGAAAAATATTGGAATGATCCTTCAAGAAATAATAATAATGGACCTGGCAGTATCTGGAAACAGCAGAACAGAAGAGAAAGGATAGGAGAAGGTAACAAAATACAAAGACCTGCAAAAAGAAATAGATTATGGCCAAAAAAGCAACCGTAGTATCCATAGTAAAAGCTGCCTTCCCAAACTGGAGCACATTTGAACACCATTGGCATTGACAAATTCAACATCAGTCAATTGCAAGAGGCAGCTTTACTCAGAAGAATTTACATCCTGCAACAATAACTCTTAACACCATGAAATATTAATATCTGTGTATTTTGGGTCCTCAGGAAGGATTGAATAAAAATGTTAAAACCAGTCTGAACATCTGGCTGATTGTGCGAATCATCATCATCATCATCTAGTTTTTAGAGTTGGCATTTCTGTAACAAACAGAAGCCAAGGAGGTAAATATTTTGGGTACTGGAGGAAAATTCTGCCCGATCACCAGCAGTTATTCTAGTGTTCTGGGTGCAATTCAAGGTGCTGATTGTCACCTTTAAAGATGGGGATGGCAAAGGGCCATATTACTTGGCAGCCTGCCCATTTCCATGCCTGTTCCACCAGATCTGACAAGGAATGTGTGCTCCAAGTCCCTCTATTAAATAATGTTTGTCTTATGGGACATAGAGATCATGCTTTCTCTGCTCTGCTATGAAAATTTTCTCAGCCTTCCAGAAGGCTGTAAAAACCTGGCTTTTCTTCTGGCTCTCAGCCTATCTATTAGAGGAACTCAACACTGGTGTGGTATGTATAATGAATCTGTTATATGGTACCTCAGTTATGGCATTATGGTTATTTTAATTCTTTTTGTTTCCTTCTTAGCTTTTTAATTGTCTCTTTTGAATGATGTGTAAATATGATTTATTTCTATGTGGCTGACTTGTCTGAATGCTAAGCTTCCAGGAATTGCATAGCATTTTTGGATTTAGTTTGGTCTGGGACGCTCACATTTTCCCATTTGTAACTATGGTTAAGTCTTTCCATGTGTTGTGAAATTAAGGAGTTGTCATCATGTTTCCTGACAGCTAGTTGGTGTTCATGGATGTTCTCTCTAGTCTTCTGACTGATTGTCCTACACCAGGCATATCAAACTTGTGATGTCATGTGACATTGCGCGACATATCGTGACTTTTCCCACATTGCTATCAATGGGGTAGGCACGGTTTCATCGTGATGCATCTGGCTCGCGGGCTGGCAGTCCTACACAGTGGTTGTTACAATCCTTACATTGTATGTTGTAGATAGGAATGCCATTTTTTCCCCTCTTGGGCTCCTGGGTTTTTTGTGTGTGTGTGTGTTGTTGTTTACTTAAGATGTTTTGGAGAGCTTTAGTTGGTTTGTGTGCTACTGCAGTGCTATGTGGTTGTGATAGTCTATTGCAGGGGTGTCAAATTCAATTTCACTGAGGGCTGCATCAGCATTGCGGTTACCCTGAGGGGGCTGGGTGGGTGTGGCCAGAGGGTGCAGCCTACTGGGTGGGCGTGAATGGAGTGGATGTGGCCTACTGGGTGGGCTTGGCCAGTTCTACATCATTCGTTTCAAGGGTGCCTATGGGGGCCTGGAGTGGGACAGATCTGAGGGTCTCTGGCAGAAGGGGGTGGGACCGGGGCAAGTGCCAAGTTGGCCACCACAAAATTGTACATTGGCTCCCGGCTGCCCTGGGCCAGGGCCAAGGCAGCGGGGGCCATTCCCTCACTGTTTCCAGGATGGCTTCGTGGGCCACATGAAACCACTTTGTGGGCCACATCTGGCCCCCGGGCCTTGTGTTTGAATGTCTGGTCTATTGGTTGTTTCTGATATATATTTTTATGTAAGTACAGCTATCCTTTTTATAGCATGTATTAGTTTTGCTGTAGTGGGTTGAGTGGTCAAGAACATTTTGATAAAGTTGTATGGTTGGAAGATGTTGAATGTTGAATTACTTCCATTTTCTAGTGTTCTGGGTTGTTTCAATGCTTTTGTGTTCAACTGAATAATGTTCTTACATGACTCCTGTTGTGGAAGGTTGGGTTGATACTTTGGCAATGGAGTACCTGGTTAGCATGGGTTGTTTTTCAATAGACTTGTGTTTCTAATTTGCTGCCTTTTCCTCTGCTGATGAGGATATTCAGGAATGACAGTGTGTTGTTTTCTTTTTTCATTGTGAATTTAATTCTCTGGTTGTCCCTTTTTTTATCACCACAAAGGATCACCCAAGTAACAAATCCATTATTTTGATCGTAGGTGTGAGAATATTATATTTTCTAGATGCTTCATTACAGCCTCTGTTATGACTCCTGTGAATGGTGATTCCATGGGTGTCTCTTTGATTTGTTGTATTTATCCATCAAACTGAAAGTAGGCAGTGGGGCCAAGGTTGATGAATTCCACGACTCTGGGAATTTTGATCTTAGTATATTTGGCTAGGTTGGGTGTTCTGTGTAATACTGCTGCCATGTAATCTTTGCAATTCTGTTTTTAAGTCTATTTTAATTCTACTTTTTGCTTGACTTATTGGGGTTTTTTTAAATTGTTTGTGGTTGATTGTTATTAGCCACCCAGAGTTCATATGTAAGATGTGCACCCATATAAATTTTGTAAGGAAATAAATACATCCTTGCTATGCAGCATATATTATTTATACCTTCTCTGAAACTACTCATGCTCAAAAGATGTTGTAGAAGTCCAAAAGGATGGATGAAGTGAAGACTCTTGGCTGTCTTACTCTTGAATGTCTAGCATTGGGTACTACAACTTTTCCTACATAAATAATTTCTGCACTAGGTCATGGTAAGAGAGGGCTTCAAGTCCATTTGAAGAATGCCAAACAAGGAAGCTGTTAATACGCTATTATCCTCCAAATGCTTTCAAATTGGTCAATTGTAAGTCTTTCTTCTTCAAGATGTGTGCAAGTGGGTTTCACATGCTTTGGTTCAGTGTCTTGCGAAGTGGCTTTGGTGAAATGAAAATAAAGGAGGAAGAAATTTGCAGGGTAGCTGGTAGCATTCCCATATTTTGTTTGCCATATTTATGGACTTAGTTACTGTTTTCATCTCTTGCACAAAGAAAAACTGAACCATTTGGGTGCTGAGAATAATCTTGCATTGAAAAAATGTTCACAAGTCTACATCCATCCATAGCCAACTGGGAAAGTCTGGGTTTCTTCTGAAGGCCAAATTTAACAAACAGCTGTTGTGTGAAGAGACAAGCAAGTTTGCTCATTTTGGCAGTCTGGACCACCTGCCGCTAACTAATCCATTTTTCATCTCTTTATGCTCATATAAATTGGTCTGGCACTGATTTAATAAAGAACTCTTGGGAAGACTTTAAAGAACGGGCTTCCTGCTGTGATGAAAGGCTATCATTCAGGGGCAGGAAAAGTATAGATGATGTGCAAAAGGCAGCTACAGAAATAATAACAATAAAAATAACAATAACTTTTGCCAGAAAAGACAAGAAAGTCACAGAAGGAACATATTTTAAGTAGGGGCACACCCGGCATTATTGTGTTTTGGAGTTTGACGGAATGTAAAGAAGGCATTGGCGCTGCAAGAACATGATCCACCCTTACCATATCTCCTTCTTTCTCAAAGGCTTTTGAGCACAAAGGTACTGCTAATAAAAAAATGTAAAGGTAAAGTTTCCCCTGTCTAGTCATGCTTGACTCTAGGGCAGGGGTCCCCAACCCCCGGTCTGTGGACCGGTACTGGGCGGCGGCATGCCAGCATTCGGTCTGCACAAACAAGCAAAGCCTCATCTGTGGCATGCAGGCAGCACACAAAATCACGCACTCTTTGATCTGTGGAAAAACCTTTCTCTGCGGAACCGGTCCCTGGTGCCCAAAAGATTGGGGGGGGGGTCTGCTCTAGGGGATGGTGCCGTTTTTTTAGCCAAGGGAGCCAGTGTTGTCCAAAGACACTTCCTGATCATCTGGCCAGCATGATTATATGCTGAGACATAAGGAACACTGTTACCTTCCCACCAAAGTGGTACCTATTTATCTACTTGCATTTGCATGCTTTTGAACTGCTAAGTAGGCGGGAGCTAATAGATAACATATATTTAATAATAACAATAATACTAATACTAATACTAATAATTGGAAGGGACTTTGGAGGTCATCTAGTCCAACCCCCTGTTCAGGCAGGAAACCCTATACCATTTCAGACAAATGGCTGTCCAGTTTCTTCTTAAAAAACTTCCGGTGTTGGAGCATTCACTGCTTCTGGAGGCAGGTTGTTCCACTGGTTAATTGTTCTAACTGTCAGGAAGTTTCTCCTTAGTTCTAGATTGCTTCTCTACTTGGTTAGTTTCCACCCGTTGCTTCTTGTCCTTCCTTCAGGCGCTTTGGAGAATAGTTTGACTCCTTCTTCTCTGTGGCAGCCCCTGAGATATTGGAACACTGCTATCATGTCCCCCCTCATCCTTCTCTTCATTAAACTAGACATATCCAATTCCAGCAGCTATTCCTTATATATTTTAGCCTCCAGTCCCCTAATCATCTTTGTTGCTCTTCTCTGTACTCTTTCTAGAGTCTCAACATCTTTTTTACATCGTGGTGATCAAAACTGGATGCAGTATTCCAAGTGTGGCCTTACCAAGGCATTGTAAAGTGGTATTAATACTTCACATGCTCTTGATTCTATCCCTCTGTTAATGCAGTCTAGCACTGTGTTGGCTTTTTGGCTGCTGTCACATACGGCTGGCTCATATTTAAGTGATTGTCCACTAGGAGTCCGAGATCCCTCTCACAGTTACTAGTATTGAGCAAGGTACCACCTATACCATAGATGTCAAACTCGTCACATCACATGACATGTCACGATGTATCACGACTTTTTTTGCATTGCCAGAGCTGGGCTGGGTGCAGCCTCCATATGATGCAACTGGCCCACGGGCCAGCAGTTTTACACCCCTGATCTATACTATATCTGTGCATTTGTTTTTTCACTTATTCCTGTCACAGTTCATATACATTTTTCACTTTTCACAAAAGAACTCAGCTGTCACCGTAATTTAATATGCCCCTCCAAACAAAAAACATGCTTTTTGCTATTATTAGTAATAATAATAATTATGACCTTGGTAAGGGATATGGCCAGTGATTCCATCAGGAAGAATCTAATTCTAACATGTCTAGTAAAGGGAAGAAAAATAACAACATTGGAAATCAGCTATTTGTCCATCACATTCCAGCTGTGACAAAACGGGGACTGGGGCAGATGCAGCCCTTGGCTTTCCCATTTCTAGCCTCTTGCTCATCATCTCCCATTGGTGGTTCAGGGTCATACACAGCACCTAGTTGCCCTTTGTCCTGGGCTAAATATTTTAGGGGAGAGTTTCTTACATAAACCCAGGGCTTTTTTTTGTCATAGAATGCCCAGAACGGAGTTCCGGCACCTTTCTTGGATGGAACCTTGTAGGGTAGGCAAGGTAGGTTGTATAACGTGTGTGAGTTCCGGCACCTTTTTTATATATATATATATAAAAAGCACTGCATAAACCACAATTTGTTTGAGTCACGTAAGTTGCCAAAATATTTTTTAAAAATGTTTGTAACTGTAGCTGCTACACCCTCCAATCAATCCCCCTTTTGGCTTTAGTGCAGTGGGTGAGCCAGTCAAGATGGTACCGAAGTGAGAAGCAGATAGCAGTAACATGGCTGTCTGTGGAAGGAACAACCCCATCCTCATTTCCAGCTACCCGCCCAGGCTACCACCGGAAAACCCATGTTCCCTGAGAAGGACTCAAGGGCTCCCAAGAGGCATCAAGCATCCCAGCTATGCCCCTCTCACCTCTCCCTCTCTTTTATAATGTGTCAGTAAAGTGTGTGTGTGTGTGTGTGTGTGTGTGTGTGAGAGAGAGAGAGAGAGAGAGAGAGAGAGAGAGAGAGAGAGAGAGAGAGAGAGAGAGAGAGAGAGAAGGCTGGGGAATGACCTGGTAGGGAATGAAGAAAGCAATGATTGATGGAAAGATAGGATGAAGTGCAGATGTGACAAGGCAGGACAGAGAAGAGCAGAATAGCCAGATTAGGGCACAATTAATTCAACTCTGGCAATAAATTAAGAGGTAGACTGCTCAGAAAGAATGCCCTGGTGAGCAGGATGTTGGATAAAGAGCACTTGAGATTTATCAATTTAAGGGCATTCTGTAGAAAGGAGAACCAAAAGGCCTGGTTTTGTGTATGAGAGTGTGTGTGCAATTAGATGTAGAAAGAAAATATGTTTCAACAATACACCGTAGTTACTTCTACGGTTTGTCATTTCAAAATAAAAACCTGTACAATAGGATGCCCAGCTTCCAAAATGGGAGAAGTCATTGTAGATTTTTTACAGTAGCATAGGCATTAGGGGAGAAGTGAATTGTGTGACTTATTGCTTACCAGTGTCAAAGGATTTTCCCCAAATAAACAGCATATTACCTGACTATGGTAATAAGGCTCAACTAGAGCTCGTGAACCTCTGGGGACAGTGGATACCTTTGAAAGTACATTATGGACAGTCTAAGAAAATGGCTGTAAAGGGTGTGAAGCTTGTGTATGCAAAAAAATATTGCTGTTTTTGACACAGCCAAACAGAAAATATTAACTTAGTTGTGGAAGACAATCGAATGTCTGCCACACTTTTCATTCCTGGAATTACAAAGTATTGGTCTGTGGTCATTTACTAATTTTATTTACTAAGAAACCCTAAAAGAGTTATATAGAATCGCAGAAATATTTTTGGAACTAAATCTTTGTAGAATGCTAATTTCTTTTTTAAATATTGTTTAAAAACAAAACAAGTGTAATTGAAAAGCAAAGTGGAGCAATTTGAAAAATCACTCATCCAAGGAGAGTCATATAGGATATCCCACTAGGAGTGCAAAGACAAACAATATTTTGGAACAGAGAAATACTGGAAAAAATCTGCATGGATTTTGTTCAATTGCCATCTCACAGATCTGCAGATACATAGCTTTTGGGTCTGTAGTTTACAGTTTGGCTTTCTGAGTAGAAGTTCTTCCCTTCTTTCAAAACAATTCCTATGCATAACAAACAAATACTATTTACTGAACACTATCAAACAGCAAAAGAAAAAAGAAAAGAAAATCATGATGATGTGCGAACAAGTTAGGATTGACTCTTGGCCACCATATAGATAGATGTTCTCCAGAAGGATTTCACAATGATGCTAAAACATGAGAAATAACTGCAGGAACTGGGTATATCTAGTCTAAGGAAGAGAAAGATTGGGGTCAGATGACAGCAGTCTTCCAATATTTGAGGAGTTGTCACAGAGAAGGAGTCGACCTATTCTCCAAAGCACCAAAGGTCAGGACAAAAAGTAATGGATGGAAATTTATCAAGGAGACATCCAACCTAGAACTTAAGAGAAATTTTCTGCCAATGAGAACAATCGGTGGAACAGCTTGCCTCAAGAAATTTTGGGTGGAGGTTTTTAAGAAGAGATTGGACAACCATTTGTCTGGAATGGTACAGGGTCTCCTACCTCAGCAGGGGGTTGGACTAGAAGGCCTCCAAGGTCCCTTCCAACTATGTTATTCTGTCTTCTGTATGTTCTGTTGCAACATGCACATGAAGGGGTACCATCCATATCCACTACTAGATGGGGTATGTTCTCTTTTAGCTTTACACAGAGAGTGATGGAAACATCTGGACAGTGACAAGTTAACCATAAAAAGTATGCAAGGAAAGGTGAGGTATTCTGAATATCACTGTAAAAAAGTGATGTATTTCAATTAATTAAAGGCAATATAAAAAATGTGGCATTGTAAAAACAGGTTCTCTGTCCCAAAAGGAGCTTCTATTGTCTACAGATTTCTTGTCAGTGGACTCCATCACTGCATTAAAGAAGATGTTAACCAGCCAGGAACTGGGTCTTGTAATGTGATGTAATGAAATGGTGTAAAGAAGTGCTAATGTTGAATGACAATGGGGACCTGCAGTAGATCTCACAAAATTTTTAAGATGCAAGCAAGAAAAACCCAACAGATGGTGCCATATACAAAGGAGAGACTTTTTTTCCCCTTTCAACAACCAAGAATACAAGACATGAGGGAGGAGAAATAAACATTTAAGGAAATAACAAGTTTTGTTCAGTCAATTAGTTAATGTCCTGACTTTATTTTTTTACTAATACCTCAAGGCATCAAACATATCCAACACACTTTCCTCATCTTATTTTCCCCACAGCAACAACCCAATGCACAGGTATAGTATAGGTGGTACCTTGCTCAATAGTAGTAACTGTGAACATCATCATCGTCGTCATCATTATCGTTATTGTTATTGTTATTAATCTATGAGGTGGCTTGGGCTGAGAGAGAGTGACTAGCCCCAAATCACCCAGCTGGCTTTTGGTGCTAAGGTGGGACTAGAACTCACAACTTCCTGCTTTATTAGAACTATAGTACAGGAGAGCAGATGTATAATTTTAATAAATATAATATTTCTCTTATTTAAATCTTCTACTCCCAAATTAAGTTGCTGTTATCTCTACAGTGTATAAAATTGGAGTCTATATTTTTTAACTCGAGGATGCTAATAGTTTTTTAACTCAAGGATGCTAATAATTTTAAATAAAATCATTTAAAACAGAAAAGTGGCACTTGGTATTTGTCTACGCTATGCTGGAGAGAGTGTATTTAAAAACAGCAACCATTTGTTTCAGGTAAAAATTAAAGGCTGCTCCTTTACATGTAAATATAAAACAAAATATAGAAATTTTATGGAAACTTTTAAACAAGAAGATAAACAGTAATACAAACTAACATCAAGTAAGAAAGAAAAGAACAACAAAGAAAACACAAACAGTGCAAGAAAAAAGTTGCAAAAAGATTACAAAAAATAGAAAAGAAAAAAAGATATAAATAAGTGGTTTCTAATATATTCACATCAGTTATAAGTTATTTCAACCCCTCCCTAAAGTTAGCTCTTCCTTCTATAATTTTTCCTATCTAAACATCAAAACCATAAATCGGAAGTTCATTTTTTCCATTTTTTACTCAAAAACCTCCTAAGAGGCTTCCATCACTAATAAACGTAGCTTATGTCTTTAATCAAAGAAGTCAGTTTATCCGTTTCATCAAAATCTGTCAACTTCATCAACCAATGCTCAACAGTGGGATATTTCCATTTCAGAACATATAGTAAACAAGGTTCTGCTTTAAAAAGAAAAATAAAACTTATTAGAGACTTGATCATAACCTTCTATTTGTTGTTGTTAGTTGCGAAGTCGTGTCCGACCTATCGCGACCCCACGGACAACGTTCCTCCAGGCCTTCCTGTCCTCTACTATCTTCTGGAGTCCATTTAAGCTCACACCTTCTGCTTCAGCGACTCCATCCAGCCACCTCATTCTCTGTTGTCCCATTCTTCTATTGCCCTCCATCTTTCCCAGCATTAGGCTTTTCTCCAGTGAGTCCTTCCTTCTCATTAGGTGGCCAAAGTACTTGAGTTTCAACTTCAGGATCTGGCCTTCTAAAGAGCAGTCAGGGTTGATTTCCTCTAGGACTGACCAGTTTGATCTTCTATATTGATCAGTAATTTTTGATGTTATAGCCTTCTATATCATTACATATATATACATATACACACACACACACACAAACTCCTTCAGGTCAAAAACAATGAACCAGGTTTTTAAAATATCATGAGACAGCCATTTCATTTAGAGCAGAAATGGTTAAGCCTAAAGGTTTATATTATGAAAAAAAACCTGGCAATTTTACAAAAATATGACTAAATTGCATGTGAGAAAAATGATATTTTTTGAATATGGATGTTTAAAATATCCAATTGAATTTAATGAGGTGTACGCATGGTTTAGTAGTTATAACAGAACAATATAAAATTTGGCTAGGTTTAGACTGGATTTAGACTGGAATAAGATTGTTATATCTCAAGAGACATGGATTTAACTCATGCTATATATGATTTCTGCTTGCACATTATAGAATTGATCATTTTGTTAGAGTACTGGGCATATCTGAGAATGCTGAGAGCACATCCTGGGTTCACTCAAAAACTGGTTGCTGCAAAGAGGTGGTGAGTAACTTGCCCATTTCCCCAAATGGCTGTCACTGAGCACTGCTAGTCACAAAATAGCCATTTACTAGAAGAATTCTTATTATATATTATTAAGAAAATATCTCACAATCTTTTCTATCCCTCCAAGATTTCACTTGCCTGTTTTCTCTCCCTCTAGCCTTCCAAAACATTGGTCCGAGTCAGCTGGCACTGCTATTTCTTAAAGTGCCCAAAAGTATCCTTGGACATAAAGAAAGCTGTTGTGCTAATTTATTTATTTCATTAAGGTCCCATTTAAAAAAAAAAAAAACTTCAGGTGAAGCATATTAGGAATTCTGTAATATCCTGTTGCCTGAAACAAATTGTGAAGTTTAGCATTCAGAGACCCCTGTATGCATGTGGTAGTAGTATGCAGCAAGATGGAGGTATCTGGTTTAGCCTCAATTGCTTATTTTAATTCTATACAATGAGATGTTTTTGTTATCCATTTCCTTATCATATGATCAATACTGTATGCCTCAATGGCCTGTACTTTGCCAGACCAAACTAAGTGTAACACATATCCCGCCAGGTGTATGGGATTAGAAATCTCTGGTGCTTAAAAGAACAACTACCTATTAGTCACCATTATTCTTCAAAACTGTAAAGCGAGAATCAAATGATATTAACAGCATAGCACAATTCATCAAACAATTTTGTGTTTAAGTAACAGGAAACTATGAAATGAGAATGAAGTGTTTGGGGCTTTCTCATTGAATCTCCTGGAGGAGAAGACCTGTGACAATGATAACAGATGAGTAAAACCTCAGTGATTTCTTAGCACAGCTTACTCTGTTCCAATTAAATTAGACCCAGGGATCTTTAAAATAATATAAATAAAATTGAATCCTTCAATGTACAAAGTTATTAAAGAGGAAATGAAAAAATAAAATCAAAAACAAAACCCTAAAGTACTGTAGTGCCAACTTCATCTTACAATAGGAAGCTTTTGTCTAAAAAAGAGATTATTTTAAAAGCACAGCAATACTGAATTCTCCCACTAAACTTGTATTATCCTTTAAAGCAGGGGTCTTCAAACTTGGCCCTTTTATGACTTGTGGACTTCAACTCCCAGAATTCCTCAGCCAGGCACCCTTTTATGACTTGTGGACTTCAACTCCCAGAATTCCTCAGCCAGGCACGCCTGGCTGAGGAATTCTGGGAGTTGAAGTCCACAAGTCATAAAAGGGCCAAGTCTGAAGACCCCTGCTTTAAAATAAAGAAATTAAAGATCAAGTTGTGGTTGCAAATATACTTAATGATTGTTTTTAAAAAAATGGGGATAGTCTAACACAGCTGACTTTTGCCCTCAGAGATGACAGCTATGCTCCTGATGCACCTATATTTCAAGATGACAAGATAGAGGGCTGTTCTTAGGTTCTGCCTTTTTGCTAATTATGAAGGAACATTTTTTTCTCCTCCTTCCACTCGTATAGCCATGATCGCTCTCTCATAGTTAATTGAATGACACATAACACTAGTCTTCTTCAAAACACAAAACAGGTCCTTGCAGAATCAGAAACATTACTTTGCACATCCCACCACTGACCACAACACAGCTCTGGTTTGCTTGTGACATGTGGAAAGGGAAGGAGTGGAGAGAAAGAGGCAAGAAATATACTGTATGGTATTTCTTCATTCTTGTCCTTCCCTGTCTCTTTTGGTAAGAAAACCAATCCCAGACCTATTATATGTCATTATAAGGTGAGAGCTGAAATGTAGCAGGTTGCTGAGAAAGGGGGGGGGGGAAGTCTTCATTTGTTCTGGAGTTATTCTATACGGTAAGGCTGTTTCTAATCAACCTCACTGCTCTTTCTGAGAAGATGAAGAAATAACTTTTATTTGCATATAGTATCATAAAATGTTTGAGACCCTTTCCATAGAATTTGATAGATGTGGAGAGACCTGGCCTATAGAACTGCCAAGAGGCAGACTTGACTGAAGGGATAATATCATCATAAAATAGAAGGTACTCCTTATCAACCACTCCTCAGGGTAGGTTCCACTACAGCAGAGGTGGGGAACGATGTCCCTTGTATGACTTGTTGACTTCTGGGAGTTGACATCCACAAGTCATAAAAGGGACATCGTCCCCAACCTCTGAACTACAGCATCGCAAACCAATGACTATCCAGTCTTTGTTTAAAGGTCTTTAGCAAAGGGAAGAAGCCACTTTATGTGGCAACTTGGTCCATTGACTGACAGCTCACATGGACGAGAATTTTTTCACGAAGACTTAATCTGCTTCCATGTAGTTTTAGCTCTTCAGTTCTTATTCTGCTGACAACCTTTATCAGTGAGTCAAAATACCATCATCAAATTGTGACTGTGAGGCCAAAAAACAAACTATCCAATACATAGTGACAGAGTGTCAAAACAGAGCCTATAATGCAGTGGTTCTCAACCTTTTTAATGCCGCGACCCCCAACCGGTCGTAAGTCGAGGACTACTCAACTGGTGCAGCACCGTTTGCAGAATGGGACTTTTGGCGGGCTCAGCAGGGCAGAGACAGCCTGGACAATTCCTATTGGCTTTTGAAAGCCAATAGAATTAGACTCTATTCAAGAGAGTCTATTCTATTGGCTTTCAAAAGCCAATAGAATAAAAGGGAGTAGCACAGCTAAGGAAAAGGGGGAAAAAATGGCGGACTGTGTTGTTTGGCGACCCCCGTGAAATGGTCGTTCGACCCCAAATGGGGTCCCGACCCACAGGTTGAGAACCACTGCTATAATGGAATTTTTGCTGGTTTCCTGGCTGTGACAAATGAAGTAAAAATTGTATTTGCAACTTAGATATACATTTGTAACCTTCCTGTTAAGATTTTAGATTTTATATTCTATGTTTTGTATTTTACCCCTTTCTAACTGAAATATGAAGTGAATGGGCCATATGATAGATAAATATGATTTCTGGGGCAATAGTTTAGTTTCCCTGATCATCCTTTCTTCCCCATATTTTTTCCATTTTCCCCTCATTGCACAGTTATAATTCTTGCTACTGTTGATGCAAACAAAGTTAAATATAAACATCCTCATCATGTTTTACTAATATTATACAAATAACAATAATATCAATTCATAAATCAATATCCTGTTTTTCATGCTTTTGTTAAAGTTTGATTTCCCATCAATATTTAAAATATCTTTGTCAGTTATGATTTTCTCAATATTAATTACATTTATGTAGTTAAAAGTTTTATTCATATCAATCCTCCTCTTATTTTCATATTTCCCATATTTAAAAAAAATGCTATCTTAGTTCTAAATCATATATTTTATTATAAAAGTCTAATTATATCTAAGGGTCATCCATTCTTTTAATCTTATTCAAACAAGTATTTAAAATATAATGCCTCTTCTAAAAGGTCAAATCTTCTGTTTTTTAAATCTGACTCTTGCTTTCTTTCTTTGCCAAGTAGCTTTCCAAGCCAGGGCAATTAAATTGCCCAGGAATTTTCTTTCTATTTTTGTAAAAATTGCTTGGCATGAGGAAGACAACTTAGGTCAGTGGTTCTCAACCTTTTTAATACCGCGACCCCATTCGAGGACTACCCAACCGGTCATAAGTCGAGGACTACCTAACCGGTCATAAGTTGAGGACTACCCAACCAGTCGTAAGTCAAGGACTTTCCCTGCCTGGGAGTGCTATGCATGCATGGTGCCGCCCCCTGCACCAGCTGAGACGTAGTTGGCAAGGGGCAGCGATGGCGCAGGGCGACCACCAGCTGGGTCACCAGCTGGCCTAGCCCAAGGGAGGTAAGGCACCCGCTGGGCCCCACACATGCCAGCAACCCTCCCTGCGCCCGCCGGCCTCCCACCTCCCACTCTTTTACTTATATTTTTAGTAGTTGCTCAGCAGGGAAGGGTGGAAGCTTCCAGACAGCTCACCTTCGCTGCAGACAACTTGCAGCACCGTTTGCAGAATGGGACTTTTGGCGGGCTCAGCAGGGCAGAGACAGCCTGCACAATTCCTATTGGCTTTTGAAAGCCAATAGAATTAGACTCTATTCAAGAGAGTCTATTCTATTGGCTTTCAAAAGCCAATAGAATAAAAGGGAATAGCACAGCTAAGGAAAAGGGGAAAAATGGCGGACTGTGTTGTTTGGCAACCCCCGTGAAATGGTCGTTCGACCCCAAATGGGGTCCCGACCCACAGGTTGAGAACCGCTGACTTAGGTAGGGTATTTTTGGGAGGGGAGTTCCACTCATTTGTATTCTTTAAACAACTCCCAGTTCCTTTCTCCTTCCATTTCTTTTTTCATTCCCTATCTCCCAAGTTGTGACATTTCCCCTAACAGCTCTATATTCCATTTTTTAAAATCTTCTTCCTTGCCATCATATATATTTTGCAGATCTAAGGAGTAAAAGGTCTTTTGCATTTTCATTGTTATAGCTAAGTCTTGTTTGTATATAGTTATTTATAATTTCCCTTCTTTTATCTTTTCCATCTCTAAACCTATTTCCTCTGTTTCATCTTCTGATTTCTGGTTTATTTGTTCATACTTTGTAATTGTTATCTGGGAACTTTCTAATTGTAGATTTAATTTGGAGATTTGCTTGTTTATATTGTGTAAATTGTTTTAGTCTCATTATGATTTCTTTTTATGTCCTCTTTGCATTCAACAATTGTTTGGTCAATTAGTCGTAGCATAGAATATATTTCTTTCTGAAAGGTGTTTATTTTATCTTGAGGCATCATTCCTCTACCACCAGTCTCAATAAGAGTATATCAACATTTCCTCTAGTTTTCTGGTCTTTATATGTATCCTTTATAATCCATTAGATTCCAAAGTATAGTTTCAGTCCTGAAAGCAATATTTTAAAGTGATTCTTTGTCTCAAGTATCCAAAAATTGTCAATCAGGCAAGGTTTAATCCACCTTAGTATCACCCAGTTCCAAACATGCTGTTTACAATCTGCTAATTGGTGCTTTTCTTCTTCAGTTGTTAGTGGCTAATGTCTGGCCACAGGAATGTAGCCAGTCTTTCCCCTGACAGTATGGAGGACTTTCCTCAGATTAAACAGAAAGACCTCTGTCTCTCCGTGATCAACGCGGCACCCCTTCTCTTCATTGCCTCTCCGGGGGGGACCCCTGCATCCTGTCTCACCGCAACACCAAACCGAAAGTCCTCGGTGCCCAGGTTTCTTCTACAACGTTCCATGGGAAGGTGCTTCCTGATTCTCTTGGTTTTTTTGTGTGTTTGCTTTTGCCAAAGGAGTTCTTTTTGTTCTTTGGTGTTGTCTTCATTTCTCCACCAATTCTGGAGATCTTCAGCTATTCCATTCAAGAACCTCTCTCCTTCTCTGATATATTTCATGGTAGAAATCTTCTTCTCAAGCTCCTCCCCCTTTTCTTCCAATAAAGAACCAAACTTGCACTTGCAGCAGGTATAGTTTGAGTCTGACAAATGTTTCATACACTTTGTAGGGCACAGGGATACTTCCCTTCTGTCAATGTTGCTTGTAGCCTAGCTTGTTACTGTAACTCCCCTTGTAAAATCTCTCTACAAATCTTTTCTGTTTGACAGTTCCAAGCACCCAGACGCTTCTTCTCTGGACAAAGACTAGCCTCCACTAAAAGTGAAGAGGGGAGAGGGGAACAAAACCAAGAGAAAATAGAGGGGGGAAATTAATAACATACAAAGCTGGTCTAGGTACCAGCAGGGGCTTGTCCTTAATGCAGGCAGAGCCCCTTATCTCCATGATCACTTTAAAAACTATTTTAAACCTTTTATTTCTCAGTATAATAGCTCATGTCACCAGATAATTTCATCAGTTAAAATTATTATTTATGGAAGGTAAGTTCAGTGGCAGCATTGCGGTAGCCCATATAATGCTCCATTTATCCTGACTACAAGTAATATCAGTGTGGAGGAGCATATATTTTATTAAGAGAAGAAAGTGAGAATGAAAACAAAATGTTTTGGAACAAAAAGAGAAAAAGTTCCAAAGAACCAGAAATAAAGGCAATATGGGAGCTATATAGTCGCACAAACAGAACAGGGAATCTGATTCGCTCTCTTGCTCTCTCTGACAGGAATACAGAATCAACAAACACCTGGAAGAGTCTGTGCAGTTTACTGTTCTCTGTCTTCTACTTAAGTAGTGAGGACTTTTTTTCAATGAAGGGCTTCATTCTCTCAAAAGAAATGTGCCACTTGTGAAGAAAGTCTGACTTTGATTTTTCAGACTTGAAGATACATCAGCGGAACTGAGAATAAATCATTCCTTTGAGTGAGCTTCCCCTCCTTGAAGTAAATTATTGCTGGTGATTTTTAGAACAACTTATCTGATATTTAGCACTGTACTGTTAGGGGTGGGAAACGGTGGTGTCATAAATATCTAAATTTATCAACTGTTGCTGAGTCATAATCCAGATACCAGGGGGCTATAAATCCTCTTTTGCAAACTTCCGGCCAAGTTGCCTTAAGGATCTCTTTCTTCTCATAAGACCAGCAGTGCCCTCTACTGGAAAAAAAAATACAATAATAAATATAATTGAAGGAAGTCCCCATCAGGAGGAATTCTCAATACGTATTGCTTGAATTCATTTCTGCAGTTACCCTGAAACATTTAGAATCTATTTTTATTATGTCAAACTTAGTATAATTGTCTTTGTATAATTGTCTTGCTTAACTACAATAATAATTATCAGTAACATTATGTGTAGGTAATGAAAAATACTTTTTTTCACTCTGTCGACCATAGAAAGTGAAAACAAAATGTTATTTGTAATTTAAAAAATATAAGTTATCTCTAAGATATTGGAGATTGTAATATTTTGCTCGCTGATAAGAAGAGTACCACACTGTTGCTTATCTGTATATTATGTTGCTATGTTAACTGCGCTATGTTTCTATGGAAAATATAGGATGGCAATTCAATTCCTAACTGAAGTATTTTCCCCATCCCTCCAATCCTGCAGTGTCTTCCTGGCATCACCAAAACATAATGATATAATATGCTATCAAAATTGGATTTTTGAATTTTATGTTATTTTTAAAGTTTTTGCAAAACTGTAACATTTTGAAAATGTTAAATTTAGCTGAGATACAATGGAAAATAGGACAGTATTTCTAATTTTATTTATTTAAATTTATTGGCTGCCCAACTTCAATGGATCCTGGGCTGTACACTGAACTCAAAAAGACATAAAAATTGCTAAAAATTTTAATGACTTTTCCCCTTTTTCCCTCTAAAATCAAGAGTTTCTGGCTGATTGGAGTGAAGATGCATTGAACTTATGTGGAAACTTTCTCAGTGAAAAGTCTTTTCAGATTTGAAGTGATTGCCTGTCCAGCATACCATTAGACCGTGTAACACAATATATCACAAATGTATTCCTGGCCCAAAACAAAACAGGAATCTGGTGGCACCTTTTCCAACTAACTTGCATCTTGCAGTTTATTTTTTATACTGCTCTGCATTAGTGCTGATTCCTGCTTTGTTCTTTAACTCTGCTTATCAATTTGTCCTGCAATCCGGACACATTATTTCATTCCTACTACAGGCTCGTACTACCTTATCTTTGGTATCTGACTCAATTGCCAAGCCACGTAATGAACAAATAAGTGTGTGCAGCAATGATTTAAGCATCTTCTCAGGGAGAAGAAAGAGCTGGGTTCAAATTTCTGCTCTCAAATCATTGGCGATTTCAGGTTTGTTTGTCTTTGAATACACACATTTTTTTCTTATCTGTGGTTCATGTCATCTCTTATCCAAATCTATCTCAGGATAGTTAAGATAAAAAATAGAAAGGGAAAATCATGAAAACCGAATTTTGAGAAGAAGCGTAGAGGAAAATGGGATAAGTGTAGGCAATACTCCTGGAGATTTCAAATCTCTGAGATGCTGTGATTTTTCTCCTCAGTATTTCAACAGAGAGGATTGTCAGTGTGAATGTTGTTCTTGCCATAAATGGACCCCTCTATAAAAAGAGCTTGTCCTCAGTGCTAGAGACGGCATGCTATATTCTGTCTATTGAGTAAAATTGGGATTAATATCTATCCAAATGGTCTTTGGATCAGGAAAAAAAGAGTAAAGATTGGAATTCACCCTTGCTACCAACCCCTGCCTGATTATGAATCCAGTTAGTTGTTTTGAGGAATTGCTTGTACAAGCAGCCTGAAAATCAAGAGATTCTGAACCAACAGTAAAATCTGAGAATTGTCGATTCAAAAAAATCTTGCTGACTATTTGGAATGTTCAAAACTTCAGATGTCCTCACAGCTTACTCATTGGATTTCAGTGGAATGAAGATGAATGAATTTCCATGGCCTTTTCCAGGTTTTTTTCCCCTCTGCATCATAGTAAGCCACAAAGCACAAACAATAAAAAATTAATCAACTTTGAATGGGGCTGTCCCTGGCAGCAGTGAGAAAGAATTGAAGGGTTTTACAGTTGTCTTGATTGAGAAAAGCATTATTGGGCCATTCAGAAGAAACAGAGCACCATCTTATGGACACTAAGGTATTGAGAGCTTTGACAACAATATTCTAATGCAGTGTTTCTCAACCTCAGCAACTTTAAGATGTGTGGACTTCAACGCCCAGAATTCCCCAACTCCCATGAATTGAAGTCCACACAGCTTAAAGTTGCTGAGGTTGAGAAACACTGTTCTAATGTAATTGTTACAGAATTCATTCATTCCATTAATATGAAATAAGGAAATCTCATTCTACAGAAGGGAACACTAAATTTTGAATACTGAACTTGAAAAACTAGTGCAGAAGTGGCCCAAGTGCAAAAAAAAGGGCAAACAATATGATGAACCCTAATAAGTTTCAATGCATGGGACTTTTTAATTTAGGGAGAAAATAATAACAAAAAGCACTATTTTCCCCTTTCTCCAACAATGAAACTGAATGGTAAAAATGTAGGGTAGCAAAAGAATGTATTTCTTAAAACAGATGTAATTTTTAAAAGAGGATTTATTACATAAGACAGTAATAGCTATACAATGGAGTTCATCAAATTCAGAGAAAAAAAGAAATTGTCATGATGGCTATCTACTATTTACTATTATGCTGCTAAGAGCTAGTTGCTAGGGTGAATGAGCAATTGTGTGCTACATGAGAGTTCCTCAACCTTGGCCACTTTAAAATCAATGGACTTCAACTCCCAGAATTCCTCAGTCAGTTGTGCTGGTTAGGGAATTCTGGGAGTTGAAGTCCACCCTATCTTAAAGTGGCCAAAGTTGAGAAACGCTGTTCTACATCCTTTGTCTTCTCATGAGCAGTACACATGGATCTTTTTGGCCATAGAGTACTGCTAGATACCGTACATGGCTCATCTGATCTGGCCCATCTTTTCTTATAGTTTAGTTATCACAGTTGCTTTGCAATTTCTATGATCAGCACTAATATTCTTTGCTATACCAGAGAATCCAAACATTGTATCTTACTTTCTGAATTCCCACTGGGAACTGCTAGCTACCAGTAGTAATGTTTTTTTTTAAAAAAGTAAGGGAGAATGAGACAGAAAAGGAATGGAGATCAAAAGGAAAAAGAAAAAAAGAAAAAAGGAAATAACATTTATAATACACATATACATTAAAAATCAGTGCAATTTTTAAACACCATTAAAAACAAAACAGTATTGATCAATCTTTATATTACATTAATAGACAACCAGTGTTATTTTTATCAACACAATTTGAGATAAATCTTGTTTCAATCCAACATAGAATAGAATCGCTTGTTGCTCCTCAGGATCCATTAATCCATAATTCCATTAATACATAATTTCTTACACATGAAAGCTCCATGTTTTGGGGTATATAATTCCAGAGTCCATCTTCATCAGAGGTCTTCAAACTTGGCCCTTTTATGACCTGTGGACTTCAACTCCCAGAATTCCTCAGCCAGCGTGCCTTGCTGAGGAATTCTGGAATTGAAGTCCACAAGTCATAAAAGGGCCAAGTTTGAAGACCCCTGATCTATATCTTTAAACTACAATGATTTTTGTAGCCCCATATTAGCAAATTGATGGCTATCAGAGCAAAATGAGTCAACAAGTTTTCTCATTTGAATAAAAGCCCCCTCATCCATTTTAACCTTCCAGTAAAGCACAGCCAATTCTTTATAGACATTCTGTGCGGAATCTAATAAATGTGAAAAAATGTTGAATTAGTTTCCTGTAGATCTAAGATCACACATATAATGTTCTAATACTCTTAGTTTACTAGCATTAACGATCACAGGAGATTGAAAGACAATGAATGTTTGCTGTGACAGGAATGAGGGAAGCTTCTTCATTACATTTTTTTTCATATTAATTAGCCATCAATCTCCACTCACACAGCTTACTCTGAGACTGCCTTTGGAATTTTTTGCATAACAGGAGATACAATTTCACCAAGTCATAGAGGAATATATGGGTCATGGGGGAGGGAGAATGAAAAATGTGGTAATTTATTTTTTATTCTTTCTGTAAAGAGGGAGTGGCTTCAGATGGAACCTGGGGCCATTGGCATGGTGCTCAACTGCTCACAGAAGCTCAGCATTTGTGCTGATTTAATTGGGCAAAACCAAAGCACAGGAGAAGAACGATTGTCATAAACTGGAAGAGAATTTTCTGCTCTTTTCCTGCAGAGAGCAGCATTAAACTATACCAAAAGACTTTTTATTTTGCAAAGCTGACATACTGTGAACTGAAGTTTGTATAACTATGACACGTGTTTTTATTGATAAGTCATGTTTGAGATGAATATATATAGTTTTGCAGGCTTTAAACAGTAGGAGCATGCACTGTACATTGAACCTCCTCCCCATCCTTTCAAAGGTAGCTCAAATGTAAGTTCTATATGCCTAGTGCAGTAATGAAAAGTGTGGGAGGATAAACAACACACCCAATTACTTGACTGATATGGAAAAAATAACCCTGAAGAAACCAACAATCATCTGAATTATAGTCTGCCAAATGACAGTGCAGAGTGCCAAGGACAAGCTGTAGCAGTTCAAAAGCAAAACCTTTGCCCTTCCATGCCATGTTCATTTTAATCTCAGAAGGAGGATTTAAGCAACCCCCCCCCCCATTTTTAAGCTTTATTCTACAGAGTAGTGAGAAAGTGCTTTGGGGTTCTTGATCTCCTCATTGCTGAGCACAAACATTCAATCTCTTTCAGCTTCATTTTACAGTTGAGTAGCACATGAACAGACAGGTTTCAACCCAAGGATATGGTCAAAATAAGAACAAACTCAAGACTTTTTCCTGCTTAAGACAATTTTGTCCCTCTTATACTTGAGGTTTTTTTTTCTGATACCACAATCTGACTAACAGACTGGCTGTCATGGTTCCGATAGATGAGACCAGTAAAAAGAGAACTCCAAGGCAAGAACATATTTATTGGCTACAAAATATCAGCACTTTCAAAAATGAAATCAAGACTTCCCCCCCAAAGGTTACAATGTTACAAAGTTGATTTCCCCACCCCAGTAATATGTCATAAATCATATTCCCCAATAAACTACATGTACTTTGGCAGGCTTCCTAAGGAAAGTTTCAGCCTGCCAAAACTCAAGCAGCAACGACCTTGGTTCCCACAGAACTGAATATCCCTTTGAAATAGCTGGATAAATCTGGAGCATTTCAAAAGAGATTGCCTTCCTTGGTTTGTAGATTAAAAGCAACTTGGAAGGCACACTTTGGGGAAGCTTATGGAAAAGTAGGTTTTGCCCCTTCGTTTAATTATTGTGGTCAATATTTTTAAAAGTATGTCACAATTTTGTAAGTTTTAAAACATTATAGATAAAGCCAGCGGTGGGATTCAAATATGTGAACAACCAGTTCTCTGTGTGGATGCCGCTTCCAGAAGTCCATTCTGGGCCTGGGCAACAAAAAATTAGCTACCGGTTCTGCCGAAGTGGAGCGAACTGGCTGAATCCCACCACTGGATAAAGCCCATTTCTCCCTAAGTCTGTTTATCTGCCTTTTCTGTAAGTCACTTACAAGAAAGCAGCACACCACTCCCTGCTGCGTACTCCTAGATTAGCAAAGTATACAACCCATACTTAGTCAACTTCCTAATAACCCTAAAAATGTGTGGTAATTTCTTAAAGTGTGTCAGTGATTAAATCAATGAACTATCATAATGGGGTATTTTTGTGATGCTGTGCTAACCATTTGATTAATTGAATTGGTTTTCATTTTCTTGGACATAAGACTTAATCTGTCAGCCCTCTGAGATAGTCTGGCTAGCTCAGGAATTCTGGGAGTTGAAGTCCACGAGTCATAAAAGAGCCAAGGTTGCTTACCCCTGGTCTAGACTCTAGACAACAAGCACAAACCATGAGTAATAACACTTCCTTTATTGTAAGATAATAGTAATAGAATATTGCAAAACTGGAAATATTTCTTCCCTCCTTTATTTTTACTTTTGTGAGGTACACAATAAATGTACATGTTATAATTTTCCATTTCTGCTAAAGGAATACTTTTAAAATAGTGCACACTATTGTAGAATAGCAGTTAGTTTATGAATGACATATTATTCAATTTATATAAGGTTTATTCTTTATAAAAACTGCCTAGAGTTAGTATTTTAAAGAAAAACTATGATCCATAGTGCAGCCATGTTTAACCAAAGCATGAACTCTGTTACATACATAGCTTCTAGATGAAAAGCAGGCATTCTTATAGATAAACAAGGGAAGATAAAAATCCTTTTTAATTGCAATTATCCAGTTTAGGTTGACAGGCTCACCTTGTAGATAGGCTAGACCTTGGGATAGCAGGATGTTACAAATCATGCCACAGACAAAGAAGAGGCGATAAGACAGGAACAAAGGGAACTTTTGATCTAATAATTGGAGGGCCTGGTCAGTGGTGGAATTCAAATATGTTATCAACCAGTTCTCTGTGTGGATGCCACTTCCAGAAGTCCATTCTGGGCCTGGGCAACAAAAAAATAGCTACGAGTTCTACCGAAGTGGTACAAACTGGCTGAATCCCACCACTGGGTCTGGTTGTTAGGCGGTCAGAATTCAGGTGACTAAACTAGACTATCAACCGGTCTAGTTAGGAAGGATGTGGCATGATGCACGGGATAGGGTATAAAAGTCTATGCTAAAATTGATTCAAGTCTGGTCTCTGGGATTTGCAATTACCAAGAGATCCACCAGCTTTTGCAAAAGCTTTAATAAAACTTGTTTTGTTTTCCAACACCCTTGGAGTTGAATTTTTATTCCTCACACTTTCCAGAAAATTAGGGAGGGCACCTTCAGAGGTGCTTTCCATGCTTTTTTCCCCTTCTGATATCTGAAATACCTTTTCTATGTTGGTTGTTTAGCTGTGTCTCTTCCCCAAGGTCCTTCCCACATATCATTGCATCATCCTGCTTCCCGTGAGATGCTTTCTTTGAATACCCCAATTCTACATGTAATTTGGTAAAGTTGCCCATTTAGAAGCGTCTCCTTAACATGCATATTCTGGAAAGAGAGAAGCAAGCATAATGCTCTGAAACCCAGTATTATTTTTTCTTTTTCTTTTTTAAAGACCATCTCTGATACAAATTCTAGAATTTGAGGCATGGAATAACACACATAGCCATTATTCTCATATTTGCCAATTGCCCTGAATTGACTAGGATGTGTTTAATTTGGAGCAATAATCATTTTGTCAGAAAAGCATGCCCTGGAAATCCTTGAGGTTTTTTTTTTTTTTTTTTTTTTGCCCCCAGGAAAGGAGGAGAAATGGAAATGATATTTCAGTAACACCAGAAATGCCTAGTTATCTAAGAAAGAGAAATAGACTGGTGCATGGGCTTAATTCATGTCTTCCATCAACTTTCTAGGGGTACAAGAAAGTGTGAGAGAATGCTCCTCACTGGGCTGGGCACTGGGCATATCGCCTCATACATGTGATAGTGTGCTGTTTTCCACATGTCATGCTATGTGCTATGCTCAAACATGTGATAATAGATTTTAAAAATTTCTTTCACCTGAAGAGAATGCAATTTCATGGGAAAAAAAGGAAAGAGAGTAACTAGAATGCAGAACATAAATTGCTGGCCACAGAGTACCAGAAAGATTGATGGAATCTGGGTTTTGGTCGGTTGGTTGCTGAGCAGAATAAGCTTTGGAAGTGCAAAGTCAATTTGGCATTAAAAACAATGCTTTCTAGGAGAGAGAGAGAAAGAGAGGGAGGGAGAAAGGGAGGGCGAGAGAGAAACATGTCCTCATTAAAGCTGAGCCTTTTTTCTTAGTCAAACACTATTTTTAAAAAACACCTACATGGTCAAATGCAGTCAGTTTGAAATCCATTTTTTTTTTAAAGTACTTGAATTGGACCTCTCGTTTATCCAAAATAATATTTTATTCTTCCACCATACAGAAATTCAAGGAATAAACTACACCCAAATCATCATAGTTTGCCAAAGGTAGGGGACTGGTTGCTTTTATGTAGAAGATTTATCTACAATTAGAATATAGGCTTCTAAGTCCGAAGTGCAAAAGAGGAGACAATAAAAAAACAAAACAAATTGACAACACACACACGATTGATCAACATCTTGTGAAATCTAGCTACATTTACAATATCTGAATCAGATATTGCATAAGAAGCCCAATAATTGACATTTTAAGAGTTTTTTAAAAAAAATTACTTTAATAGTCTAGCAGTGTATTGTGATGCTTGTACTTTGGTGTCCATTGAAGATCCTTGAGTTAGAAAATAGTTCAGGAATCATGCCCTTAGCCAATAATTATAGCATCTTAGAATTAAATAGCACAAGTACTGTCTTTTTCAACCCTTAGCAATGTGCAGGAAAATCATTTAAAGACAGTTCAGACTCTTGTTGAAAACCTCTAGAGATAAAGAATTCACACATTAAATAAAGATACTTAATCATCAAGGTTTGTTCCTTATTTCTTGATGTCCTCTGCGTTTGCTTCTTTTCCTACAGACATTTCACAATCAGACTAAGTAACTTCATCAGTGCATGGAAGAGTGAAGTATCTATTTATATTGGGTAACTTCTCTTACCAGGGATGTTTCTTCCTTCACTTTTTGGATGTGGTATTGTTTCTTCTTTGGTCCTTATTGTTTATCTGTGATTGGTACCTGTTTATCTAAGTGTTGTTAATAGGTGTATGATGAGGAAAGATAGGTTTAAGTCTATTTCACTCATTCCTTGATCTCTGATTGCTTCCTTTTATGAAGAGTTCATGAATGGAGCATATTTCAATGTGTCAATTAATGTCTAAATTGTCAAGATATCATACCTCAAGAGATTTTCTTTTGGTTTTGGATATGGCGTGGTCTAACATATCCAAAGTTTCCCAATTGAAATTGTGGTTTAACTTATCACTGTATTATGATTTAAAAAGTTTTCATCATGTTTATGATTGCCAGTGGATGTTCATAGATGTGTTGTCAATTTTTTTGCCTATTTGCCCCACATAGTAGGCTTTTTTTAATCAATCCATAAAAACACATTACCTTTTAAAAATTAACATTAGTTGTGAAATGAATAGAACATGTCAGTCAAACTGCTGTGTATCTTATATGTTACATCACAGAATTTAAAAAGAAAGAGTCACTTGAATCCAAGAATAATAGTTAAAAAAAGATGATCAGAATGAGTGGGCAAGCTAATTAATTGTGTAGCTATCCATTCAAGATAGTATCATCATAAAATGAACAGTGTAATGAGACATTTATTTCGATTTAAATACAGTAGTTAGCAGGTATGGAAAGGGTGCATACCTGCTAAATACATATTAAATTAAGTTACATCTTTAGGGAGGAACATTAGATTGATTAAATGTTGGTATCAATGATGTTGATTGATTGCCTCTATTACACAGTCTTGTCTGCAAGCACACTTGAGTTTAGCATAAAATGTTTCCACAGTTGTGGCAGATCTTTGGGCATTTCAGATTATGTATTTTCTATGTATCCTATGTGTGATTGTGACATGAAATGCAATACAAGGGGTCTGTAGTTAATGACCATTCAGTGACCATTCAAACTTGTGACATTGCTGAACAAGTGTTACTTATGGCTGGTCCTCAATGTTCTGCCCATTGCAGTGTCCCCATGGTCACATAATCATGATCCAAGTGCTCAGCAATTGGGTCAGATTTCTGACCATCACAACTTGGTCAGAAATCACAATCAAGATTTGTGACCCACTTCCCACAGGTAAAGTCAATGGCTGGCAGGAAGTCAGAAATCACAATCACAATCCGAAGTTCTTGTTTAAAGACCCATGTAAATCCTTGCTTAATGATCACAACCTGAGCCTGCCAGAACTGCTATGACTAACTGATGTAGTAACATAATGTCCTGCATTATGTCCATATCACTTAGTGATGGAAATTCTGGTTCCTATTAATATTGTTAGCAAGGACTGTAAGACTATAAGAGCTGTGGTGGCGCAATGGTTAGAACGCAGAACTGAAGGCAATAATTGGATCCAGAGCAGCTCAAGGTTGCCTTAGCCTTCCATCCTTTCAAGGTCAGTAAAATGAGGACCCAGATTGTTGGGGGCAGTATGCTGACTCTATAAACAACTTAGAGAAGGCTGTAAAGTACTTTGAAGTGGTATATAAATCTAAGTGCTATTACTACTGTACTGAGATATTTACAGTAAACAATTTGACCTAATAAATAGAGTGTTGGTTTAGTTTCCAGACATATGTTTTAAGTCATTAATAAACATCAACACCTTGGCTTGTTATAGCTAATTTCTACTCTTCTGTATCCCATTATTCATCCAAGAGTCTCTTTTTAAACCAATTGAGGAAGCAGAGCTATATCATCTGAATATAAGAAGCATTGCAATATGCTTCTCTGCCAAATGCACAGGACAGTGAGAAAGATCATTCATCCTGGTAACTAAAGGATTCATGTAATAGTTAAACAGCGCAGACTGGATCCCTGCTGGACTCCTCAGTTAACAGGAAGCTTCTTCGTATAATGTCTCTGAGAACAGCTTGTGGCTTTTATAGTTGAATTATTGTACAATTTATAAATAAGTAGAAGGGATTTTTTTTATCTAAAGGAATTTTGTAGCCTACCCCCAAAATTAGGCCAAGAAATTAATTGAAAAGCTACTCTAAAATCTATAGGAGTTGTATATAGCTGAGCAGACAGCCTGGAAGTATATTTTTTGATAAATGTTGCAGAATTCAAGCATGGTCAGAAATAGTCACTTGTAAATGCAGCTTGTTCCTCAGCTGATAAGTCTAACCAATCCTATTACTTTACGGATTGATGTCTGCCACATGTCTATATATTACTAAAACTCTTGTCACTACTATTAACTGGGCAAAACTGGGCAACAATTTTTGAACCAAGTTATCTCAAATGGACTAATGTACAGAATGCATCCAAAATCCAGGCCCATGAGTCCCAAGAAAATGAAATTGAGGAAGTTGCGATTGCTTCAGGTAGCTGTAGTCACGTCATTTTGCAATCCCTTACTCCATCCTCTTCCCATCAGCAAGCAATTGACTCATATGACTTTTAAAGAAATAACTTCAAGGTGCATGAAGAAAGGCCTGGATATTTTTATTGCTTTGTATGTCCCTTCTCTGGCACACAAGCATGCACATATATCAATATCCCATATACCTATCCTCCTGCGTTTCTTCACAATGACCCTATATGCTAGGTTGGGTTGAAAGTCACCAAGTGAACTGGGAGGGACGGGAGGGAGGGAGGGAGGGAGGGAGGGAGGGAGGGAAGGAAGGAAGGAAGGAAGGAAGGAAGGAAGGAAGGAAGGAAGGAAGGAAGGAAGGAAGGAAGGAAGGAAGATTTCCAATGTTCCCTGCCAGCTTCCTACAAGGAAACTCAATGGGGAAGCTGGCAGGATGTTGGAAGTCAATTCTCCTTCCATTGCTTATATTTGTGTGGTTGGTTATTCTATTTCTCTGTTTAGATAAGGAAATAACTCTGAAATTATGAGGCAGTGGGCATGGGTAGTCTAGTTTTGCTAATAATATATATATTACTACAAAAAAGGTTACTAGAGTCTTCCCACCAATTACCAATCTATTAGTCTCTTGAGCATTATTAGCACAACTAGACTCCCATTGGCTTATCATTTCAGAGATATTTCCTTACCTAAACAGAATAATAGAATGACCAATGGCAGGCAGATAAGCAATGGAAGAGGGGTTGACTACCAACTTTCTGCATATATATATATATATATATATATATATATATATATATATATATATATATATATATATATATATATATATGAAGTCCCTGTCTACAATGGGCACGCAGAGACATAGAGGGTAATATGAAGCCAGAACAGGACTGTATATTTGGCACTTGCCATGCTTAGCAATTGCTGCCAAACCTCCCACTGCACCTTGTTTGTGTCATATTGAAGTAACTTTGGTGTTTTCTTGATCTTGGCACAGTTGATTTAAGGTGATGATGGAGGGACAACTACTACTATTTATAGATTTATTTTTCCTGTGTGTTAAGAACTGGCTATGAAAGCTGTATCAAGCAATTACAGTATTATAAATAGGGAGGATATCTGCTTTGATTTCCCATAGAGCAGTGTTTCTCAACCTTGACAATTTTAAGGCGTGTGGACTTCAACTCCCAGAATTTCACAGCCAGCAATGCTGGCTGTGAAATTCTGGGAGTTGAAGTCCACACGCCTTAAAATTGTCAAGGTTGAGAAACACTGCCATAGAGTATGGCAGTCCTAAGCTGAAGCACTTTTTCTGAAGCTTCCTCTTTCTGTTGGGAGGAGCACTTAACACAGATCAGACATAATTCTAACTTATTACTAGAAACCAGATTCTCACTAGATGAAAAGCTTCAAAGCCTTACCGTTTTGAAATGTTACTGGGAAAGATTGTCCTCAGAATGATAATGAATTCAAAGAGGGACAAAGGGTTCTTGACACAATGTGTAATCTAAGAGATCTGATTTCTGCTCAATGGGGAAACATTGTGCAAGATACAACATAAGAAAAGGTCTAACTTATTAAAGGTTTGAATCAGATATAAAGCTTTGAGGTCTTCGGTATTATCTTTGGCTTCCCTAGAAAAGCGAGTGGGAGGGTTGGTGAGCAGAGATAATCTCATTACACGATCAAAGTTAATTAGTTGCTGCTTAAAATATGTAATTGTTATTTGCCTTTGTTCTAACACTGAAATCACCCACAATTACTACATAAGAGTGAGGACATCAAAAGGTTACTAAAATAGGCCTCTAGGTCAATGGATATTATATTTGTCCGATAGCAAGAGGAATTTGGAAGAATTACATAAATATTAACTAAAAGCAAAGAAATCTTAGCAATTACAACAGGACAGCTTTTTTTTTATCCAATCAGCATATATAATGAGGTAACTTTAGCCCTTAGAGCAGGGAACCATGCCCCTTTTATGACTTGTGGAGTTCAATTCCCAGAATTCCTGGCCTAAGAATTCCTGGCTCAGGAATTCTGGGAGTTGAAGTCTACAAGTCATAAAAGGGGCATGGTTCCCCACCCCTGCTTTAGAGTAATACAGTAGTATGTATGTACTCCTTCCAATATTCTATCTCAACCAGTCCCTTACACAATAGAGACAAACATGGAATTAGAACCATTTATATGATAGTCATCTGCCTCCCACGTCTCTTGAAATAAAATGTCAAATTTTGTGACATAGCTTGTAATCTGATGATCTTTGGATGGTACACACCACCTTGCAATGTTCTAATTCAGGAGTATCATTAGATTCTGTGTCCCTGATTTCAAAAAGATTCTTCCTCTTTGAATTCTAGAGGGGCCAGTGAATCGTTAGATGAATAAAGGCCATCATTAGGTGTTGGCTGAATTTGAGAGAATCATTTTGATGAGCCTGGTTATTAATTTCAGTTAATACCACAATTGAGTGCCTCTGTTGGATTTGAAATGATACAGGGAGAAAACTTGGTTTAGTGGTCTACATGGAACTGACTTCTGACAAGCAGAAGGCATTAGTCCTTGGGGAAGAGAAGCCAACAGCAGAAAGTCACCTTAAGATCTTAAAGGAAGTGCTGATGTCACCTCCAGGAAGTTGCAAGATAGCTAAGCTTACCAAAGCAGCCTGATCCCCATCTGGGATGATTACACAGAAGAAGATAACTGAGCTTTTATGTATCCAACTGTCTTCCAACAGTACATTTTCATATGACAACTGCCATTTGCCACATGTGCACCAGGAATCCTAGTTTTTTATAAGCTGGTCCTCTGATGTTCTCAGTGACTTCTTTAAAGAGCAGTTCTAGATCCTTTATTGAAAGTAAAGCTACAACTATTGTGAATTAAACTTTTACTGAGTCAATCTTACTAAGAATTCCTTCTCTAAAAAGAGGCTGTTGGATACATCTCAACTCTAATTGGTCAGAAGAACCTCATTGTTGGGGATCAGCCTTGGGGAAAGTTGGATGCTATTGATTTTGGGCTATTGACAGGCAAAGTTGCTAATCAACCTGCATTTATATCTGGTAAACCTTCCAAGGCACCCCAGACTTCCAGTTGCAAAAAATGGCAAAAAGAGCAACATTCTTGAACCGCAGAAAATGTGTAATATGAAACCTTCTTCTTCTTCTTTCTCATTCTCAACAGCATTAGAGGGAACCTCCCCATGTTTGAAAGTGAGGGCTACTTTGATTGCATTAAATTTGCTGGGAAAAGCTTGACAGCATAATAGCTGTATAAATCAATAAAACAGCCACACCCTCTTGGAATGCCCCCCTTCTTTCCCTGTAGCTGAGCACCAGCAAAGGAGTTATTGTTGATAAATCTCCCCAGGATACACATGCAGCAATTTAGTGACTCTAATGGGTGGAGTTAATAGCATTATTACTTAATATATCAAAAGTACAAGGGGAGATACAATAAAGTATATGTGAAAAAGAGCTAAGCAAAAGTAAAACGATAAAAAGAGATTGAGGAATCTAAGTTCAGAGCTGCTCACTCAGCATCTTAAATTCACCTCTTACCCAAGATATATTGAATAATTTCAATACTCTGCTCTAATAATAAGAACCCACATCACTGATTGTTGATTGCTGTGAACCCTGTTTATTTAAGATGAACCGACCAAGTTTCTTACATATCAGGTGCCTTTCCTGTCTAGTCCTTTTATATTCTGTCTATCTCAAGGAGGCATGGCCTCTGCAGAAAAGGCAGTATTTGCTGGCATTTTTTAAAATATGTGAAGTGAAAAGCTATGGGCTCTTTGTTGGCACATCAAAAATATCCATTGTTGAATAATATTTTTATAAGGAGCAATCAATATGCCACAAAAGATTATACCCACTTTTGAGTTTTCTTCTTTTTCAACAGCACAGTAATGAAGTAGGAGGTATAATGGCATCGTATAAGGGGTCTATGATAATTTGCCGTAGCCAGATAAGCACAGCCAATTCACCACAGTCAATTTGCCACAGCCCAACTTGCTGCACTGGGGGACAACGCGCTGCAGGGCAAAAGCTACACTAATATCAAAGAAATGGTGGAACCATTAAAGAAAGTATGCAAAGGGAGGGACAAAATGAAATCTGAATGACAAAAATTAAAATAACTTGTTATTTATTTTAAATAATTAAATTGAATTGTTAAATTATCCCCTGACAAGTTGGCCGTGGTGAGTTGTCCCATTCCGTCGTATAAGAACCCATTTTATTTGTTGACTTTAGAACTTGCCTTGCACTCAGATTCTTAGGATGGTTACCTAAGAAGGAAAACATCGACAGACAAAGAGTTATTGAAAGAGCCACTGGATCTCTTCCCACAGGAGAATTTGTCAACATTCAGTTTTATTTTTCCAGAAATTTTTGACTTTGGTTGTCAAGGAAGCAACTTATTTGCTGCTTATTTCCTGCACTGTGTTATCTGTGTTTGACAGTAAACTCAACATCCAATCATCATTCTTTTACTCCACGACTTTCCTTTGTGCAGTTGGCAATCAAACAATAGGTACTTTATTCCAGGAAATGCCGGATCTTCCTCAAGGTTTCATGGGATAGCTCAATCCTGTAAAGTTTAAATTAACTTACATAATCACAACCATCCAACAAGACTTGGAATTTTTTTAAAAAAAACCTACCATATGTTCAAACATATTAGGCCAGAATAACCATTTTTATCCAGTGTAAGATGGTGCTTAAAATGTTAAACTAGGCATGGGAACAAGTCCACTTCAACCATGAAAATTTGCTAGGAGACTTTGGGTCAGTTCATCTCTCTTTCCCAACTTATCTCAGACAGTTTTTACTGGAGAAAAAGTAAGGAGAGAGTCCTGTCTTGTTGCCTTCAGCTCCTGAAACAGAAATCTAACAAATAAAATAAAAATAAGCAATTGATGATATTTATTAGAAATCCCTATAATTACAATAGTTTTAATAGGGCCTCAGCATTGTTTCCTCCAAGCAAATAATCAATTCAGCGCTAATTAAAAACCAAAATACGTTAGGAATCTAAAATATGGCATTAAATTAAATAATATGAGCAATTCAAAAATAATAACACAAAACATTACTATCATAACAGCGCCACAGTGTTTAAGTACATATTCTAAGGAAAACAACATAGAAATTCTTTTTTGGGTCAGCACAATGCATTAATTGTAGTTCATATGATTTATATGCCAGCCCAATTCTAGACTCTGGTCATGCATGCAATATTCATTAAATGCTATGTAAACATTTAATATAAATTGTATTTATTATATAAATATTATATAATGTAATGAAAATATTTTAAACATATTATGGATGATGTAAGCAGCAAATTCTTCAGGGAATTTTTACTTGCTGAGAGTCGCTATTTAGTTCCTGAGACCTGCATCCTAGTCCAGTGAGGCATGTTCTGTGCAACCATTCAAGCTATCGGATCTTTTCAAACAAATAATATGCCCTGTTTGGCAGATTACTGCGGCTTCAGATATAGTTTGTTTTCAAACACAATATTTTCTGCTGTGTGTTTCTGTGGCTTTTTAAAATATGGTTTCATAACTCAGTTTCACGTGGGTTTTTTTTTATCTGTAGCTTATAAAATTCAACTTCATCTACCTCTTCAGTTTTTGATACACAGACTGTACATACCAGAAATAGTAACAACACTGAGGTATTTTTAAATGAGAGTAAGTGGGAGTGAATAAAAAGCTGTACCAGGAGCAGGGGGACCCAAATTCTAGTTCTGCTTTACACAAAGAACCAGCTGGGTGACCTGGCACTAGACACTTTCTCTGCTCCAATCAGTGTCAGGATCTGGTTGCATCAGGCATGGAGAGCTTCATTGCAAAAGCTAGGCAAGTGCATAGCAAAACCCAGAGACCCTGCAGCCATGCAGAACAAACATTAAGAAAAGCAACCATAATGGCCTTTTGAAATCTGTTTAAGAAACAGATTTACACATCACCAGTAACATACGTGTATTAAATAGTTATAAAATATATAACGGTAGTATCAAGTAGAGTGGAAAAACAGTTACATTGTTTTCTTAGCAAGTGTTAATAATACACGGTCATCACTTTATACCAAGCCAAATTAATAGATAACAGTCTGCCCATCCAGTAAAGTGCTCAGGAACCTCAAGAGGAAGCCACAAGGGAAGAATCACAAAACTTGTTTCCTCCATTTGGATGGCTTCTGCCATAACTATTCACGGAAATACAGGAACACAGAAAACTGACAGCAGAAAAAGACTCAGGGGTCCATCGAGTCTGCCCTTTGAGTTTATCTAATTTTTTTTTGTTTTCTTTTAAATTTATTATTTTTTACAGAGTCATAAAAAGGAAGCTGTTATTATTTTTAATTATTATTTTTTATTTCTTATTTTTGATAGATAATGGACATGTATTTATCCCAAGCATGTTTAAACTCAGTTACTGATGACTGACTGACTACCTCCACTGGAAATTGGTTTTAAGCTTCCACTACTTTTTCTGTGAAGTAATATTTTCTAACATTAACTCAAAATGCATTATGCCAAGATACCCTTCTTCCTCTCCCAAAATTTTCACTTTCGGTAAAAAAGGGTAATTGGAAAGTTCACAGGAGTTGTAAATGGAAGACCGTATTTGAACCCTAGGGCTTCCATGTGTGATGGTACATGAAACACTTGATCTGGAAAAGGCATTTTTAAAAAAAGGATAATAACTATGTAGGTTGTGCAAAAAATACACCCTCGAATATGAAGATTTGTGTAAAACATTGTTGGAAATGATGCTGAACAATAAGATCTAAAAGCTACATATTAGAAACAACAGGGTGGAAAACTAGAACAAACATACAGTACTAAGTGGGAATTGTGTTTCTAGCTCATTTTTTTTCCACATTGCAAATCATGTAAATATATCATCATCTCAAACAAAAAGCAGGTATTATTATGTCTTAAGTCATTCTGAATATCTTGTACACTTCTGACTCCAGAATAGTTGTTTGATTATTCTGTTTTCCACTCCTAGCTAAGAGATCATGAAACATGAAAAACTACATTTTTACATAAAAGTTTATAGGAAATACCTATTGCAGCACATTGCATGAAAACATGAGACAGCAGAAATAACAGCCAAGATTCCTGACCCCAAATTTTCATTCACAATGACAGGTAAAAACAAAAGTTAAATAAATTACATTTCATTGGGGACCCTGTGAAACATTACGCCAATAACTCTACTAGCCAATAACTGTAGCAATTTGTTTAAACTTTATCCAATCAAACTTGTTATTACATTATCTCAGTCCTTATTGCAAAAATCACAGAACCAGAATGTCTGCTTTTCAGTAAGGACTAGAATTATGCATGCTATAATTAAACAGTTGCATATGTATAGGTACTCCTCAACCTAAGCAATTTGTTTAGTGACTGTTTGCATTACAACAGCACTGAAAAATAAGAGAATAACAGAATGACAGCATTGGGACAGACTATGGAGGTCTTCTAGTCCAACCCGCTGCTCAGGCAGGAAACCCTATAGGCCTATACCATTTCGGACAAATGGCTGTCCAGTCTCTTCTTAAAAACTTCCAGTGTTGGAGCATTCACCGCTTTTGGAGGCAGGTTGTTCCACTGGTTAATTGTTCTAACTGTCAGGAAGTTTCTCCTTAGTTCTAGTTGCTTCTCTCTTTGGTTAGTTTCCACCTTTTGCTTCTTATCCTGCCTTCAGGCACTTTGGAGAATAGTTTGACTCCCTCTTCTTTGTGGCAGCCCCTGAGATATTGGAACACTGCTATCATGCCCCCCCCCCCTCATCCTTCTCTTCATTACACTAGACATACCCAATTCTTGCAGAATCATTTTTTAGACTTAATGACTTTTGAAGCTTTCCTGTGGTCACATGATCAAAATTCAAACACTTGTCAACTGACTCATGTTTATGACGGTTGCAGTGTCCCCGGGGTTACGTGATCCCTTTCTGCGACCTTCTGACAAGCAAAGTCAATGGGGGAAGCCAGATTCACCCAACAACCATGTTACTAACTTAACAACTGCAGTGATTCACTTAACAACTGTGGCAAGAAAGGTTGCAAAATGGGGAAAAACTCTCTTAACAAATGCCTCACCTAGCGACAGAAACGTTGGGATTGTAAGTCGAGGACTACCTGGATATGTATCAAGCAAACATACAACAACAATAGGATCATCATAATGGAACAGAACGATGCACCTTGCTAACTGATAGCAAAATAATAAGAAAAGGACCTATCTTTATTTTGACCTATAGCACACACAGTACTTATTTCCAAAATGAGCGTTTCTTTGTATTTGAAATTCTGAGTCGGAATCCTGGTACGTTGATACGTGGTTTTAATCTGTCAGCAGAGGAAGAAAACTTCTGCATGACACCTCTGCCTCTGAAGTATTTGTCATTGCCATATTTCCATTCCAACCCAAAAGATACATAAATTAGTCAGAGTAAAAAAAAAAAAAATAGCCACAAATGCTTTCATTTTTCAGACCTCAAACTGCCTTTACTGCCAGTTTTCCGACTCCAGCTGACAGAGACAGATGGGAGGTGTTATGTCCCGAGCCTTGCAAACGGCTTGGGCGTTTGCAGGCAGTCCTGGGCAGGTGCAAAGCTGCCCGGGACTAGACAGGCTGTCGCCAGCGCCGTGCGCATGCGCGGGTGCTGGCGCGGGAAAAGTAACCCATTTACCCGGGAGTTGCCTATATAAGAGGCTGCGAGGCGTTTGGACGAGGCTGAAGCCATCTTCCTGTAAGCTGAACGCTGAATAAAAGAAACTGAGAACTCCAGCTGCTTCTCGTGTCTATTTTCCCGCCACGGACTCAACACTGGCGACGAAGGTGGGATGCCTTGCACTACCTGGAAAGGAAAAAGTGTAAGCTTACCCAAGGAGTCCTGAGCGGCGGAAGAGGAACGGCGTCGACTCGGCAGCTGCCCGCCAATCCGGTGCGCATTCGGGGGTAGGCTGGCTGATAGACCCGTCTCCTGAAGATCCGAAGATGGCGAAAATCGGAAGGCTTTCGGAATTCGACGTCTCACATCCAGAGCGGTGGGAGTCCTACGTATCCAGAATGGAGAACTACTTCAAGGCAAACCAAGTGACGGAAGATAGCTTGAAGGCTGCCACCCTGCTTTGCGTTTGCGGCCAAGACGCCTTCAAAATCGCAGAAAACCTTGCAGCACCTGTCCCAGTAGAGTCTGTAAGCTACGCAGACCTGAAGAAGCTGCTGAAGGAGCACTTCCACCCCAAGGTGTCCGTTATCTCATGGCGCCACACCTTCGAACAGAGGGATCAACGGTCCGGTGAGTCAGCCAAGGAATACATCGCCGCGTTACGGAAGGCCGCCAAGCCCTGCGAGTTCAAGGACCTCGAGGAACGACTGAGGGACCGATTCGTGTGCGGATTAAGGCATCGAGAGCTACAACAGAGACTTTTCGCTAAGGAAGAATTATCCTTCCAAGACGCCTTAAGGGAAGTCACCGCAGAAGAAGCAGCAGGCGGCGCCGTCAAGAACATGCGGCCGATCAGAAGCAGTGCAGAGGGTGCGTCCGTGCACCAGGAAGACGTCCAACGAAACTCCGAGGAGGATCCGGACGAGGAAGTCGACCGTCTACACCCCGCGAAGGAAGAAAACCAGAAGGGAAGCTCTTCGGCTCCGCTCAAGTGCATCGGCTGTGGAGGTCGCCACAGGAGAACCGACTGCAAGTTCCGCTCCGCTACCTGCCGGGCATGCGGCAAACTAGGGCACATTGCAGCTGTGTGTCTGGGCCGACGAAAGGCACAACCCCAAGAAGAACGCCTGAAGGGTACCAGACTCCCCAGCCAGAATAGGGTAGGTTTTTGCGCTTCGCGAAGAAGCATCTGTAGGACAGGCACACACAAGCCCATGAAGAAAAAGCTGTCACTCAACGTGAAGCTACAAGGGGTTCCATTATCTATGGAACTAGACACAGGGTCTGCCCTTTCCATCATTTCATTGCATACATTTAGGAAGATTTGTTCCAGTAGTGGGACTAAGGCCAAGTTAAGGCCTTCTGATATTGTATTAACAGATTTTCAGAACTCAAGAGTGTGTGTTAAGGGGGAGGCCACCCTTAACGTGCAATACAAGAGTTTTGAAGGTCCACTAGACTTATTAGTAGTAGGGGGTGAACGAACGAGTCTCATAGGACTCGATTGGTTTGAGGCCCTGGGGATACACGTCACAGGACTCAACAGCTTACAAACACTCGACCTACAGGAAGTCTGCAAAGAATTTGCAGATGTTTTCAGCCCCCAGCTGGGCACATTCAAAGGACCACCTGTGTCCTTAAAGCTAGACCCCACTGTCACTCCCATTAGGATTAAAGCAAGAAGGGTCCCTTTTGCTTTAAAAAGTAAGATTGACACTGAATTAGACAAACTAATCCAACAGGGAATCCTAGAACCTGTTGATTCCAGCCCGTGGGAGACCCCCATTGTCACGCCTCTAAAGGCAAATGGGGACATTCGCATTTGTGCTGATTACAAATGCACACTCAATAAGGCATTGCAGCAACATGCCTATCCTGTTCCTGTGGTCAGTCACATCCTGGCCTCTCTCAAGGGGGGGCGTGTTTTTGCAAAGCTTGACCTAGCTCAAGCATATCAACAGCTGCCTGTTGATGATGATGCTGCCATAGCTCAGACCATTGTGACCCACAGGGGAGCCTTTAAGGTAAAAAGGCTACAGTTTGGAGTGAATGTCGCTCCTGGGATTTTCCAAAGCGTAATGGAAAACACACTACGAGGTATACCAGGGGTCTGCCCCTACTTTGACGATGTCTTGATTGCAGGAGACTCCACACACATTCTAGCTGAAAGGCTTAGGGCTGTCCTGTTAAGATTCAGGAAATCAGGCCTCAAGCTCAGAAAAGACAAATGCAAGATTGGGGTGCCTTCTACTGAATTTCTGGGATTCAAAATTGATGCTGCTGGGATTCATCCTGCTGAATCCAAACTAACTGCTATTTTAGAAGCACCCAGGCCAAAGTCTAAGGCCGAACTTCAGGCCTTCTTAGGCCTCCTGAATTTCTACAATTCTTTTCTTCCACATAAAGCTAGTGTAGCTGAGCCTCTTCACAGGCTACTAGACAAACAAGCTGTGTGGCTGTGGTCACAAGCACATGAGGCTTGCTTTAAAGAAGTCAAGGCCTTGCTCACTTCTAACAGTGTTCTTGCACATTTCAACGAGTCTCTTCCTGTGTGCATCGCTTGTGATGCGTCCCCCTACGGGGTTGGAGCTGTCCTGAGTCACCTCAGGTCTGATGGAACTCAGGTTCCTATTGCATACTACTCCAGAACACTGTCTTCTGCCGAGCGCAACTACGCTCAGATAGACAGGGAGGCTCTGGCTGTTGTTGCTGGAATTAAAAAATTCCACGATTTTCTATATGGCAGGCATTTCACGGTCTTCACTGACCATAAGCCTCTGCTGGGACTGTTTACCACACGTAAGCAGACTCCCCACATCATTTCCCCTAGAATGCTTAGGTGGTCTATTTTTTTGTCTGCATATGATTTTTCATTACTCCACAAGCCTGGGAAAGAAATGGGCCATGCTGATGGCCTCAGTAGGTTGCCTCTGCCAGTAGTAGAAGCTGACCCCGCGCCAGCTGTCAACATTCTATCAATCCAAGCCTTGCCCGAGCTCCCTCTTAGTGCCAGGGATGTTACCGCTGAAACAGGTACAGATCACACACTTTCACGTGTCCGCTCCTGGGTCCTGTCCGGGTGGCCTGAGCACTGCCCTAGTCCTGAGTTTCAGAGTTTCTGGTCCAAAAGGAACGAACTGTCCCTTTCTCAGGGTTGTCTGCTTTGGGGAAACAGAGTTGTCATTCCCACCTCAATGAGGACTAGGGTCTTAGAATCCCTCCACGAGGGTCATCCTGGCATTGTTCGTATGAAGGCTCTTGCACGAAGCCACTTGTGGTGGCCTGGTTTAGATAAAGGTATTGAGGCTACGGTACACGCATGCCACCTGTGCCAACGATCTCGCCCAGAGATGCCCCAAGCTCCTGTGCATAGATGGGAGGAAACACAGTCCCCATGGTCTAGGGTGCACATTGACTACGCTGGGCCCTTTCAGGGCCAGTTCTTCTTGGTCCTTGTTGACAGCCATTCAAAATGGCTTGAGGTTGTGCCTGTCTCATCCACCACCACTGCAAAGACTATTCAGGTACTGAGGGGGATTTTTGCTGCACACGGGCTGCCAGATGTCATTGTGTCCGACAACGGCCCTCAATTCACCTCCTCCGAATTCCAAGCTTTCTTACAGGCAAACCTGATTCGTCATGCCACGTCTGCGCCTTTTCACCCGTCCACCAACGGTATGGCTGAACGCATGGTGCGCATCGCAAAGGACGCCTTGAAGAGACTCACCTACGGGGACTGGCATCACAGGTTGGCTGACTTTCTCCTTTCTTATCGCACCACACCATCCACTTCTACAGGGAGAAGTCCAGCTGAACTTCGTTGGGGGCGCCAACTTACTACTAGACTTGACCGGTTGCATCCGGACAGACTGCCTTCATCTACCTCACATCCTAGGGCACCTAGACAACTACTTGTGGGTGCCCCGGTTTGGGCTCGCAATTACGGGCCTGGTCATACATGGGTCCCCGCTTCTGTGTCCAGGATCACAGGCCCTCTCTCCTACGAGGTTGCCCTGGACAACGGTCGTGTCCTGCGTCGGCACATCGACCAACTTCGCCCTAGGCGAGACTTTTCTGCTGAGACTCCTGGATCTTTTCCAGGGGGGGAGGGGGACCCTTTGGAGCAAAGGGAAGGGCAAGAGCTACTGCCCATCTCCACTGAGGGAGCCACAAACGGCCCATCCCAGGGTTCCGCAATTGCTCCGAAAAGAAAGTCATGGAGCTTACCCACACAACAGGCACTCACGCCTACTCCAGCCAGGGAGTCACCCCGGGGGCATACTCACTTTCCACACACATCACACAGCACTCCAGCAACGGAGGATACCCGGGGGCATCCCAACAAATCATTCCCTGCAAGAGAGCTGGCACACAATTCCCAAGGTTGGCCTGACCTTACCCCAAATCCTACAGGGGGTCAAACATACACAGAGCTAGTCGAGGAGCCAAGTCCCGACTACAACACCCCTAGCACAAATCAGGGAACACCTGAGTTTTGGGAAAGTACAGAAACCCACACGAGCCCGAGCACAGAATGGGGTTCAGGGAATGGACAGCCTCCTGACAGGTCTTGGACTGACCTAGGAGGTTCTACAGAGACGCCCAGCAGTGGCTATCACTTCAAGGGGCCTGAGGGTCTACAGCTAGGTAGGACAACCAGGTCACAAAGCAACAGAAGCCCTGGCCTGACGAGCCCGGTGGGCAAGCAAGCAGGCCAGGCATCGGGGCACAGTCCTTGGAAGACACCAGGGCACAATAGAGAGAACAGGCTCACGCCTCCCTCCAGTCAGGGAACTTATGCCAGTAACCCAGAGCTAAGAAGGTCACAGAGAGCAAAGAAATCTCCTAAGTACCTAGAAGATTACATAACATTGCCGGCAAGGCAAAAGCCAGTAAACAGTGGGAGCACTGGGGAGCAAATTGTATAAAAATAAATGTTGTATGTTGGTAGTAGTTTTAGCCCGGGGGAAAGGGGTGTTATGTCCCGAGCCTTGCAAACGGCTCGGGCGTTTGCAGGCAGTCCCGGGCAGGTGCAAAGCTGCCCGGGACTAGACAGGCTGTCGCCAGCGCCGTGCGCATGAGCGGGTGCTGGCGCGGGAAAAGTAACCCATTTACCCGGGAGTTGCCTATATAAGAGGCTGCGAGGCGTTTGGGCGAGGCTGAAGTCATCTTCCTGTAAGCTGAACGCTGAATAAAAGAAACTGAGAATTCCAGCTGCTTCTCGTGTCTATTTTCCCGCCACGGACTCAACAGGAGGGACTTAAAACATTGCTTGCAATTTGGAATGCAATTTGGTTTAAGGAGAGGAGATGGACCCTGGAAGTTTATAGGGCAGGAACAGGGGAGTGCAATATCACCAATTCACATTTTAAAAATATGTTACCTTTTAGGTTTCTTACTGTATATCTACTTGTGTGATGAAATTAAACTGAGTTCACCACATTCTATAGGACCTGATTCGTATCAATGTGTTTTTGTTCAGTTCATTAAACACTACAATTAGGAAGTAAAATTTAATATGAAGATATATGCAGAAGATTTGATTTCAGGTCTAAAGAATGCCAAGTCCAGGATAAGTATACTTTCAAAGTAACTCCTCATCCTTAAAGGAAAGATCAGCTGTAAAGATTATTCTTATTCTATTGCTTGCTTCTCTAGTTTTGTGATATGGGACCTACGTAGAGACAAGGGGAATGGGGTTTATTCAGGGCACACCCTGTGCTCTGTTCATGAAGGATTCATCTAAGCTAATTTAAATTACCTTTAACTTAAACATTCTATCTGGCCTGTAACAGTTGGGCAATAGCTTGCAAAATGTTCTGAATAGCAGCTAGTACTGTACATCATCCAAAATTCTGTACTTGAATTTCTAAATTGGAATCCTGATCCTTGAGAGATGGTTTTAATTTGTGTACAGGGAAAGAAAATTCCCTACTGCTGTGCTTTTGCATCATTCTCTTTCAAAAAAGCCATTTTTCTTCCTGTGTATGGGTCATTTGACATGTATATACAGTTATAACAAGTAACTTTACTGTCCCCAAATTACTATCCTGTTTCTTTTTAATGTCTTTCAGACTATTTTTTACACTGAGTGCCTTAGTAACACTAGGGCAATAGCGCTTGCTTTGTAAATAGAAGTTTAATCATTCAAAACCAAAAGGCACATTTTTTTTCTCTAATTTTATTTTTCTTTCATCTGAGATAGAAAGATTTTATCTTTGGGAACTACAGGTGAAATTATAAAATGGTTTAAAATTCATTTGATCAAATCCAAACTTAGTATAATTAAATAGTATTGATTTCTAAAATGTCCAGCATACCAACTGAACTGTTTCCCAAAATTACCCGATTTTTCTTTCCATATGGAGTGATTTTGAAAAGTGATTTTTCTGGGTTAAATTGACATTTGGATTTAACGGAGAGTTTATTACAAAGTAAAAAGCAGTTGAGAGATTATATGAGATGACAGAATCAAATTGCTTTTACCACCAAATATCTCTTTTTCTATGATTTTTATTTTCTGACTTAAAAATAATAATAATAATAGACCGAATCAGCTTGACCGAAGAATAGCCTGGACAAATCTATAAATAAATAGATGTTATGCCTGGAGGTGTTACTTTCACCGATGGAACCAGGGCTGGAGCGCATAACTTAAGCACACTTATCACTCCTCCCAACCTGGGCATCCGATTCGAATTGCCCCTTAGAGAGAGAGTCATCTCAGAGTACAGTTGAGTAAGAACAAGGAAGGAAGAGTAGCTTCCAGATACCAGTCTGCGCTTGCTGACGAGAGGCGGCATTGGGACAGCGGCCAGACTCCTCCTCCCATCTCCTTCCCCCCCCCCCCGCACTCTTGTGCCTAAAAGAGCTTGGTGGCGCCGGCGAGGGAGCACCGGGCACGCGAGTTCTCACCATGCAGACCCCAAAGCGACGGCGCGGGGCTCAGGGTTGCCCGCGAAGTTCCCCTTCGCCGCCGCTGCTGCTCCTGGTCAGAGCCGTCTGGTTTTGCGCCGCGCTCTCGGTTGCCGCCGGCTCCTTCGAGCTCACCATTCTGCATACCAACGACGTCCACGCCCGCGTGGAGCAAACTAGCCGCGACTCGGGCAAATGCACCGGGCAAGACTGCTACGGGGGCGTCGCGCGCAGAGCCACGAAGATCCGGGAGCTCCGCGCCAAGCATCGCCACGTGCTGCTCCTGGACGCCGGGGATCAGTACCAGGGCACCGTCTGGTTCAACTTCTTCAAAGGGCGCGAAGTGGTGAAGTTCATGAATAGCCTGCGCTACGACGCGATGGTGAGCTGGCGGGAGTGAGGAACGAATGTATCAAGTTGGACTGGATTAGAAGGTTTCCAAGATCCCTTCCAGCTCTGTTCTGTTCTGTTTTCTAGTCTATTCTAAAGTTTGGGAGCAGGCGTTGCAAACTCGTGTGATGGCAAGAATTTAGGATGCAGTTTGTTGACATTGCAGAGCAGGCCTGAAAGGTGACTTCCCTTTGATACGAGTTCCGGCTTGTCCTAAAGAGACCCTTGCAGGTTCTGTAGGACTGCGCCCTTCGCTTTTGTTAGTTGTATCAGCATCTGTCAGTAGGGTCGGTCCTGTCAAAAATAACTGATATTGTAAACTGCCCAGAGTCGCTTGAACGTGACATATAAATTTAATAAACAAACAAATATTTAAAGAAAGAGAAAGAAAGAGAAGGAGAGAAGGGAAGGGAAGGGAAGGGAAGGGAAGGGAAAGAAGGAAGGAAGGAAGGAAGGAAGGAAGGAAGGAAGGAAGGAAGGAAGGAAGGAAGGAAGGAAGGAAGGAAGGAAGGAAGGAATTGTCCTGATAGAAAATCATCCCAGTTTTGGCATTTTATTCAGGCCCAGAGAATTCAAGATTCCTCTGAACTGATTGGTTTCTTAGCTGTAGGAAAAGAGGCTTCTACATTTCCTGCTAATTAGATCTACCATTCATTTGTTTGGCAACCAACTCTGCAAATACTAGCCAGTTGATCTTGAACTTTCATAGCTTTCCAATGTCCTATTGCCCATGAATTTGGTTATTAGAGGATGGGTTTTTGTTTTAAGTCTGAGAGTGAGTAGGAGCTGCTATGAAATGAGATGTGTTGATTAAAAAAAAAGGACTACGGTAAATTGTTATTCAGTTATTTAAAAATTGAAGGGGAAATGCATGGTTCTAATGAATAGAGACATCCAGTAGTCTTAGGGACAGTTAAATATGCCAATGCCAAATTCAGTTTAACAGAATAACAGAGTTGGAAGGGACCTTGGAGATCATCTAGTCCAACCCCTTGCTCAGGCAGGAAACCCTATACCATTTCAGACAAATGGCTGTCCAGTCTCTTCTTAAAAAGTGTTGGAGAGCCCCTACAACTTCTGGAGGCAGGTTGTTCCACTGATTAATTGTTCTAATTGTTGGGAAATTTCTCCTTAGTTCTAGGTTGCTTCTCTCCTTGATTAGTTCCCATCCATTACTTCTTGCCTTCTGGTAGCATTTTCAAGTATTATCATTTTTTTAAAAAAATCAATCCTAATTTTCATATTTTGTGAATTCGGGGAAAAAAAGATCTTGCTCTGTTAAATAGGAGAAGATATTCTATGATGTTATCTTTACTTTTTCAATGTATTCCTTTGAGCCTAATATGTACAGTTTGTTCTCAAAGCTGGGTCAAGAATTACAGCTGAAAAGCAATTCAAGGTGTGCCACATTGGGCACATGGTGTAAATGTGACTTAAATAATAATAATGATAATAATAAAGTTGGAAGGGACCTTGGAGGTCATCTAGTCCAACTCCCTGCTCAGACAGGAAACCTTATACCATTTTGGACAAATGGCTGTCCAGTCTCTTCTTAAAAACTTCCAGTGTTGGAGCATTCACAGCTTCTGGAGGCAGGTTGTTCCACTGGTTAATTGTTCTAACTGTCAGGAAGTTTCTCCTTAGTTCTAGGTTGCTTCTCTCCTTGATTAGTTTCCATCCATTGCTTCTTGTCTTACCTTCAGGTGCTTTGGAGAATAGCTTGACTCTCTCTTTTTTTTGAGGCAGCCCCTGAGATATTGGAACACTGCCATCATGCCCCCCCCTCATCCTTCTCTTCGTTCACTGATTCCTCCCTTCATCCTCCACAAATTTATTTTTATAAGAAAGCTCAACGCAAAGGACAGCAATGTTTCTTTTGCCATTGGTTGGGTATGCTAGGAAAGCACTGCTATGTGATAATGTGTTTAGAGGGATGACTCTTGTTTCAGAACAACAATGCCCAATTCATACATATTTTGCTTGCTCCAGGTAGTACAGACAAGCTTTTTTTTTTTTTTTTTTTTTTAGGAATTGGTGCTGAAGGGATTTTCATGGGAAGATGAGGCCATGATGAGGAAACTGATATTTCCAATACCAATATAACCATTTGTCTGAAATGGTATAGGGCAGGGGTAGGCAACCTTGGCTCTTTTATGACTCATAGACTTCAACTCCCAGAATTCCTGAGCCTGCTTGGCTCAGCTTGGAAATCTCTCCCTTTTCCCTCAGCATGGCTGGCTCAGGAATTCTGGGAGTTGAAGTCCACAAGTCATAAAAGAGCCAAGGTTGCCTACCCTTGGTATAGGGTTTCTTGCCTGAGCAGGGGGTTGAACTAGAAGACCTCCAAGGTCCCTTCCAACTCTGCTATTCTGTTATTTTTTTATCAGGATTGTCTCATGGTCATGCAGAACAGGAGGTCTTCTTGTCATCTACCTTGTTAGCTTCATAACTCTTGATACTGCACGTGGGAGTTTAATACAAAGCTGCATAAATGTTTTATGAATTGAGAGGGTGGTCCAACTAGTGAATCAGGAAACATCTCATCTTACCAGTTCAAAAAACGTGGCTGATGTATAAGCAGTCACGAGGATTCAAGAACATTGTGCTTCATTTCTTCTTCCAAGGATAACACAGACTTTGTAACTGTGTGTCCACATCATCCCCATCCAACTCCAACCTTATTATTATTATTATTATTTATTAAACAAATTTATATAGCCACCCTCCTCATACACAGTGATTCAAGATGGCTTACAACATTAAAAATCCACATTTAAAAACCCATAATTTAAACTCCCCCAGCAACAGCAACAGCAGGCAAGCCACCTGAGTCATTCTGAATGAGGGCCTCAAGCCACCGAGAAAAACGTGTCTTCAAGGCTTTGTGGGGGGGGGGGGGAAGGTGGGGATCTCTGGGAGAGTGAGGTTCCAAAAAGAGAGAGACACCACAGCTACCACCCCTTTCCTAGGTCCCACCAGATGTCCTTCTTTGATAGTTAGGACCTACAATCTGCCCTGCCTTCCTACTCTGGTAGATGAAATTGGGAGAGTGCCTTAGAATAGATAACCTGGCCCCAAGCCATTAGGCCAAAGGGTGGTGCCAACCATGCTATTTGGAAATGCTACAGGGCAAGGAGAAGTTGTGATACACCATTTGCTGCTATGGCAATTTGCTGTGGCCAGACAAGAATGAAGAATGATTGCTCTGCCTCGAGTCTAAATTTCCACCACTTTTTTCAGCTTTACCAGCAGTTTTATCTAAAGACTTACAGGACGCTTTCGAAGATAGCGTATGACGGATTGAAAAAGAGATAGGTGAAATTATTGAAAATAAATTTAGGAAACTGTGTTTCAGAAGTTTGTTGATCATATAGATCGTCTGGATCAGCGTATTGATGTTGCTGTAGAAAGTTCTGAAAAATTGAAAGATCGAGTTGATAAAACAGAAAATAAGGTGGAAATAATTCAGGATGAAATTACTATGTTACAATACAGAAGTATGGAGTTTGCTTTAAGAATAAGGGGAATGCAGGAAAACATTCAAGAGGATTTGAGACAAGTGGTCGTAAAGGACATAGCTTTTATTTTGGAATCTGAGCCTGAAGAAATATTGAGAGAGACGGAAAAAGTTTTTAGGGTTAATTCAAGGGTTGCGAGGCAGAGGAATCTGCCAAGAGATGTGGTTATTTATTTTTCTAGTAGATCACTTTGTAATAAAATTTTACAAGCCTTTTATAAGCAGAGATTTCAAATTGCAGCTCAGGATGTTATACTTTTGAAAGAACTACCTTCAAGAATTCTTAAAGTAAAAAAGCATTTTGTTTTTCTGGCTGATGAGCTTAAGAGGCAACAGGTCCGGTTCAGATGGGAAATACCAGTTGGAATAGCGGTGAATTATGCGGGGATACATTATAGACTTGATACAATTTCAAAAGCGAAAGATTTTTACACTTTTGTTTTGAAGGCGGGCTTTTCATTACCCACAGCTGAGATATTAGAAGAAAAGTTGGAAGAGCAACCGATTGAAGAAGATATGCAGGTTAAACCTCTGCAACAATCTTTCTTGACAGAAGATTCATTAAAGAAATTGAGTATGACTCGTGTAGCTTTCAGAAGCAAAATAAAGGCGGGCTCTTCATTACCCACAGCTGAGACATCAGAAGAAAAGTTGGAAGAGCAGCCGATTGAAGAAGATATGCAGGTTGAACTTTTGCAGCAGTCCTCCTTAACAGAAGATTCATTAAAGAAATTGAGTATGACTCATGCAGCTTTCAGAAGTAAAATAAAGGAACAGCAGAAAGTTCTCCGCCATTTTCTATGCGCTAGACAATAGAAGGAAAAGCTGGAATATCAGCCGGCTAGCTAGCCTTTTTGGGGGGGGGGGGAATTATAAAGAGTTTTGTTAAATCTTTGTTATTTAGGGGAAAGTTTAAAAGTTTAAAATTATGATTTCTGTTTGGGAGAAGACTTGATAGGTTTTAATTTAGTGATATAATATTTGGGAGTACTTATTATAATTTTAATAAACGTATAAAGATAATTACGATATATTATGATATAATAAAAGTGTATAAGAAGCTGATAGGTTTTGATTTAGGAGAAAAGGTTAAATTTATGATTAATAAATTTACTTGGGTCTGGGGGGGGAAGAGTTAAGAGCCAAGTTTATATTGTTTAAAAGAAATATACATCTTGGTGTGGAGAAGCTGGATAAATTATATGAAGAATAAATATGGGATTTAATGGATAAATTATGATTAGAGTAGATATGATTAAAAGTATCGTTTTGATTATGAATAATTTTTGGTTTAAATTTGGAATTGTTTAATTTGCTTTGTATTTGATTTTTATAGTTGATTATGAATAATTTTTGGTTTAAATTTTTTAATTTGTTTGAATTTGTTGTTTAAATTTGTTTCGTATCTGAGTTAAAGTAAGTTATTGATTTTGTTATTTGTATAGTTGGATAGGTTTAGTTAGATTCAGTTTGTATTAGTTAAAGTTAAGTAGATTTTGTTTAATATGTTTGAAAACCCTGTGCCAAGCTCTGGGAAGTGGGGGGGAGGGGGGGCTGGGGGTGGGTGTTCTGGGGAGTGGGGGGAGGGGGGGTGGGGGTGGGTGGGTAAGTAGGTTAGACAATAGGATTAAAGTAAGATAATAGATGGGACAACTTATGAGAGAGATGTTGCTTGGGCATTTCCCTGGCACTGTATCCGAAGAGGGATGAGAGTGGAGGAGAAAGGTTAGGGAAGAAGTAGGGTGGTGAGAGGAGAGGGGGAGGGGAGAGAGAGGTGAGGGGAGGTGAGAAAGAGGAGGGAAGTAAGGGAGAGTGTTAGAGAGGGCGGATGCAGTTTGGGGGGGTGGGCAAGCAACACCTATGTGTATTTATTTTATTTTGTCAAATGTGAAATTTTTTCTTTTTTGTTTATGTAATTGATAAATGAAAAATAAAAATTTTTTTAGAAAAAAAAAGAATGATTGCTCTGCCAATATCGTAAGGAACAAATGCTGCTTTAGCTGGTAGTGGAACATTGTTATCCGCATCACTTGATTTATGCAGCAATGGTTCAGTCTCTTTTACAGTGAGTGAGTGACTGAAAGATAGATTTACAGAGAAGCTTACATTCTGGGAAATGACGGGTAATCCTCAACTTACAACCACAATTGAGGCCAAAATGTATGTTGCTGAGACATTTGTTACGTGAGTTTTGCCCCATTTTATGACCTTTCCTGCCACAGTTGTTAAGTGAATCACTGCAGTTGTTAAATTAGTAAAACAATTGTTAAGTGAATCTGGCTTCCCCATCGACTTTGCTTGTCAGACGGTCGTAAAAAGTATAATCACGTGACCCTGGGACACTACAATGGTCAATAAATATGAGTCAGCTGCCAAGTGGCTGAATTTTGATCACATGACCATGGGGATGTTGCGACGGTCATAAGTGTGAAAAATGGTCATAAGCCACTTTTTTCAGCGTCGTAATTTTGAACGGTCACTAAATGAATTGTTGTAAGTTGAGGACTACCTGTACAGAAAACTGTTTGCATAGAAATTGATAAAATCTTATTGAGGACTTATCTAATCAATATATTTCCAAATGTTATCCTTACCTGGCTCGGGGAAAAACACCCCTATGAGATGGATAAAAGTACTCGTGTGGGTTTGTATGATAAGGATGGCTTCACCATTTTTGTGGTTGAACAAGTGGTCAATTGGTGTTGACTTTTCTGAAGTCCTTGAAGTCATATCGGGTAAATAAAGGGCTTGGATAAAATTATCCAATTTAAAATCATGAGCTTTGACATGGACTGGAATTTGAGGAACATACCATAGCAGGCTTCTTCCAGATATAATGGGGTAATAAAGCCCATCCATGTTGGAATAGCTTCTTTATTCTATTCTATTCTATTCTATTCTATTCTATTCTATTCTTTACAGTCTTTGATTCCTGGCCTGAAAAATTTCCAGGCGATTGATTTGAAGTAGAAATAGAATATTATAATGTAGACTTTATGGCTCAATTATGAAATATAATAATGACCTTTGAACAAGCATATGACCTTTGAGAATATTCAACTAATAGAAAACTGAGAAAGGGGGGAACTTTAAAACATTATCTGCTGTTCATTATCTAAATTGGAACAATTTAAATGCTGTTTTTGCATACTTGATCTTTGAAATAGGGAAAATCCAGAATTAATGTTTATTTAATTTCCCCAATATTCTCTTTTATTCTGATTTGTTAGAAGTTTTCATTTATAATCAATAGTGAGAGGACTCCAGGCTTCTTCACTAAGACATGCCTCTGTTATCTTTATTTTATTTTAATACAATCAGTAGGCTGTTCAAAGGAAAAGTAGAAAGAAAGAAAGAAAGAAAAAACGAGGACAGTCTGCTAAATCCTTAAGGGTTTTGAAAACACACTTTGGTTAATAAATGTAGTTACTCATTGGCTTTACATGAAGAAAATAATTCACATAAGCAGGTGTGGGTATTGTTGGTATTCATTGAAATAGATAGGAAAGTCTTTGTAGAGATAACATTTGGATTTAACTTGTTAATGATTTGATGAAGCTGATTTATATGTTTTAGCAATGTTTAATTTCTTCTTTGCTTACTATTTTTACCTCTTTTGCAAACTTTATAACATTGTTTATCTGAAAAAAAGTAATGTGATTGGTATGTATATGTTATAATTATTAATTCTAATTAATTATATTTTCCCTTTCTGTTTGGATATTTATTTTCTCTCTAGGCTCTAGGAAATCATGAATTTGATAATGGTTTGGCTGGATTATTGGATCCCCTCCTTAAACATGCAAATTTTCCTATACTGAGTGCAAACATTAGACCAAAAGGATCTATAGCAAGTAATATCTCAGGGTACATCCTTCCTTATAAAATAATAAATGTTGGTTCAGAAAAAGTGGGAATTATTGGCTATACCACAAAGGAGACACCTGTTCTTTCAAATCCAGGTACACATTTTTTCATGCTTGTATAAAAAATTACATAAATTATATAACTAGATGTACTTAATTGTGACTGCATAATTCCTGCCATATTTTATTTCTTTTCTAGCATGAAATTGGGACTGTAATGTCTTTCACAGTTATAAGAGAAAAAGTTAACTGCTAACTAGGTGCTGAGTTTTATATAGAATATAAATCTGATATAGCTCCTGCTCTCTTTTATGTTACTATAACATGGATTGAGGTTAAGAAAATTAGTGATTTACTGCAGATTGGGAAGAGGATGCTGGCTGATGATAAGTTGAAGTGAAGCAAGTTTAGGAAAAGCTCATCTAGAAGAATGAAAAATTGTTGAAGGAAAGAGTTGGTTTGAAGACAAGAAGAGAACATGCAAGTTGAGCCATAATTTTCAGAATATTTGCAGTTCGACCCTTTCTCAAATATATTTTTATATATTTTGAAGTCACAGATTTCATCATTTTAATAATTGTTATTCTAAGATGTTATGGCACACAAAAATATTCTACAGCACAATCCTCTTTGTACACTTATTTTCCTACACGATACCAACTTTCCCATTAGTTCAACCAGACATACATGAGACTGTATTAATGTTAAAATAATATTATGATGATATATTATTATAAGAAAAACCATCTTGATTTTGTCAATATTCAGGAGAACATAGTCAGCTTAATGTCTATTCTGGCAAACTGGTTGGAGGAATAACCAAATAAAAACAAGCCCTCCTAAAGGAAAATCAGCATGGATTCCACAAACATAAAGACTTTCTCACCAACCATTTAGAATTTATTGAGAAGTTAGTAGATAGATACATGGACATACAATAGCTAACTCAATCATAATGTATTTGGGGATTTTGAAAAAAGTTTTTGATAATTGCTCATCAAAGGCTAAGGGTGTCAGAGTGGGGTAGGGTGAAAGATTTATGTCCATCATTAGGAAAAGAAATATAAAAATTAAAACACTGATATTATCATGCTTTTGTACCAATCTATGGTATCTCTGTACTGGGCAAATTTGTAGGGTTCTGGTTTCTAGATCTGAAAAAAAGGTATAATAGAATTGAAAAAGATACAGAACAGGGTTATGAAAGTAATTAGGGCTTAAAAACCTTCCTTACAAGAAAATGTTAGTCTCTTTAGGTTGGAAAAAAAAACTATTGTAGGTAGTGATGTTTGAAGTGTAGAAAAGTTTGCATGGCACGGAAAAAAGAACAGGGAGAAGTTTTTCTCCTTTTCCCAAATGCTAAGACCATGGAGAATCAATGAAGCTGTTTAGAAGGAGATTTATTATAAACAAAAAGAGGCAGTTGCTCCCACAGGAGACAAGAAACCTCTGGAATTTATTAAGACAGACACTAACTTGAATGGCTTTAGAAGGGATTGGATAAATTCATCATCTGTCAAGATTCTATATAACTCTGGGTTGGGGCAGCATGTTTCCAAATACCAGTTTCAAGGACATGGGTCTCCCCATGTGTGATGGCGGAGCCACCATATAAGGCCACTGTGAGGGAAAAGAATGCTTCTCTGCGATGGGCTTTGGCCTGATCTAGGGCAGGGGTCAACTATGCTGGCTCAGGAATTCTGGGAGTTGAAGTCCACGAGTCATAAAAGAGCCAAGGTTGCCTACCCCTGATCTAGAGCTATTCTCAAGATTTTCATAGGTTAGAGAAAGAATCACTTGATGGATTTTCCTCCATAATGTTGGATGTTCCTTAATATGACAAGCCAGAACATGTTGCTATATTTCATGATTTCTGATTGTGAAGAATGTTAAATCATTCCCAAAAAATAGGATCCTCTGCTGTCAGATAATCTAATACAAACCCTTAATCATAACTACGATGACATACAATAGAGAATGAACTCGGACTCTATTGTATGAATATTCCGTTGAACAAATGGAACATACAGCAAAATGTTTTAGGGATCTGTATTATTCCATATTCTAGCTTTTCATTCTTTCAGAATACTTTGATCCATTCCTTCTTCTCTTGACTTCCCGTTTTTCCCATATCTGTCAATCAGCATTCCTTGTCCATTGAGTGCATTTAGTCCTCACCAAGCATTTTTCCGGGATTGCAAAGCTATTTCATGCTTCTCCAAATATGTGGATGTGTTTCAGCAGGATAAGAAACTTAGAAAAAGCAGGATTTCAGGTCATATGAAGAGATCTAAACACGCACAATTCTATATGTGTAGCATTTTGCAGACATCAATTTCAATATCCATAGATTTTTCCAGTGCTTTTTTTGTAAAAAAAAAAAAAAGGTGCTGGAACTCACACACGTCATACAACCCGCCTTGCCTACCCTACAAGGTTCCATCCAAACAAGGTGCTGGAACTCCGTTCTGGGCGTTCTATGACAAAAAAAGCCCTGGATTTTTCTATAGTGATTCCACATCCTCTGTCCTAAATCTATCATCTGTAGATAAGCAGTAGTAGGTTAATTTAAACAGGACCTTGTGAAGCACTGCTAATGGCAAAAGAACTATATAGTGAGTGAGATTCCCAAGGATTCAACTGAACTCTGCTAATGCAATGAGAGATTCTCATGGGTTCGTATGTCCCACCCCATTACAGACCCATACTTCTTTCCCAAACACTGATTCTGAAGATCAACTGACCCAGCATAAGGACATTTGGTAGTGAAGAGAAAAAACAGCAAAAAAAAAAAAAGTTAAAGGATTTGGCAGGAGCCCATTTTACAAATAAACTGGGTTTTCAGTTTGTGCAAGAAGATGAGCAGCTATATAAATGTTGTAAATAAATAAGTAAATAAATATCTTTAGATCCAAGCAATCATTTTCATAAAATATACTTTCTTTTTCTTCGTTACTACAAGTACTTCTTCCAGATTGGCACATGAAGTCTTAATTCTTATTCACTGGAATTTCATGCACATTGATCTGACATGGATATTCACAAAGATTAATCATTTAACTAAGATAATTAAAAGAGTCAAATAATTCCCAGAGCCCTAAGTAAAATCCTTGGCATAGACTGGGATCTGCTGATTCACCCACTTGTTGAAATAAAACACATCTTGTTTTTCTCAAAGAAAGGAAAGAGCATGAGCTCATTGTGTTCAGGCAGCCCAAGATATTTTAAAGAGTCCCAAATGTACAACATGGTCTATGATTACAGATTAAAAACATCAGGCTGAGAATTTGGTGTTTACTGTCAGCTCAAAGGAAATGCTTTGTTTTATATGAGAAAGTTGGCTAAATGGTCTTGGTTCCAGTATCAACAGTATGATTGGCTGTAATCTTTTGCTTTCCCAATGCTGGAACATCATTTCAAACATAAATTGTTGGGGTAGGGATAACTACAATATTAAATAAATTTAGTACTAGAAACTATAAGATGCAACATTTTCAGTCTTGTTTCTAGTCCCTTTGTGTTGATAATTGAAGGTACCGTATATTCTGGCGTATAGGGTGACCCGGCGTATAAGACGACCCCCGAGTTCGACGCCGGGTCGCAAGACGATCGACGGTGAGTTGCGTGCCTAGAAAGTCGTCTTATACGCCGGAAACTACCGGTATTTCCGGCGTATAAGACGATCGACGCCGAGTCACATGCCTAGAAAGTCGTCTTATACGCCAGAAACTACCTTATTTCTGGCGTATAAGACAACTCGGCATATAAGACGACCCCCGAGTTCGGAGGCTGTTTCAACGCTCTCAAAAGTCGTCTTATACGCCGGAATATACGGTAGTATTTAAAGAAGTAGAGAAAGTAAACATAGTACAGGTAATCCTCGACTTGCAACAGTTCATTTAGTGACCATTCAAAGTTACAACGGCACTGGACTATTGCAGCATCCTCATGGTTACATGATCAAAATTCAGACGCTTGGCACCTGGTTCATATTTATGACCGTTGTAGTATCCCGGGGTCATGCGATCACCTCTTGCGACTTTCCGACAGTCATAGTCAATGGGGGAAGCTGGATTCACTTAACAACCTTGTTACTAACTTAACAATGGCAGCAATTCACTTAACAGCTGTGGCAAGAAAGGTCGTAACATGGGACAAGATTCACTTAACAACCGTCTCACTTAGCAACATAAATTTTGGACTCAGTTGTCGCAAGTCGAGGACTGCCTGCATTCTTGACTCGGAAGAAATATTATTTTGTGTAATTACACTATTTACTAGTTACTATACTCTTTCGGGCTACGTAGACTGTTTCAGCCCAGCATCAATAAGACGTATTGTGTAATAACTTGGAGATGAATTGCCTGTGCTTTTGGAGCTGAAATGGTTTTCCAAATAATTTCCATTCTTGAAAACTATAATTAAAAATAAAATGACAGGATATATTTAAGACTACCGTAGCCATAATAACATTCAGTTACTGTATTTATGACTTCAAGTCAGTTCTTGACTACTGGTGGCTGGGTGGACTAGCCCCCGCAGTTTTCTTGGCAAGGTTTTTCAAGACTAGTTTGAAGTTGTCTCCTTCCTAGGACTGAGAGTGAGTCACTGGCTCAGGGTCACCCAGCGAGTTTTGTATTAAGGTGGGACTAGAACTCACAATCTCCCAGTTTCTGGCTCGGTGCCTTAACCACTACACCAGATTGGTTCTCACTCTATAACTTGAGTTTCATACAGCCCTGCTATTGGTACCCCTCTTACTTGTAGTACAGGTAGTCCTCAACTTACAACAGTTGAATTAGTGATATTCAAAGTTACAACGGCACTGAAAAAGTAACTTATGACTGTTTTTCACACTTATGTTTTTCACACTTATCTTCTCCAGTTCTTAGACGAGAAAGAACTGGAGAAGATAACAAAATACAAAGACCTACAAAGAGAAATAGAAAGACTGCGGCAAAAGCAAGCAAGGGTAGTACTAATAGTCATAGGCTCCTTGGGTGCAATCCCAAAACAACTGGAGCACCACTTGAACACCATTGGCATTGACAAATTCGCTATTAGTCAATTGCAAAAGGCGGCCTTATTAGGAACTGCTTCCATCCTGCGACGATACCTGTACTACCATCAAACATCCACATCTGCCTATCCCAGGTCCTGGGTAAGGATTCGATAGGTAGACAAAATGCCAAATCCAGTCTGAACATCTGGCTGACTGTGCGATGATCCATAATACCAGAGTCGAAGAAAAAGAACTGGAAAAAATTACGAAATATCGCGACCTGGTCATCAAAACTGCGCGATTATGGATGAAACGTCTAACAGTGATACCCATTGTCATTGAGGCACTGGGAACTATGTCCAAAAACTTTCATATATTTCAATATTTCAAAAATATTTCAAGAAACTGCAGCTTTCTGCAATAACTCCAGCAATACTACAAAAAACTGCACTACTCAGAAAATCTTACATTTTAACGAGGTACCTGATTGATACCTAGGATGTTGGCAGCAACCTGTGTCAACCATCACCGCCAGTCAATTTGAATGTTCAGTTGACTGAGGTTCACGTCTAATGAATACTATACTACTACTACTACTACTACTACTACTACTACTACTACTACTAATAGTTGGAAGGGACCTTGGAGGTCATCTAATCCAACCTCTGCTCAGGCAGGAAACCCTATTATTCTGGACCATATAGCTCTATGGACCATATAGCTCTACGTAATCTTAACTAGACAGCAGGTATCAATGTGTTGGAGTGTCTGGCAGTTATTGGGTTAAATGCTACGTATGTTGATGGGTCAGTGGGAGGAGTCTCAAAGCTCATTGGGAGACTTCCTGGACACAAGCCACATGGGAATCTCTTTGTCTGTAAGAAGCAGGGGCCATGGAAGGTCACACAATGAGCCTGAGTCGTTATAAAGATGGTATGAAGAGCAATATTCTCTTACCTAAAGGGATGATCTAAAAGATGGACAAAGATGTATTTTCAGGAGTATCAACCACAGCGTGAAGGCAAGTAATCTTTCTCATTAAAATATATTTTGTTTATTATAAGATCGTTTCTTTTGAGTTAACTATCTGACTAGATTTAAAAGAAGGCACTTTAGATTTGAGTCAGAATACCTATAGCATTTCAGACAAACGGCTGTCCAATCTATTCTTAAAAACTTCCAGTGTTGGAGTATTCACAGCTTCTGGAGGCAGGTTGTTCCACTGATTAATTGTACCAACTGTCAGGAAGTTTCTCCTTAGTTTTAGGTTGCTTCTCTCTTTGGTCAGTTTCCATCCGTTGCTTCTTGTCTTGCCTTCAGGTGCTTTGGAGGATAGCTTGACTCCCTCTTCTTTGTGGTAACCCCTGAATATTGGAAGACTGCTATCATGTCACCCCTAGTCCTTTTCTTCATTAAACTAGACATACCCAATTCCAGCAACCATTCCTTATATTTTAGCTCCAGTCCCCTAATCATCTTTGTGGCTCTTCTCTGTTCTCTTTCTAGAGTCTCAACATCTTTTTTATGTCATGGTAACCAAAACTGGATGCAGTATTCCAAGTGTGGCCTTACCAAGGCATTGTAAAGTGGTATTAACACTTCACATGATCTTGATTCTATCCCTCTGTTAATGCAGCCTAGCACTGTGTTGGCTTTTTTGGCAGCTGCAGCACACTGCTGGCTCATCTTTAAGTGATTGTCCACTAGGACTCCGAGATCCCTCTCACAGTTACTACTATTGCACAAGGAACCACCTATATTATACCTGTGCATTTGGGTTTTCTTGTCTAAATATAGAACCTTCAGCATTGAATTTCATTTTGTTAGATAGCACCCACTGTTCAAGTCTGTCAAGAGCCTTCTGTATCTTAAGCCTGTCTTCTGGAATGTTGGCTATTCCTGCCAGCTTGGTGTCGTCTGCAAATTTTATGAGTTCCCCATCTATCCCCTCATCCAGATCATTGATGAAGATGTTGAAAAGCATTGGGCCCAGAACAGAGCCCTGGGGCAACCCATTACACAGTTTCCTCCATGTAGATGCAGTTCCATTAAGGATCACATGCTGAGTATGGCTGGTCAGCCAGCTACAAATCCATCTGGTGGTGATGCTGTCTAACTCACATTTTTCTATCTTATCTAGTAGTAGGTTGTGATCTACTTTGTCAAATGCCTTATTGAAGTCCAAGTAGATTATATCCACAGCATTCCTCTGGTCCACTAATTTTGTCACTTGGTCAAAGAATGCAATAAGATTGGTTTAGCATGATCTGTTTTTGACAAACCCATGTTGGCTTTTGGTAATGACTTTGTTTGCCTCTAGGTGTTCACTGATTCGTTATTTGATTATCTTTTCCAGAATCTTCCCAAGTATTGAGGTCAGGCTGATGGGTCTGTAGTTTCCTGAATCCCCTTTTCCCCTTTTTTGAAGATGGGAACTATATCAGCTCTTTTCCAGTCCTCTGGTAGTTCCCCAGTGCTCCAGGATCTTTGAAAAATATAGTTCAGTAGTTCTGAGATCACATCTGCCAGTTCTTGAGAACCTTGCGGTATAGGCCATCTGGTCCTAGTGATTTGAACTCGTCTAGGCTGGACAGGTGCTTACTTACCATTTTCTTGCCTATCTTAAAATGTTTCTAATCTATTTTTATGGTACTATTTTTGATAGGTTGGACTGTTTTTTCCCTTTTTGTAAAGACAGATGCAAAAAATGAGTTAAATAGTTCTGCTTTCTCCTGTTGCTTGTCACCTTCTTGCCACTTTCCCCCACTAATGGACCAATCATTTCCTTAACTTTTTTCTTGTTTTTTACATGTTGAAAGAAGCTTTTTTTGTTATTTTTCACTTTGGTCGCAAGCCTTAGTTCATTCTGAGCCTTAGCTTTCCTCACTTCATCTTTGCAGGCTCAGACTATTTGCTGATATTCTGCTTTAGTTATGTGCCCCTTTTTCCACTTTTTATCTTTTAATTTATCAGAGAGTTCTTTATGCCACCATGTTAGTTTCTTTTGAGAGCTGTTATTTTTCTTCTTTATTGGTATTGTGCTAGACTGAGCTTTTATTATCTCACTTTTCAAAATTTCCCAAGCTTCTTGAGTTGTTTTCCCCTTGAGGATTCTCATCCATGAAATTCTTCCGAAGCTCTCTCTAAGTTTATTGAAATTAGCTCTCTTAAAATCCAAGGCTCTAGTTTGACTGTGTTCTATTGCTTATGCTTCCATAATATTGAATTCCAATATTGCATGATCACTTCCCCCCAAGGTTCCTCTGGCTTCAACACCTTCTATCATTTCATCTCTGTTAGTGAGGATTAGATCCAATATGGCTAATCCCCTAGTTTCCTTCTCTACATTTTAGGAGACAAAGTTGTCTGCTAGATTTGTCAGGAATCTGTTTGATCTTCCACTTGGTGCAGAGTTTGTCTCCCAGTTGATGTCAGAGTAATTAAAGTTCACCATTACTATTGTGATGTGCTTCCTACATACCTTAATTAGCTGACTAGCAAAAAGTTCATCTATTTCCTCTGTTTGGTTGAGTGGCCTATAGTATAGACCTATGACAATGTCATTCCCCCTCCCCTACTTTTATATTGACCCAAATGCATTCAAGACAGTTTTCATCATTGTTGTGCTCTATTTCTGTAGAGATGTAGTTATTTCTTATATAGAAAGCAACTCCACCTCCTCTTTTATTTGGTCTGTTTCTTTTTAAATAATTTAAATCCCTCTAGCTGTGTGTTCCATTTGTGGGTTTCATCCCACGTTTCCATAATGGCAACAATATCATACCTGCCCTCATTTACCTGAATTTCTAGTTCACCCTGTTTACTGTTCATACTTTGTGCATTGGTGTATAGACATTTGAGTCCTTTGTGACTGACCCTGTGTTTAATTTCTACATAACCTGTGTGGTGCCTGAATTCTCCTATTTTTTTACCACCTGTTGGTTAGTGCACTTTGTGTGGGACTCGCTATTAAAAGCTTGATTTTGCTTGACAGCAAGGTTGATATTCTTGTCCACATAATTAATCATAATTAAACCTATACCTGAATTTCCCTGCATGTATTCATCAATTCTACTTTATAAAATGTGACCATTTTCATCAAATGCAAGATAGGACCTCTAATCTAGAGACATTTTTGCAAGCCATGCAAGCCACCATATTGTTCACCACGTTTGTTCCATTAAGGAGGTACATGTGATGTACTACAGATTCATTTAAAGTTGATGTTTTCAAAAAGCACGCAGAAATTAATTTCCCATTGTCTCACATAATTTAAATATTGGTAATGGCATCACCTTATAGGAAAATACTTGGCTGCCAGCTGTTACAAAATCAGGTTTAAGCTAAACAGTTGCGATATACAAAGACAAAAACCTATCATTTTATGGGAGAGCACATATCCCCCTCCCGTTTAAGACTCTTGCCAAGTCAGTCCATGGGACTCTCCACTTCATCATTTTGTTTTGCCGAAAGGTCAGTCATATATGAATGCTCACAGAAAAAACACGAGATTAGATCTCACTTGTTTTATTTATACAGCTGCCCATCTCACACAAATGATTCTGAGTGGTTTACAAGATTAAAACCAACAATCTTACCAAACGATTGTTAACACCCAAAGAAACAATTGATCTCACTTATCATCCACAGCACTCTTCCTTCCTGCTAGTTTTAAGGTTGGCTGCCTTTGAACCTAGAGGGGGTAAACACTCATGAAGACTAACAGGCATTGAAAATCTGATTCTAATGAATGTATCTAGTTCTCTTTTAACATGGGTGGCCATTGACAAATCTGAAGACATTAAATGCTATAATTTTAACTATAGATGACATTCAACCATATTAAACATCTGAGACACTCTCCTCTTAAATTTACAAAACAATTCCAAGACGTGATGTTTACCTTGTTTGAAAGGAACTTCTTAAAAAATGAAGTACTAAGTGTAGCATAGATTTTATTGCTGGAATAGGGATTTTCATTGGTAAAACATGCTTTCTGAGTAAATAATGCAATAACAATATATATTTCCTCTTCTGGATTTTCAGGACCATATTTAGAGTTTCGAGATGAAGTTGAAGAATTGCAGAATCACGCAAACAAACTTACCACATTGGGTGTCAACAAAATCATTGCACTTGGTCACTCTGGTTTTTCTGAGGACCAACGCATTGCTCGGAAAGTTAAAGGTGTGGATGTTGTGGTTGGGGGACATACGAACACATTTCTTTATACAGGTATGTTATTCCTTCACAAAATAGGATTTTTATATAACTTAGCAATTAGAGTGCCAAGTGTTTTACCAACCACCTAAGGAAGTCAGTATGTATTTAAATGATCTGTATAAATATCACTTGCTTATATAAATAGAAAAGTTTGGACAACTATAATCCTAAGTAAATTTACTAATAAATCTGGTATGAATCCCTCCTTTCTATTGGTTTGAGTAGTATATAGAGAGAAAGATCATGAGATATATAAGGGCATATTTTATAAATTCAGCTTGGTGTATAGTTTACTTTTAAGTTTGTTAGGCATTAGAGCTTTAATATGGTCTCAGGAAGTTCATTGGTTTTAGTTTGCTAAGGGATACCAAAATGTTGGAACTTGGCCTAATATTCCTTGCTTTTTCTGTCTTCCCTTAATTTTTTTTCTTGTATTCATGTCTTATCTTTGTTCTAGAATATATTTGTCAATATAAATTTCCTCTTCTGTTTGTTTCCCCCTGCTACAATGTTACACCTCTTGATAGAAATGCTCAGTGTGTGTGGCAAACTTTTCTGCATCTGAAACGTTTAAGGGTTCTGAAGGAGAACAGGTAGTTCTTGACTTGACCATATGTTTCATGATCATTCAAAGTTATTATAATAGTGCTCAAAAATGTGATTTATGAACACTCTTCACACTTCACAACAGTTGCAGAGTCACTGAGGTGACATGATCTAGGTTCGGGTGTTGGCAGACCCTGCTGTTCCACCAGGTGTGGGGTTAGGGCAAGAGCAGGGTGGGATGAAAGTGTGGGCACATGCATGAAGAGTGGATGGGTGGCAGTTTTATTCTATTTCTAGCTTTATTTATACTGGTTTCATACTGTTTTTTTTTTTTTTTTGCTATATTATTCTCTGTAAGCCACCTGGAGTTGTTTTTAAGATGGGCAGCTATAACACACATGTGAACATGCTAATGTCTTACTTTATATGTACGCAGCTTGTTTAGCAAATTTGGCCTGTGGAATAGTCACTTCCTTGTGGTTTTACTTGGCTCTTGCCATTGTCTGGAATTGAGCCTGGCCTCTGGTTTCTCCCAGTTGAAACATATTATTTATATACTCCAAAATTGCTGACTTTTCTAGAAAACCCAGCTACTAAAATATCCACTTATCTTTTATCACAGAAACTGATGTCCATTAATGCAGACAACTTCATCTGAGTATATCTTAGAACCTATTTCAATAATCTGAGTTGGATTTTCTTTTTTGAAAGGTAGCTGAATAACAGCATCATTTACTCTTTGAGGTTTTTTTTTTGTGCTATTCATAAATGCCTTCTGGAGCTGTCGAAAAGTGTAGTTTTGTGGCAAATAGGAATGTTTGTCCCAGGAGGCAGAAAGAAGCATTCATGATAGGAAGTGGCTGGCTGGCTGGCTGACTAGAGAGGAAATTAAAAAAAAAATGTTGTCAGAAGGTTTTTCCAGGACACTCATCAGTGTTTTGATAATTCTTTCAGCTTGGATAAATACTTCAGGCTGAAATATTTGTTGATTTATTTTTCAGTCTCAAAATAATCTAGCACCTTTAGAAAATACAATAAAACCGTTGGTGATCAGTTATATGTAGGTGTGGTATCGCTGAATAAGGCACATTAAAGGCCAATGGCAGCTAAAGAACTGGCAGCTGTGATTTCTCATTTTTGTGTTTATACATAATAATCTGGTTTGCATGTTCAATGTACATGTACACTGAGAGTTTCTGCACCTGAGACAAATTCCTTGGGTTTCCAATTACATGTAGCCAAATAAAGAATTCTATTCTATTCTATTCTATTCTATTCTACTCTACTCTACTCTACTCTACTCTACTCTACTCTACTCTACTCTATTTTGTTTTGGAATATTGTTTTGGAACATGGAGGAAATCTTATTTCCTCCATGTTCCAGTTTTTCAAAGTCAGGATCCAAAACATAAGACTACATATTCTGTTTCTGCATGAAGATTTTTCAGTATTGATTTCCTCCAGCTACTCTTTTACTTCCAAGGATCAGGAATGTAATGTGGAATGTGACATGGTTCAGGAGGATTCCTTTTGGCCTTGCCTTTAAGGTTCCTAAAATGGCTCAAGAGCTTCAAAATACAAATGGATATAAAGCCTCGGGTGAGGCAGTAATCTGGATCTGAGAGGAAAAGAGAAGAGATGATTAAGAGCATGTGTCGGCCCAGATCTGGAATATGCCATTATGTTCCTAAATCACCGACTTCTTTCTTCTCGGATCTCATTACAGCCACGGAGCTGCTTAAAGGATTTACTGCCAGGAATTCTTAAGCACTGCTGTACACCTTAAACCATTTTTCCTCCTAATAAATAAACTCTTCAGTCTTAGTGCCAGTCAACAACTAGGATTACTAATAGAAATTATGTTTTTAGGTAAAGAGTTGGCAAGCAAAGGAGAAGTTGTAATGTCAGGAGACAAAAGACAGATACACCAGCGCAGCTGGAAGAGGGACTAATTTACTCATGCTTGCTCTTTAAGGCTCTCAGAGATAGGGCTTTAAAGCAAATGATTCTTTTGATCCCATTCGATTCTTCCACATTCACTATAATCAAGTTATATTGCCCAATAAAAGTGATAGGCTGCCTGGCAGTAGCAGTTTATGCCTCATGGCCTCAACAGATGAGTCCGGATTGCTAGCCCCAACTGAGGAAGCTGAGTCAGTCCTTCTCCTTTCCCAGAAGTGACCTCCTTGATTTTCCAGCTGTCATGGTCAGCTGGAAAGCATGAGGGACGCTCCACCAGAGGTAGTTCTCCACCAGAGGTAGAAGATGGCTTTGAAAGGTTGGCTTGAACCAGTCTTCCCCTTTCACTTTCTCTCAGTCCTCAGCTTGGGCTTTCTCTTTACCAGACAAATGGCAATACAAATAGCCCTTGACTTACAACCACAACTGGGAGCAGAATTTCCCTTGGGAAGCAAGGGGGTTGCTATAGGAGTCACACCCGATTTTATGACCATTTTGCCAAGGTTGTTAAGCAAATCACTGCAGCTGTTAAGTGAATCGTGTCATCATTAAGCGAATCCAGCTTCCCCCATTGACTTCGCTTGTTGGAGGCTAGTTGGGATGATCACAAATGGCGATCACATGACCCCAGGATCTGTAATAATTGTAAGTACATGCCAGTTGCCAAACATTGGAATTTGGATCACATGACCATAGGAATGCTACAATGAACTTAAGTCTGGAGGACTGGTCCTAAACTACTTTTTTCAGTACTATCAAAACTTTGCTAAACAAATGATTGTAAGTTGAGGACTAGCTGTTAGCTAGTCATACTATGTCATTTGTTTTTAAAAAATATGAGCACCTATACACCTGGCTGAATTCTCAAAATTGTTTTTTATTTCAGTTGAACCTTTAATATGACACAATATTGTGCCAGAATTGAATCTGCCCATCCAGTCTCTCATTCAGAGTTTATTGCCGTGGGGGGAGGGGCGGGCTCTTGTTGGATCTGGTGACAGGCTTTCCTGGTGGTGGCCCCCTTTCTAGGAACAATCTTCCTGCAGACAGATTGTCCTCCTGGCATTTCATAAATAAGCCAAAGCGATGGTGCTTCACCTTCAATTTGACTTTTAGGTTTGTTTAAGCTATTATGTGTCTGTGAGGCTTTCAGCAATTTATTTAGGTTTTTAATAGGTAGGTTGTAGGTTTGTGTATGTGTGTCTCACCTAGCATCCTTCCTGCTAAGGATGGGCTATATAGATATTATAAATAAATAAGCAAGCATTCCAACAGCGTGATTTTCCAAAGTAGAGGCACTCTACTTTGCACAGAAAAAAAATCCCTCAATAACACTGACGTGATTCAAGGAAGTGGGGGAAATCCACTTGAGAAATAAATGATCTGTGCTTTGCTCTGCTTTTTACTCCAATTGCATTTGAGTCTAGAGAGCAGAGCTGAAAAATCTTGTTGCTCTGATCAGGAATGCCTTGGGGAGGCAGCTGAAGAAAGGTCCTTGGCTAGAGATTCATTTTGGAATCTGGAAAGGTTGGAAACGTACAGCATTAGTCAACCATTGATATTCTCTTTGGGATTGATTGACTTGAAAAAAATATATAATAAGTAAATAGGTCACTATTGTATTCATATGAAATCTCTGTCAATTTGTATGGTCTGTATTCAGAGTTCTGAAGACCATTCTTGCCCTGGTTCCTTTTTTTTTAGGAAGTCCACCTTCCACTGAAGTGGCAGCAGGTAATTACCCATTTATGGTGCAATCTGATGATGGACGTCAAGTGCCTGTTGTTCAGGCATATGCCTTTGGAAAATATCTTGGCTATTTGAATGTCATATTCGACGATAAAGGAAATGTAATCAAATCATCTGGAAATCCCATTTTGTTGAATAAGGATATTTCTGAAGGTATGGAATTGGGAATGGATGTGAAATGTTTTTAAGTATCAACTGGGTAAATATGATCTATCAAAACTTAATACTAATACTATTATGCCATTAGCCGCATAGATTGATTTTCTCCAGGAGAAGCGTGCTAAAAACCATCTGCATAATATCAACAAGATAGTTATGAGCAGTGCTTTAAAAAAAAAAAAAAAGGTGCCGGAACTCACATATGTCATACAACCCACCTTTGCCTACCCTACAAGGTTCCATCCAAAAAAGGTGCCAGAACTCCGTTCTGGGCATTCTATGAGAAAAAGAAATCCTGGTTATGAGTCTTTTTAAAAATATAAAATATAGTACAAGGCAGCATATACATACCATGTTTTCAAGGGATTTGTGGAAGAACAACCAAGGTTTTCCATGTTGTTTAATCTTGACAGCAACACACTGATTCTGCACCTTCACTAATACAGACACACACACACACACACACAGAGAGAGAGAGAGAGAGAGAGAGAGAGAGAGAGAGAGAGAGAGAGAGAGAGAGAGAGAGAGAGACAAACCATATATATTGCTAAACTGAGGAGATACAGTAATCAGAAGTAGAATTTATAGGGAAATCTGGGGGCTCAGTGTTTTTCAATGCTGCATCCAAAGCACTTGATATAATTACAATTATCAGACTTCCTCCATTGCTGCATTGCTCGGGAAATAAATGATGTGACATGGTTACCAACCTATTTTCATTAACACTTATAAATATAAACATAGCTATCTGGATTTTATTATTATTGTTTTAGATCAAGATATAAAAGCAGAAGTTAACAAAATGAAGATCCAGCTACATAATTATTCGTCACAAGAAATAGGGAAAACAATTGTTTACTTGAATGGAACGACTCAAGCCTGCCGCTTTCATGAGTGCAATTTGGGAAACTTAATTTGTGACGCTGTGGTAAGGAACTAACAAATTAGAATACAAATAACTGGTTCTGTACTTGATGATCTGAAACAGAATTAAAGGTGCATTGCTTAATGTGTGAGGTACACACCCTTAACGTTGAAATCAGGAACTTCCATTGTCTCAGGAAGACTATTAATGTGTAGAATTAATCCTGAAGTTTTATTCATGTACAGCAGTGTTTCTCAACCTTGACAATTTTAAGGCATGTGGACTTCAACTCCCAGAATTCCACAGCCAGCAATGCTGTTTTGGCCAACAGCTGCCAGTTTTTGTAGCTGCAGGGTGATGATGATAGATCGGGGAGCACAGGCCTTGCCTTAGAAACCCCTTATACTGTGTTTCCCGGAAAGTAAGGCCTACGCCAGCAATAAGCCCTAGCTTGATTTTTGGGGGTGGGCCTAATATAAGCCCTATCCCCAAAATAAGCCCTAGTTTTAGGGTGAGGCACACACCTAAAAAATCAAGCTAGGGTGGAGGTGGGGGCGTGGAGCTCCTCCACCCGCCCTGCACCCACTCCTTGCAGCCAGGACTTTCCTTACCAGCCCACTTCTTCTTCTGAGGCCTCTTCTGCAGCCAGGCCTGCATTTCTCAGTCACAGGGCATTCCAGAAGGTCTGTGCAACCAAGAACCAAGCTATGGATTCAATCCATAGCTCGGTTCTGCAAGACTTCAGCAGCCAAGCACCAAGCTATGGATTGAATCCATAGTTCGGTACTTGGTTGCTTATGCCTTCTGGAAAGGCCTGACTGCAAAATGCAGGCCCGAATGCAGCTGCAGAACTGTGGCCCCAGAACAAGTGGACTGGCTGGGTGGGGCTGTCAGTGCTGGAGGTGAGGTAAGGCTTACCCAGAAAATCAGACCTGGTGCCTCTTTTGGAGGCAAAAAAAATAAAATAAGATCTGGTTTTATTTTCAGGGAAACACGGTAGCTTGGCAAAACTTCTACCATGTCTGATTTTAGTTCCCTATCTTGTTTCAAGCCCTGCCTCTTCTTTCTTTAGATTGTGGATGCCCTACATTCTGATTTTTCTCCCTCACATCTTGTTTGGCTTGTCCTTCCTCTTCCTCCTTGCCAGCATCATTTCCAAAAGTCCCAACCAGTTACTTGTCTTCCTTCCTTCCTACTGCTGCTGCTGCTGCTGCTCTTCGTAGCAGCCCTAATTTCAGATCCTCCTCCCCCTGCTTTGTTGTCACACTCTCCATCCTGCCACTTTCTTACCTTACCACAAGCCTTGTCAGGTTGTGGTGCTTCTTCACCCAGTCTCACCATCTTTGTGCACAATTCTTGACAGGAATAACTAATGGCATGAACAATTTTATGTACCTAGAAATCGTATTGTGCTTAAAAAAAGATATGCTCAGCGTGCAGACAAAATGCAGTCAGTTGGGTGGCCCAACATAAACTAGCAGCTTCTCCCTCAGAGCCACAGTTTCTCTACAGCCATCCTCCTGCTTCAGGAGGTGTGGACCACCTTACCTTAAAACGGAGAATAATCTTTATCTCAGATGAGGAGCTGCTCAGGATAAAGATTTTTTTTCCTCAAAAAAAAAAAAAAAAAAAAAAAAATCAGTAAAGTTCCAGAAGCATTGTTAAAGGCAATCATTCTAAAATGAAGCTACTGCTGAAGAGCAACAAGCTAAACCCTCTCTATTCAATTTTATGTCTTTCTCAAAAAAAAAAAAAAAAAAAGAGCTCCCATTGTTATCAGTGGAGGCTCTTTGAAAATCACATTGTCAGACAGAAGGGGCCCTTTTGAGGAGGGGGTGCTGCAAGGAAGGAAGACTTGTAACAAAACTATTTTACTATAGGCTTGTTAGTGGAAAATAGCTATGCTGCTAGATATCATCGCAAGATTTCTAGTTTTGATACACTGATGTCCTTAAAGTTAAGTGAAAAGGATAGTGGAGGTTTAATTCACATTTTTTCCTTTGTGAATGTTTTTAGATTTACAATAATGTGAGACATCCAGATGATAATGAGTGGAATCATGTTTCCATGTGCATTGTAAATGGTGGTGGAATACGGTCACCCATTGATGAACGAGCCAATAATGGTATGTGTAATTTCAAGAGCATCTACACAATGCCACTTGAATTTCTCTTTGTTGTATGCCAATATTTAAATTTGGACTTGTATCCACTGTATTCAATTACTGTCATGCTTTTTTAAAAATTTGCCAGGCTGTGAAGGTTTAGCTCTTGACCTTATCATGTTTGAATATCCCATATTTAGTTTGGGTAAACATGCTGTCCAAAGCTACCATGATTATTGTCTGATGATGAAAATTAACAAATATCCCTCTTTTGCAGCTTCCTTTACAGAGAAAAAAATCCCCTTCTTTCATTAATATTTAAATACTATCAGATTGACTTTTAGAGAGCATCTTATTTATATGTTTCTATTAGTTTGCTGTAAACATCTTGTCCAACCCTCTGTGGCACTACTAGTTTTTCTCTTGAAACCTAATCATTTTTTTAAATGTTTTTATTCATAATACAATTAAAACAACAATGGACAAACTTGATATTCCAGAATGAATTTTCCTATCAGTTCCTATCATGGTACAAAAGTTTAATACATTGTTCTTAACCTCTATATAAGCCTCATCTTCTATACAATACAATTATATATACAATTATATGTACAGTTATATATATCTTTTAATTCTACCATTAACTTGAAGTCCGAGCAGTTCTCCTTAATTCATACCAACGGTAAAATTTGCCCCAGATTTCGAAGTATTCGTGTTCTGTCTTGTCTTTCATAATCATTGTAAGCCTGTCCATCTCAGCACGATAGAATTTTATGCAGGATCTCTTCTTCCGTTGGAGTTCCCTTATTCCTCCAATTTTGAGCAAAAACCAGTCTGGAAGCCGTTAAAATGTGTAGCATTAAATAAAGTACGCCTTTGTCATGCTTTTGCGTAGTTAAACCTAATAGAAAGAGTTCAGGTTTTGGTTCTACCACTTGCTCTAATATTTCTTCCAACCATACTTTAATCCTGTTCCAAAAATCACGAGCTCGCGTGCATTCCCACCACATATGATAGTAAATTCCATTTGTCAAATTATATTTCCAACATTTAGGGGAGACATTGGTACACATTTTAGCCAATCTTGTGGGTGGGAGATGCCATCTATAAAACATTTTGTAAAGGTTCTTTGTAAGAGGTGGCCAAAGTAAGCTTCTTGTTTCTTGCCCATAGTTCTTGCCAGATGTGCAGATCAAAATTAAGACCAAAGTCCTTGCTCCAATTCAACATAGTCATTTTTACTTGTTCCTCGTACATTGCCTGATCTAACAAATAGTGGTATAATTTTTTAATCATTTTATCCTCTGACCCCAATATTATTTTATCCAATTCTATTGGTTCTAATTTAATGCCTAATCATTTTTATGCACGTTGAAAAACATTGCTTACAGATTTTCAGATACTTTAAACTGCACATTATTATCTTTTTATTGTGTTTAACTTGTTCTTTAAATGTAATTTGCTTTTTATACTACAATGATGGCATGGGTAGAAATCACAGAAATAAAATTAACATTCCTACCCTTCATATGAATGGTGGTCTGCCACTTTTAGCCTAAGATGCAAACCAGATGCACATCTAAGCTGCAAACTAGATTGGAAGATAATTTAGCCTGTTGAGGTCACCTAGACAAGAAGTACAATTATAATATCTTTGTTGCAATGTTGCATTCGTAGAACCTTTCAAGTATGAAAACATTTCTTCCCTCCTTTCCATTAACTTCCCAGGAAACTAGGGAAGATCCCTTCTGAGATGCTTCCCAGACCCCTTTTTCTTCTGAGGGCTGAGATTCCTTTTGCATGATGGTTTTTCTAGTCCTTGGATCTTGCTCCTGTCTCCCAAGGTCATTCCTATAATATCATTAAAGATAAGGACTAGTCTCAGGTCTGGCAGGCAGTCTCATTGTGGGATAAGATTTGGCTGTCTTCTACTTAACCAATTTCACAATGCCTTAAAAATGAACAAAATTGTGCATAATATGACTTATTACTGTATACCAGTGTTGTGTTCTACTCAGGCACTATTACCTTGGAGGAACTGACAGCAGTATTGCCATTTGGAGGAACTTTCGACTTGCTACAGATCAAAGGTTCTGCTCTAAAACAAGCATTTGAGCACAGCGTTCACCGACATGGGGAAGGAATGGGTGAATTGCTACAGGTCTCAGGTTAGCTATCTTCATCGATTGCCAGCACTAAGTGCAAAAGTCTTCTTTTTATCAAGCATTAACAGTTCATTTTCTCTTGCTCCAAAACCCTGGGGAGAATGATTTATCTCCAGCAGGGGCATCGTTCTAGAGGTGTGCGTGTCACTAAGGAGCCAGCTAACAGGAAACAAGAATCTGCCTCAGATTTCCTGCTTAAATAGCATTGGATGTAAACAAAAACAAAATACTGGAGGCCCCATTACTCACCTTTCCCTATGTTGCTGCAGAACTGTTAGGGAGAGAGACGGGGGGGGGGAGGCACATAAGCTTCAAAGAAATTATGGTTGGGATTTTCATAGGGATGTGCATCAGAATAAGCTGAAGTCCAGATCCCAGGGCAGGCCAGGTGTAATTCAGCACAGATATTCATCTAGCCTTGGTAGAAGACATGAAAATCAATCCAAGCCATACAGTTGTGATCTACTTTAAACTCCTGTCCTAATTTCTTTCCCCGGAGCTGCATTGTGCTATAAAAACGGTATTGCTGCAGCCACATCCTAAACAAAATGTTTCACTATTTAAATGCTAGGATGAAGAGAAAAATGATTGTGAATGGCAGATCAGTTCTTAGCGTTACACCATTTTTGAATTGGAGGTGGACAAATGAGAAATATTTACTCATTCACCCCTTTATTTACTTAACTAAGGCCCACTTAACAATAGTAATCCATGGCAAAACAGCAATTGTAACTATTACCTCTGCACTCTTTTGTGATAAATTCTTATAAAGAGGAATTAGTCACTCCTGGTTTAAAAACTTTTTCAAAAACAAAAAATTACGCTGAAAAATTATGTTGTCTATTATTTTTCTATTTTGGTAGGGCAATTTTCTGTTTTGCAATTCTGCAGAAATATGTTTATTTTACTTCCTGCCCTAATTTCCATAAGCAGTAAAGCTAGAAATGCACATGCGTATTAGATGTAGGCCCTCCTGGCATGGTTTAAAAGAAAAGTGTGGGGGGGGGGAAGGAAAAGAAAATTGGAGGAGGGGAATTTCCTTTAACCATCACCATCGTCTTCTATGCCAATCTGGAACGGATACAAAGTGGTACCTTAGAATGAATTAAAAATAACTTCTCCCTTTCTGCTAGTACAAGTCTTTTGTAAGCAGGCTTGTATCCATGGTACTGTGAATCTGCTTTTACTATTTGTCTATTCCCAAAAGCCATGAATAACACAACCATTTATTAATATTTTTTAGAGATACAAACAAGAGATTTGCAAGAGATGGTACCTAAAACACTTGTGACTTGTGGTTTCTTAATAGGCATAAAAGTGGTGTATGATCTCTCCCGAAAGCCAGGAAGTAGGGTGCTCAGCTTAAACGTTCTTTGCACAGAGTGCAGAGTACCAACTTATGTTCCACTTGAAAAGGAAAAGACCTACAAATTGCTTTTACCTTCTTTCCTTGCTGCTGGTGGTGATGGATATCATATGCTAAAGGGAGATTCAAGTAATCACAGTAGCGGTAAGTATTAGCCTTTCTGGTGATTAGCAGATGGAATGTACTTAGAATGACTAAGTATGGAAGTACTGGAATTCATATCCCTGAAATGAATCCACATGACATAACTAAGGACAATATTGCTCTCATGCTACAATTTCTATGTCCCCCTTTTCAAACTGCAGCAGAAAAGATTTAATTCAGTTTGATTTGAACTATCATGCAAGAGAGAAAGTAGAAGTGCAAGTGGCATCACCATTTCCCTGTAAAACAAGATTTGAGATAAAAATACATAACTTGATCGAAGTGTCATTTTGATCAAAAGCCGTGGTAGTGTAGTGGTTAGAATGCGGTATTGCAGGCTAATTCTGCTGACTGCCAGCAGTTCAATCCTCTGGCTCAAGATTGACTCGGCCTTCTATCCTTCCGAGGTCAATAAAATGAGGATCTAGATTGTTGGGGGGCAATATCCTGACTCTTTAAGCTGCTTAGAGAGTGCTGTACAGCACTCGGAATGGTATATAAGTCTAAAGTGCTACTACTATTGCTATCATCTTTGTCTCTTTTACTTCCAAATAAAATAATCAAGCAGCATTTGTGTTCAAGCCATTAACACAGGTTTATTTATAAACTAGCTAGGGAAATCTACTTGATTTGTGTATCAAAAATGCAATTGGAGACTAGAAGGCCTGAAGTTTCTCTCTAAAGATTTCCACTGCTCTTCTACATCTAGTGGCAGGGTTGATGCTGCCTCCTTGTTGTGCAACAACAGCAAGAAACCTCTTCAGGCTTCCGACACTGTGTGTGTAGTTTATAAAGTCTAGGAATAGAAAGACAGAGAAATCTTTATATGCATAAGACCAACAAGGACAATGGCAGTCATTCAAAAAAATGCACACTAGCATTCAAACAGTCATTCTATACTCAACCATAAAAACACAACTCTAGCAGAGCTGCCTTGAATGAGATTGACTGCTATATAAAATTGATAAACTTTTGAGTATTTTCCATTTCAAATAGCCATAAATGAATCCTGTGCAGGTTTTGTTTTTTTTTTTTAAAAAAATATTAAAGTTAAAAGCCAGTGTTTTACAATGCTTAAAGCAGCGGTTCTCAACCTATGGGTCGCAACCCCATTTGGGGTCGATCGAACATTTTTCGGGGGTCGCCAAAGAAGGCGATCCGCCATTTTCTCCCCTCAGGGGGCGGCGCCGTGCATGCGCACCGCGCATGGGGGGCCCGCCCCCATGCGCGCCGCACTGCGCCTGCGCAGAACGTTTGTGTGACGGGGGTTGCCGTCACACAAACGTTGAGAACCGCTGGCCTAAAGTATCTGACTGACATTGGGGAGTGCCGGATTCAAATGCTTCCTCAGCTGTTGATTTCACAGCAGAGTACTGAGTGAATCAGTCACTATTCTCAAACTAATCTATTAAAAACTAGACTCCTGGGTGATATAAAATGAAGGTTGCACGGGAACAAAACCACCAGATATACTTGGCTACAGATTCCCTGGGCAAAGTACAAATGTGATTACTTTTCAAAAATGAAATTACTCCCTTTACACAGTGTGACCTCTATTTGTTATAAGAATAATGTAATAAGGATTCTAATCTTTGAAGATTGTCCTAGGGGTATACTATCATAGTAGAAGGCAAGGAGATGTGAGTTTATTGTATTGTACTAAGACAAGCAATTTAACAGCGCTGTGTCAAACAATTTCATTGTTTGAAATCTATTTAACACAGATAATTTATAGGCAGTTCATAATTGGATAATGTGGAATAATTAAGTTATTTAAATAATTTGTTTTAAACAGGTAATCTTGATATTTCCATTGTTGGTGACTACATCAAAAGAATGGGAAAGGTTTTTCCAGCAGTTGAAGGTCGTATGATATTTTCGGCAGGGACTTTATTCCAAGCACAACTTTTTTTGACCTGGGGATTATGCATTTCACTTTTATATTTCATTCTTTAATTTCAACCTTATTTCAGATTCTTTGGACTTCAGCTGCTCAACACTTAGTTCCTGCAGACTTTCAGAACCTGGCATGTAAATTCTTAATTGCTCTTGGACTAGTTGGAATCCTCTGAAATTCACTACATACAATATGTATATGATTTATGTATATAATGTGTATATATGTAGCATCTTTGATTTTTAAAAGCAATTTAAGTGATCCAAAAAAGCAAATAATTATCCTCATCACAAATGGCGGAAATATAAATCACAGATTTCCATTTGCATCTGAATAACAGCACAAAGCATGGCTGGAGAATTCCAATGAAGTTACTCATGAAAAGTGGCCGGTGACAGTAAATGGTGTTATGCAACAATTTCTGTAAAATCTGTTTAATAAAAAGAGCATTCTTTCATTTTTGATTTTGTACATGATCTTCAGTTAATGCAAAAGTCTTTATGAATGAAGTCTGAATAATCTTTCAAAGTTACATTCTGCGTTTTTTCTCAGCGAAAATTATTCAGAAGAATAAATAATGAAATTTTCCTGAGATTCAATAAACAATAGGCTTTAATCAATCTTTCTTGAGTAAAAGTTTTTGTTTTCTGAAATAAAGGTTAATTATATGTACAAACAAATATACAAGACTAAACAAATAACCTAGTCATTAAATTAGCACACAGCAGTCAACGGAGTTAATTCAGTATCTTGATCTGTATGTGATCTTGATAAGATAAGGGAACCATTCTTTTCAAACTGTGAAAAATAATGGGGGAGGAGGGGAGAGAAAATGTAACAGCCAATGAAAAGACCACCACTAATTAGTACAATAAATATAAGTAATAATAATAATACAGTGGTAACTTGGTATTCAACTGCTTTGAAACTCATCAAATTTAGTACTCAATGTGTTCTGACATGAAAATTTTGCCTGGTACTTATCGTTTATTTGATACTCAATGCACAAGCTAAAATTTGATGATGTCAGCTGCCTTGTGACTCACATTATTCCTTATGGAAAAAATCTTTTTGGTATTCACCATGCCTTCTGGAATCAATTAACAATGAGTACCAAGGTACCATTGTAAAGCCATAACATTAACTATTATCTATTTAAGTTCTTTACAGTGATATCCTAAAAAATCATTTCAGAATTGGCATAATAAAAAATCCATTTTGGCCGATATCCCTTTCTGCACTGATGAATTAAGGGCCACTACTTATTAGAATACTTTACAAAGCTCCGCCTTGCAATGACTGGGGTCCTGTACAAGCTTCCCTGCAGTTTTAATTCATTCCAGTGTGGATACCTCATGTGTAACACTACATTGGTTGCAATCACTAAGTGGAAAACTCAAAAAGATTGTGATCCTGATAATATTTTCTGCAATAGTGAACACTTTAATTAAAACATTCCTATTTGTTTATATAAATTAGTTATATGTGTCTACAACAAACATCAAATGTGCTCTTACATCTAAATAAAATACAGTGGAAAAATACAACTCGTTTAAAAAAACTTCCTATATCGGAGTGTTTTCCCAGTGAAGCTTCTAACCTAAGTAACAAAAAGTGGGGTGCAGAAATAAATTGATGATGAGCAAAACATAATTCAAATACCAGTAACAAAAATATTCTTTTTGCACTGTCTCAAAAGGAAACAATTGTCATAAAGTGCTGCAACAGTTGCTACACTAGAGACACATTAAAGCAATTATGTTTTCCTTTAATAATTTTTATTATTATAAAACCTCAAAAATGTCTCTAAGAAGGAACATTTGATTTAATAATGGCTGAATAAATACATCCATATTACAATGAATGCTGAAAAGTCCACCCTAATTAATCCAATTCAGGTTGGAGGGATTTCTTGACACCAAGACTTGTTAAGCAATAAAATAATCTTCCCAGTACAAATGGTGGACTCTCCCTTACTGGAGATTTTTCAAAGTGAGGCTGAATGCCAACATCAGGAATGGTTTAATGGATTTCTGCAGTAAGGTTGGACTAGGCCAGGGGTAGGCAACCTTGGCTCTTTTATGACTCGTGGACTTCAACTCCCAGAATTCCTGAGCCAACAGCTCAGAATGGAAACCTCTTCCTGTCCCCTCAGCATGGCTGACTCAGAAATTCTGGGAGTTGAAGTCCACGAGTCATAAAAGAGCCAAGGTTGCCTACCCCTGCACTAGACAACTAGTACGATTCCTCCAACTCATCTTTTCTACAATGCTTTAATTCATTTAGTTCTTTTTTGAGTAAAAAAAAATGTAATTAATTAGAGGAAGCAAATCTTATGCACAAAAGATATTTGGCCTACACTAGTATTTTAGATCAGGGGTCCCCAACCCCCAATTCATGGCATTCCAGAAACCAGGCCAGGCAAACAAACAAAGCCCCATCTGCAGGATGCAGGCAGCACACAAAACCACGCCCCATCCGGTCTGTGGAAAAACCTCTCTCCACAGAACCAGTCCCTGGTACCCAAAAGGTCAGGGGCCGCTGTTTTACATTATTGATCAGATAAATTAGAACTGTTTGTGTTACAACATACCATTCAACTCTGGAAATAGTTCTTGAATCCCAATATCCAGTAGGACATATGTTAACTAAAAATAAAATGCAAAGAAAAGTGAACTTTTTAAACACTATCTTAACATGGAAAGGTCTGCACAAATTTAGCAGCTCAAAGAACTATCATTCATTAGATAACCAGAATCTTCAAAAATTAGCTAAAATGTACTCTCAATTTCAGTAACTGCATTATTTTTTTAAAAAAAATACAGTAAGCTGTTAACCAGTAGTCACAATAAATTACAATCCATCTTTAACAATTTTCAAAGTAATCTACGTCTACTTACAAAGGGAAATGTGTCAGAGGCCCAGTGACAACAGCATGAAGTTGAGAACTAGTAACCACTGGTGCCTATCCATCCATACTCTGTATTCATCCTGCTTTATGTCCATTCAACTTCTTTTGAAATCTCTGTTCTAAGTCTTCCTTATTTTCTGGCATGAATCTCTAACAGTTACCAGTTCTGTCCAGGAGTTATGTTTGGCTGTTTATTTATTTATCACCTTCTACAGTTCTCCATTCCTGATCACTTTTTCTTCTGCCCCTTTCCTCCTTTTCCATCTTCTCTCAGCAAATTATACTGTCTAGATTCTTCCATTTCTTCCTCCTCATATCCCCAGGCCTTCCATTTCATAAACACCCCCCCCAATTCACTCTGATACAAAGATTACTTTCATTTACAGATACAAATATAAAACAGATCTGCTATGGCTAACATAAACAGCATTCTATGGGCCTCATCCAATCTCTGAGTCTGGAAATGCCAAGAGATTTGGCCTAGTTTAACCTAACTTAGCCCATTAATGACATTTGCTATTCTGGATTGCTTAATTCTTTGACTAACGTTCCTGCTATTAATTGCAGAAACACAACTAAGCTTATTAATTGTGCTGCTCTCTCAGTCACACATCTATCACACAGAAACAGTATTTGGAAATACATTCCTAAAACTTAGAACATCATTTCTTTACAGTTTGTTTTGCATACTAGCTATTAATGCAGGGGTGTCAAACTGCTGGCCCGCGGACTGGATGCGTCACCAGGAAACCATGCCCACCCCATTGCTGGCAATGGGAAAAAAAGCTCTGATACGCACACGGCATCACGTGACATTGCAAGTTTGACACGTCTGTATTAATGTAAGACAGCTGTGCACACACTTGTAATGATTGCACAGTATTTCAAAACTGTAAATTAAAACTGACAAAAATTCTATCCCTAAATACAATAGGTGCTTAGTGTGTTCAATAGAACCCACCTGTTTGTTAAGAACTGGCTGCTGCAATCCATCAAATAGAAGTCTTATGCCTTCATATTTTGCATCTTCCCCAATACATTTACCTATCAGATCTGCAAAAAACATCAAAACATGAGTAAGTCAATTCAAATAAAAGGAATTCAATCTTAAAACCAGACCCCAAAAGCTTTGTCAGCCGAAACATCTATTCTAGAAAAGCGTAACTGTTGCTGGCAATTGACTGAACACCTGATTTCTGTAAAACATTTTAGCAGTACACTTTAAATATACCATGGGCAGCCAGTATATTTCTTACCATAGATAATCTTCTGATTACCTGCAATAACCAATTGTACCTTCTCCTTTGATTGGGAGGCCTTTCAGTCACTCATGCCTTGGTTACTTCAAGACTGGATTATTATAATGCACTCTGCATGGAGCTGTGGATCATACATGCAAGTCAAACTGGGTTTTGATGATTTATTCTCAGCACTTTAAAGAGGGAAGGAATGCAATAAATAAGCCACATTCGGTTTCCAGCTGGTGTACAGCTGAGACACATCACACAGGAGATGCAGAAACTGCTCTCTGCTTGCATTTCCATTCCTCTTAGCTAATCTCCCGGATCTGTGAAGTTCAGCTCTTTGCTCCCGGATCTTCATTAAGTGCCTCTGCCTAGGACTAAGGACTGAATGTCTGAGAAGGCATCAGTGAGTGTGAATAAGGAGTCCTGGGGATGTGCTGGGTTTCCATCTTCCTCATCTGAGGATGTATTCTCCAGCAGGGCCATAAAAGCCAAAACACTAAGTTAATGTAAAATTTGGGCTAATTTGCAGTATGTAGATTACATATCTAATCTGCTCCGCTGGCTTCCAATTTGTTTTCGAGCACAGTTCTTACCAATGATCTAAATATCTTGAATTTTCCATCATGTAAAGAAATTATATCGGAGAGGTAGGAATTTCATTTTTGAAGCAGCCCCCAACTGTAAATCCTCAAATGAGAAAAATGGCCTGCGCAGCTCCATAGACATTTCAACCTAGCCTTTGGGCACTTTTCTAATGATTACATTAGAAGAAACTGAACAAATGGAACGGTTGCTATGCACCAAGACTTCTCTGCTCCCCAACTAATTCCCCCCAAGGTTATGTGTTAATTATTAATTAAATTTATACACTGCCCCACCTTAGTCTGCAAAGCAACTCTGGGTGGCTTATAATTTAAAAATCAGTTATTGCTCAGTCCCATAGCATTTCCACTTCCCCAGGTAATAGGTAAGCAAAGTCTCTTCCAAACCCCTCATTATAATACAGATGTTGAAAACATAACACAACAACTTGCCTTCGATAGCATATTTTTTAATATTTAGTCAAATAGCTTACTTCAGTTACTTGATTTAATTTTCACTTCCCAAGACCAGACTACTGATCTTTTATAGTGTTGACCTAGAGTTCTAGGATTAACATGGGATTTGCTTAATCTCCATTTCATATTCTTTCCCAGATGTATGATTGCTACTTTCTGTCATTCAACTCACATTTTTAGAGCCAAAATTTTCTTTTTCTTATTTATGGACCAGTTGAAAAAATCTACACCTAATAAAGCACTCAATGTATTTGGGACCTGATTCTATAATGCAGGGAGTATGACACATCTTGTAAACTTCAATTTCCATTTTGGCATTTTGCCTCGGTTATGTCCCAGCCATGAGATGTTGGTTTTGAGAAGTGGGTTCAGAATATATTTGTGGAGCAACTAACGAAGTTCACCTTCACCACAATCCATTAGCCGATTCCTAAATTTTTGTTTGTTTGCTTGCTACCTCCTTTACTTCCATTTTCCAAAACCTCTTTCTACGTTACCCATACGCTTTTGGATATTTAAGTACAAAACTGGTTTCTTTAACTCTTGTCATTTACTTAGGGGAAACAGTTCTAGTGAAGAAGAGGTCATCTTTTGGTTCCATTTAGCATAACATTTTGGTTATCGTAATTCTGGGTTCCATCTGATTTTGCCTTCATACAGAATAGGGTTGGGAAACTTGCTCCATTCCTCGCTAGTGGAAAAACTAGCTGGCAGCTGTAACTCAAATTCATCTGGAAGATCTGCAGTAAAGGAACCATTCTACCAATCTAGTCAATCTAGTATGGAGTCTGTTGCCTACCACACCTACAAAGGCAAGCAGTGAGTTAACTGGAAAACAGTGTACATAGCTTCAATCGCACAGTTTATATATACTAGAAATTGCACTGCCTGCATGCAGCCATGATGGTGCAATGGTTAGAGTACAGTATTGCAAGCTAACTCTGCCCACAGCCAGGAGTTTGATCCTGACCAGCTCAAGGTTGACTCAGCCTTCCATCCTTCTGAAGACCCAGATGTTGGGGGCAATATGCTGACATTTGTAAACTGCTCAGAGAGTGCTGTAAAGCACTATGGAGCAGTATATAAGTCTAAGTGCTCTTGCTATTGCATGTGACTTAAAACCTGTTACATGAAGGTATTTCTAATTTGTATGTTTTCGTCCACTAAACACTATACCACAGTAATACGATAGCACAGCCTATGCTACTCAACTCAAAGGGCATACTGCTTCCTGAAGATGCTATGTCTAGTACCAGCCTTGGTCACTGCCACTATTAGAATAAAGGGGAAATGGCTTGTAAAGGGGACAGGAAAAGACCCATACCTATAAAGCCCATTTGGGCTTCATGAGTTTTAGCAAGATAATACATCTGAAGCTATTTCTAAATCCTACACTCCTTTTATACTAGAATGCTTTGATAAACATATAGTAAGAATGTTTATATTAACAAGTGCCATTCAACCTGATGGACTTTGGTCATTTAGACTGCCTCTCTTCTTGATAAATCATGCCACATAAACACTGAACCTGGAATGTATTTCATCATTTCTTCAAAGGTCTGCTTTGCCCGTTTGTGCTTATCTTGGAGAGAGCGAGGTTGAGAATTCTCACAAAATACAGCATCTAAAAAACAACAACAACAACACTTTTTTGGGACAAAGTAGAACCACTCACGCAGACTTGCTTTAATTAGTTGGCCAATTTAAGTCCCTTAAATCAGTGTTTCCCAAACTTGACCATTTTAAGGCATGTGGACTTCAACTCCCAGAATTCCACAGCCAGCAACGCTGGCTGTGGAATTCTGGGAGTTGAAGTCCTCATGCCTTAAAATGGTCAAGTTTGGGAAACACTGCCTTAAATAATAGGGACTTGGCCTCAGAATAACACTGTAAAATTAAACTTGTTTTACTTAGCTTCTGCTGTAACATAAGACTGCCTGGGATAGACTGCCAATCCTTCTCCATGTACACAGAACAACATCTGTGAATACAAGACTTCATTTGCAGCTTTCTACTAACCTCTGAGAAGTGTTATCAGTGAGACCAGACGGTGTTCCTGAAAGAGTTGTTCTAGTTTGCACTGCAAGTAGTTGTCTATATATTTTTCTAAGGTATTTTTGAAGAGAATCCTTCCACCCATCAAGATGTGATGAAGCCAGTCAGGGATATGGAAAACAACTCTAGCTGTAACATAGAATACCTTTTATACTATTGTAGAACACAAATTTAACATCAAAGCAACTGCTCCACCTTTGATTAAAAGTCTACTTTCTCAACTTATACTTTTAGATCAGTGGTTCTCAACCTGTGGGTCGGGACCCCATTTGGGGTCGAATGACCATTTCACGGGGGTCGCCAAACCACGCTGTTCGCCATTTTTTTCCCTTTTGCTGTCCTACTCCCTCTTATTGGTGGCCACACCCACTTGGGGGTCACCACAACATGGGGAACTGTATTATGGGGTCACGGCATTAGAAAGGTTGAGAATCACTGTTTTAGATCCACATGATTAAAAAGCTTATTTTCCAGCCAATTATGAAAGATGGCAGAATACTTCAGCTCTGACACTGAGAACAAGGCTATCTTCATCTACCATGGATATCTTAGTTAACAGCCTTGCTGGATTAGCCAGTCTATGACCTGATCCAATAAGGCAGGGGTCCCCAACCAATGGGCTGCCGTCCACTACCAGGCAAAATCATTCGATGTTTGTCATTTCTTAAAAATATTACTCAGTGATAGCTAATCAGGAGATTCTATTTAATTTCTCCTTGTCTCACCACCTCCTGTCCAATCCTGAGTATTTTATGGTTTTATCAAGGAAAATGAGCACAAGGCAGCGATTTTCAACTGCAAGTCAACCTTTTCAAATATATAATAGAAAATAGTCCTTCTTTGCCTTTAATGCACAATCAGAAGTATGATGATATTATACATTCTTCAAACATGCTCTGGAATTTTACACTCACTCTATTTATCTTTCAATCATTCTCTAAACCCAAACAACATATTGCCTGTTAAAACACATTTCTGCCACAGTCTGAACAGACAAAAATCAATTCAAAAGATTACAAAGTTAATTTAGCATAACAGAGTATTCATACTCTCGAATAACATGTTCCTAAATCAAGGCTTACACTTTATAGTGAATAACTTAAGGGATTTTTCCAAATCATGCACAAATAAAAAAGAACTGAACTGTCTATGCTAAGTAGCTTAAATGGTTTCTATATTAGTTCGCCTTTTATACTAAAAATTAATATTTATTTAATTGCTTCTATTTTATATTTGACAGATATTTACAAAAAAATTTATTTATTTGTTTGTTTGTTTGTTTCCAGCCAATTCCTCTCTAAGGGAGACGGGAGATTAAGGAATACGACACATACACACACACTCATTAAATTTATATGCCATCCATTTCACTATTAAGTGACTCCCAAGATAATCTGAAATATTATTTCTCTCTCAAATTGTAAAAATATTCGTATGTTGAAAATTTTTGTCAATGCATATTTACCTGGGACAGAATTAGTACCTATGCAGTATGTTGTAATAACTTTTCTTCCAGCTTGCAGAAGCCTGCCTAAGAATTTAATAAGGAACTTATGACTGTGGGAACCCTTATTTTATACTTTTTCTTGGCTCTAAGTTCCACTGGTAGATCGCATGAAATAGGGAACATATATTGGCTTGCCTTCTCTTGGCATCCGTTTCCAAAAATACTTTGGTTTCATTTACCTGTGGCGAAACAAGTTTCCTAGTGTTTTCTGTACTACATTAATATTCTAATCTAAATAATTAAAATGCACAGTGATGGTGCTGATTTCGCAACCGGTCTACAAGTTCTCATATTACAAAAGAAAAAGGAGAAAACAAAACCAGATCACTTGCACTCATTCTCATAAAACCCTGTCAGCAATTTCTTACCAATATACATTAGGAAGTCATAAACTCCTTCAATTGTCATCATCTTCAAGAAATAGTTCTCATTCTGTCTTCTTTCTAAATTCTCAGAACGGTTTGCATTGTTCTTATAGAGTTCATTATAAAGCTAAAACCAGAGAAAATCAGGTTTTTAAAAAAGCATGAATGTCATGGAATTTTATCACCAAACAAAATACTTTTTCGTCAGCTATGGGTGTATTCGGTGGGAATTCTCTTTCACAATTTTGGTGGCCCCAAATAAAGCTCCCAAATTTTAATGGCATACTGGTACAACTGTATGGGGTTCTATTTTTATATAAATTAAGTGTCAATGGAGATTCTCAGTCATCCAGGTCATGGTTGTCCCAAAAGTACTTTTTCAAAAGAATTGAAGAAGCTTCTTGGATGAGAAGTGAAACATTTTCTAGGAAAAAACAAAGTCCAGTTGCCTTTGAAAAAGCACTTTGAGGATAGGTCAACTAAGCTTTTTTTCTTAACTTCCTTATGTAAAAAAAGACAAACATTTTAAATCTGCCTAATCGATAACGGCACTGGATCACAGCGATTCTACCACCCTAGTCCTTGGAGGCCAAAAATCATAATTTTAAAGAGTGTTAATAAAAATTAGAGTAGGTTATAATTTGTATTTAATTTCTACAATACTAGGTTTCATGCCCACCAAGATCCTTTATTTTTTATCAGATGTGCCAACTAACTACTGTTTTCCATAATAAATGTGTAACGGTGAGGGATACGCAAGAAAATGATAATCACACAAACAGAAATATATTAATCATCATAATAAAGTGAGTTATTAACTAGTTGTCAACGCTGTGACAATTAAGAAATTGCAGCCATTTTACCTTTTACTTTACTTGTGCTTTTTCTGTTGCTTGGGGTTCTCGGATGTAGAAGGGGGGAGGGAGGAATGCTTGAGCTTTTTAAATTAGCCTAAACCAGGGTAGGCAACCTTGGCTCTTTTATGACTCGTGGACTTCAACTCCCAGAATTCCTGAGCCAGCATGGCTTAGCATGTAAACCTCTCCATTTCTCCTCAGCATGGCTGGATCAGGAATTCTGGGAGTTGAAGTCCACGAGTCATAAAAGAGCCAAGGTTATCTCCCCCTGGTAAACAATTGCAGCCGGTGAGCTTCAAGGTCAATTCTAGATAAAGTTTTGGCAGGGCAGTAAAGTGGGGAGGATTTTAGATTAATTGGTGAATGTGATTTATGACGGCCTTTCTGGGGTGGGAATTGCAAATTGTTACTTTGTATCGGGGAAGGAACTTTCGTCTTGGACTCAACTAAGTAAGTGCCCATACTTTGTTTCCTGAATAAAATGTTCTTTAAGGAAGAAATCCTTGCCTTGAAGTTCTTTTAATTGGTTTCATCTATTGGAACCATGAAACTAGTATCATACTTCTACTTGAATATTTAGAATATTTTACTAGTCTACAGGACATACTATACCTTTTTGTTGTTTTCGGAAGTAGGACTGAGAATAGTAATTTCTGGTTTACTTGGTTTAGGCTTGGGAGACTCACAGGAGGTAATAAAATTGATAATGAATGGTTCCAAGTGCTGACCTTTCTGAAATTGATGCCAAAAATAGTTAGAATGGACAGGTTTCCATAGAAGCTATATGGGATAAATGCTGTTTATAAATAACAAGGAAACACGATGTCTTACCTCTTTCATTAATTTTCCGGGAACAGATTTTATAATTTTACCTGCATGCCAAAAGATAAAAAAAAGAATAGATTTTTTTTTTAATTCTCGTCACTTTTCTAACTTTGTAAGCTGTTTGGGCTGCCTGTTTCATATCTAAATTCATGAAACAGATTCTTCTTATATCATATCAAAAAGTTACCCCCGCCATGTGTCCAGATACGAAGCTAAGATTCTGAGTATTAATAGACTCTTCAGATAAATTATGTTCGCAGAACTCAAACACAGTTTATCGAGGTCAATGAAAATGTTTCCTTGTTCTACTTCTACCTAATGATCTGTGGCTTCCAAAGCAAACCATAACAATGTTTGTACAGATATTTTAAAAGCTCATTATTGGCTTTCATTTACAGTCTTGTACTAAAGTGAAACATTCTTGTATTCTTATGAAAACATCAATATTGTGTCATGCAAATGTGACAATAAAACATACTTTTGATGGCAACTTGATTTAGTTGTCTTTATACTTGCAGTTCAATTCAGAATCCATTTTTTTAAAAAAATAACAGCACTTTTCTTACCTAAATTTACATCAGGCAATATTTTATCAAGAAACTGTGTCTCTCCACCATTACGGGATAAGAAGTCAGCCAAAAGTTGGCTGTTGCTTAGTTCTGGATGTTGTGAAAGTTTCTGTGAGGAAAACAAAAAGGTAGAATCTAGTGGCCGTCTCTTCAGTAAAGATAATTTAGTCTAATAAGTAAATTATGCTGAGAAAAGATAGATTACTGCAAAGCACTCTATATGGGGCTGCTCTTGAAAACCACTTGGTCCGGAATATAGCAGTGAACACAGTAATGGGGGCCCTTATTTGTCCATGTAACACCTCTGTTATGGGAGCTATAGTGGCTGCCAGTTTCTTTCCAGGTGCAATTCAAGGTGCTGTTTATCATCTTTAAAGTCCTGTATGGCATGTGCCCAGGATATATGCAGGGCTGCCTTTCCCTAAAGACATCCACCCATCCCACCAGGTCAGATAGGGGAGGCAGTCTCCTTGTCACTTCCCACAAATATTGTCATCTGATGGCAGCTAGGAAGCATGGATTTTCCAGGGCAGCCTCTGCCTTATGGAACATTCTGCTCCCTGAATTCTGCCAGGCTTCCACTCTCCTAGTCTTCCAAAAAGCTTTGAAGGCCTGCCCTTTCCCACAAGTATTGGGAGAACATTAGACGATGGCACGTTAGCTCTGAATAGCACCAAATTTTTCTTGTTTTTAATGTTTTATATTTTAGCTGGTTGAGTTTTATAGTTTTCTATACATTTTTTTAATTTTTGACTGGGAGCTGCCCAGAGTTGGTTGAAAATGTGGTATTTGGTATTTACAGACAGATAGAGTTGGTTGAAAAGTGGTATTTGGTATTTACAGATAGATAGATAGATAGATAGATAGATTGATCATATTGGAGAAACATAATTGTCTGTTAGGAAATACATATAATTCCACTGATTTATAAACCCCAAAAAACTTGTTTTCTCCTACCTGAAGGTATTCTTGAAATTCTTCTCTCTTTGATTTTAGGAATTCATAATTCTTTGGTCCAATAATCCTCTTCGAGGGAAGCTGAGCATCAGGGAATGTACCTGGTCATACAATAAAATTTAAACATGTTGAAAGTTTATTTTCACTTATACAAGCTTTTTTTTTTTTTTTACTGTTACACAACAATATCCCCAGAAATAGGTGGCAGAGAAAGCCTACCATGAAATTCTGTTAGCTTTGATTCCAGCACATAAAATTCAAAGTATCTTCTATAGACTGACCAGTGTTCAGGTTTATGCCCAACTGAAAATAAAGAGACAACATTATCATTTTTTATTTGTCCAGAATAAAAGCATTTTATATGGAAACATCTAACAGAGCTAAAAGCAAGTCTTCAACCATATTTTAAACCTCACACTTTTCAAACTTAATAAAAGCTTTTATTAGCAGTCATAATTTACTATTGTCATCATTAAGATAAACACTCTTGTTATCAAGTTTGACTCTGGGGATTTCAGGATTCGTCCATGTAGTTAAATTAGAAAGCAATACAGAAGTGGTTTGCTCCTGCCTTTTCCTGAGGTTCCCCCCCCCCCCAACTTCCCAGTCTAGACAATAACCCTGGGATTTCCTGGTAGTCTGTCAACCAAGAACTAACAAGTCTTATTTACTTTTGGGGATCAAACAGTTCTGTCTGTGTGCTAGCCTCTGATGGGACATTTTAAAAGAAAATGTCAAATGTACTCTCCTAAGACTGCAGGAAACAAAACTGACTGCATTTTATCTGCAAATGCCTTTATCTCTTCACAGATGGACACCACTCATGCAGTGTTTCTCAACCTTGACAATTTTAAGGCATGTGGACTTCAACTCCCAGAATTCCACAGCCAGCATTGCTGGCTGTGGAATTCTGGAAGTTGAAGTCCACATGCCTTAAAATTGTCAAGGTTGAGAAACACTGCGGTTAGGGAAAGTTATTGTACAGGGAAATATATGAAGGTGCATGCCAGGGGAGCTGTTCTGCTCTATCCTGGAGGACTTGGGAAATGTTGTTACCGTGGACAAATGGATCACAAAAAATGGGGCCTAACGATTGATCTGTTATCCCTCCATTAAGCTTCACAAAAGAAACTCAATCTATGACGAATGCCACATTTTACAATCGTTCTTCACGTCGTAAAATGTCAGATGTTTTCATTCTTCCATTTTTTCAGGGCTTAATGTTTTTGGAAACGTTATCTGAGACAATACAAGTGTCAAACTGAGCATAAATGTTAAAAAAGTGTTGGAAGACTTTGTGTATACATTTTATAATGCTTACTTGCCAGCCTGTCATTTCTTTCCACATCAATGCAAAATACAGGAATTCTCTCTCTCCTTTCTTTCTTTTCAAGGGAGGGGTCTTCAAAGAAGTCAACATAAGGAATGGTAATTTTCCAAGCAGCAAGATTGCGAGGTGTATTAGGCATACTAAGTGCCTCCACAGGTGAATCGTCTTCCATTACCATAATGCCTTCTTCAATCTACAGTAAAAATTACCACATGAAAGGCCATTCCAGCCTAGGTGACTACATGTATTGTACCATGTGCATAGTAGCGATCCTGTTCTTCCACTGTATTTACAGTGGAAACGGAAGTGTTAAATAGGACAAGCTATTTGAACAAAACGGAATGAAAACTGTACAACGAAAAATAAGACTGCGCTTAAAAGTTAAATAAATGTAAAGTTATCTTTTGAAAAAATACCACTGATTTGAGATATGTTTTCTCCACTCAACCATAATATGATGGAACCATAATTTGATGAAAAATCAAAATATGAACTCTATCATTAGCTTGCTTTAAATTAAAAGCAAGATAGGTTATGATTAACTTTGTACTAAATTGATTCAATGATTCTATAACAGAGGATACACACAATTTTTCAACAGTGACAAAAGAATTTGAAAGGAAGCAACATAAATGCAAAGATGTTTGATTATGAGGAATTTCTTCTAATACTGCCAAGCACTTACGTTTTGCAGTTGTACAGATAGTCCTCATTTAGCAATCACAATTGAATCAACACCTCTGTTATTAAACAAAGCAGTCACTAAATGGGACCATGACTGTGCTTTCCTTTCCCTGCTCCTTTGCCCTTTAGAATGCTTACCCCAAAGCTGGGAACAACCTGCCTCCAGAAGCAGTGAATGCGCCAACATTGGAAGTTTTAAGAAGAAACTGGACAGCCATTTGTCAGAAATGGTATAAGGTTTCCTGCCTGAGCAGGGGGTTGGACTAGATGACCTCCAAGGTCCCTTCCAACTTTATCATCATTATCATTATTATTATTATTATTATTATTATTACACCTTAAAACTGACAAGACTAATCAGTTTCACACTTTTAGCTTTTGTTTCCCTCCTAACTATTCTCCTGCTCTTGGAATGCTTTCTCTGACCTTGGCTTAATTAGCAAGAAGGGCATTAATGTTTACATTCACATTCATTGGAGAGGAAGGGATTGCATGAGAATAAGCAGGAACACAATACAGAGTACACATCAAAAGCACTGGCTGCCAGTGCTAATGTAAACAGTCCATTGCATTCCCCATTCACTCTACAAGAGGGGGATAAAAATAAACAGGTGAGCCAAAGGACAATGTGTACTGACTATAACGGGAGACTGTGAAGATCATAAACCTGGATATTGGTTATAAAGTTTTTTTTAGCACCTTCACAATTTTAACAATTGCTAAATGAAGCAGTCACTATGCTAAGATTATCTGTACCCAAGTGTTTCTTAAAGTGTAAGCAAACAGGGAAGCAACTAGAAAGAATTAAATAGGAAATTAATAAGAATTGTTCTGAAAAATTACACACCACACCAGGCCATCAAATTATATTTATTTTGTGCAATGTAGGCTGAATTGTATGCATATCTGCATGTGTTTTATAAACCAATCTAAATTAATTACATAGTTAAAAAGAGTACTTAGTAGAGATCATCTGAATCACTTTCATTTATAGTTTTCTTTTATGAAAGGGGCAACAAATAAATATATTATTCACAAATTCCTTTGCTAGCTATCAGATACTTGCAAATGCAAATGTCCACTTTCCTTTGGACACCTCTCTTCCCCATAGACACTGGCATCTCCAATTATGTGAGTTTTAACAACTGAAATTTCCCAGCTAGCTGACTGATACTGAAAATTCTAGGAACTGAAGTCCACACAAATGAAAGGCATCCGGGATGGAGAGGATTAATTTTTAAAAGTGCCGCATGATCCCAAATACTCAGCTTAGACTCCTCAATTTAGAAAAAGCCCATTTAGTGACTGTTCAGTTACAATGGCATTGAAAAAAGTGACTTATGACCATTGTTCACATGTATGACCATTGCAGCATCCCGATGGTCACACGATCAAAATTCACATGCTTGGCAACTGACTCATATTTATGACTGTTGCAATGTCCCAGGGTCATATGATCAGCTGACCTGATCAGGGTCAGCTGATGTCCCAGGGTCATATGAACCGCTGACCTGATCAGCAGGTCAGCGGTTCAAATCTCACCGGCTCAAGGTTGACTCAGCCTTCCATTCTTCCGGGGTAGGTAAAATGAGGACCCAGATTGTTGGGGGCAATGTAAATATATATATACATTGCTTACTGGTGTACACCGCTTAGAGAGTGCTTGCACTTAAAGCGGTATATAAGTCTCATAAATAAATTTTGAGACCTTCTGCAAGCAAAGTCAATGGGGGAAGCCAGATTCACTTAACTACCATGTTACTAACTTAACAACTGTGATGATTCTCTTAACAACTGTGGCAAGAAAGATTGTAAAATGGGTCGAAATTCAATTAACAACTGAAATTTTGGGCAAAATTGTGGCTGTAAGTCAAGGACTACCTGTATCAATAAAAGAGCTTCATTACTGGAAAGTCATGTTCATGGTGTAAGTTATGTTGACAGACAACAAACATAAAGCAAAACAAAAAAGGACTTGCAACAGATGAAAAGAACAATGCAGAAATGGCAGATATGTAACAAAATACACACAATGCTGAACTGTGCAATCAGAATTGTTAGCTCAACTCACAAAATCATCCTCTCCTTCAGCGAGGAGATAGTCAGGTAGCACAGCCCCTTCCATTGTAGTGCTTTTGAATACTCCTTTAATTTTGCTGCTTATACTTCTGATTCCAGACGATTCTCTTCTAAGCATGCTTCTGTATAAAACAAGCAGCAAATGGCACATTCATAATAATTTCAAAATGAGAAAATATTTCAAAGGAGTATATTTAAGCAGTCTTATTGGCAAAATGTATATAATTTACAAGCTTACAATAGCACGTTACTTTACATCCATTGTTCCAATCAAGTAAAAGGAAACTATGAGGACAAAATGTTTTTTTTTTTTCTGTGCAGCTGTGGTGGAATGTAGTCTGGATTCCCAAGAGGGAGAAACTGCATTTCAGAGGACAAAGAGGCAGCTAAGCTTAGTACATTTAGTCAGAAAGAAGTGGGTAAAAATGGCTACTCCCTAGCAACTCTCAGAGTATATCTACAGCTATGCAAATAAGTGCTTTAGTTTGGCAAGACTCAATCAATCAATCAGAATAGAGTAGGAAGGTACCCCTGGAGGTCTTCTAGTCCAACCCCCTGCTCAAGCAGGAGACCCTTTATCATCTCAGACAGATGACTGTCCAGTCACCTCTTAAAAACCTCCAGTGACGAAGCACCTACAATTTCTGAAGGCAAGCTGTTTCACTGGTTAATTGTTCTCACTGTTAGGAAGTTTCTTCTTAATTTCAGGTTGCTTTTCTCCTTGATTAGTTTCCATCCACTATTTCTTGTCTTGCCTTCTGGTGCTTTGGAAAACAAGTTGACCCACTCTTCTTTATGGTAGCCCCTCAAATACTGGAATATTACTTTCATGTCACCCTATTTCTTCTTTTCTCTAAACTAGCCAAACCCAATTCCTGCAGTCGTTCTTCATATGCTTTTGTTTCCAAGGCCTTTAATCATCTTAGTTGCTCTTCTCTGCACTTTTTCCAAAGTCTCAACATCTTTTTTGTAATGTAGTTTTGTAAAAACTAAATGGAGTATTCCAGGTGTGATCTTACTAAAGATTTATAAATGTCCACAGGTGAAGAACAATAAAGGAAACTACTCAGAAATGACTCCACATGTCTTGGTTCTTGGGAGGCTTGAGAGGAACCAACCATATAAAAAAGAGGAAGACAGACCACAAAACTGCATTTTTTTGACAGAATTTTCTTTCATTGGTAAAACCAATGAGATAATTAGTAATCATGTTGCCACACTATGCTTCACCTTGACACAACCACGAATGCAATTTGCTCAGGGTGCTCACTGGTAGGACAGAAGCTTGTCTTGCTTCCTGGAACTGCTGGACAGCAATATGAAGCATCCCAGAAGTTTTAATTTGTTTTTGGAAAAGTGTGTTGTTTCATGAAGTAATGTTGAACTAGTGTTCCACATAAAAGTTTGCTAAACAGAGGCTATAGCGCCCTGCCATATGGTAATTTCCATTTATTTTTAATGAAAAGAATAAAAAAAAATAGTTTAATAGGATAGGAAGCTAGCAGGCATCAAAAGCCATGTTTAACAGGCACATTGTTGTCGTTGAGCGCCACACTGGATAACAAATACAATGACTGCTGCCTCTTGTTAATATGGCCGTTTTGTCACAATATGGCCTTACTGACATGGTCAATTATGGAAGAAAGAATACAGATAGTCCTCAGGTTATGTCCAGTCATTTAGCGACTGTTCAAAGTTACAATGGTACTGAATAAATACACTTATGACTGCCCCTCACATAATCAAAATTTGGGTGCTTGCAGACAGCCCTGCATATACAACTGCCTCCCCTTCACCCCCAGCTGACCTTTGTCTTTTGCCGTGCCTCCCCTCCACTGGACTCATTGCTGCCTTCCCCTCTGGCTAATCCTCTATGCTGGAAGCCCTTGGTTGAGTAGCTGCCAAGAATCACTACCAGGCATCCTGGCTAAGCATGAGGGAAGCACCGGGGAAACATCCCCATCTTGCTGCCCAGCAGGAGAATTGCCCCAGCTGGCAGTTGTGCACAGTTGCTGAGATCCCTCATTGGTGGGCAGAATGGGTACCCCCCCCTCCACTTGTAGATCTCATCCACCATCCTGTTTGCCTGGGACACCTGCTACTCCCCCACTTAATGACCTGTGTGGTCTTGGGATTATGATGGCAACTGTGATTGCCATCTCTAGGGTGATTCAGTCACATAGCCTCCCATTTTATGATCGCTTTACTATAATTTCTATTAAGCAGCAATGAAAATTCCGGTCCCAATTGCTGTCATAACCAGAGGGCTACCTGTATTTAAAAGAATGACATATTGAATTACAGCCAAAGATGCACAATAGTCCATTTTCAAAAATTTAACGTGAATCGTAATGAACCCATCCAACAGATACATTCTTTAAAACTTTCAACACATGCATGTATATTATACAAGTAGTCCTCGCCTTATGACCATTTATTTATGACCATTTGGAGTTATGACAGCTCCGAATGGGTACTTTTACGGCACAATAAAGCACTTCTGGCTGTTGTAAAAAGTTGCCACCCCCTGCGGTCATATGATCCCATTTTGGGTCTTGGCAACTGGCTCACGTTTACCACAGTTGAAGCATCCTGCAATCATGTGGCCATTATTTGTGACCCATTTTGCCAGTTTCCAGCAAAAAAAGTCCATTCAAAAGAATAGGTTTGCTTAACAACTGTGTTCTTTTGCTTAATTATAACTGCAAGAAATGTAAAAAAAAAAAAAAAAGGGTCCAGTCACATGGGTGCCTCAACTTACACACGATTTCCACTCCCAATTGGGGTCATAAGTTGAGGATTAACCCTAACCCTGTACTTACTTGTTTGACTTGGAATTGCGTGTTGGGGATTCAACTTCTTGAAAGAGGTACTTGAAATACTAAATAAGGAAAAATAGTTGAAAATTGCCAAGCATGCTTATTTTATTTTCTTCCATTTGCTCTATTATATTTTCTTCAGAAACAATTTTACAAAGATACAGATTAGAAATAAAAATCACTTATAGTTCATATACGTAGCAGCATGGAAAGCAGGACAATACTGAAATCTATTAAAGACCTAAACAGTAGATAGCAATATGTTTGAACATATTTTCTGATACTGTACTATAATTTTTAAAAATGTATAGTACATATTTGTGACAGTAAAAAAAGTCAGCTGAAACAAATATTTGCCTGAAACCAAGAAGACACTAGAGTCCATCCTGGTGAATCTCTCTAAAATTGATAAATTGTACTGGAAAAGACTTTTACAAGCCTATGTATTAGAGAAGAGACCTCTCTTAAACCTAGATAGACATTAAAAGAGAAACCAGTGCTTTGAATTAGTAGTTAGTACAGACACTAGCTATAGTGGCACAACATGATCATAATGCTCAATTTCTGTCAGTATTCTACATTATTATCTCTCTATTATTTTTAAGGAAGCTCCACACTTGTGCACTGCAATAATTTGAGCAGACATTAGAGCTAAAGCAGAGGGGTTATTTCATTCCATAAGTCTAGAATACTTTTAAGACATTAGAGCTAAAATAGAGGGGTTAATTCATTGTAGAATTCTGGAATATGTGCAGACATTAGAGCTAATATAGAGGAGTTATTTCATTCTAGAATTACGTCAGTTGAGAGACAAAAAGCAAGTAGACTCCTTGAGTTAAAATTACAAACTGAGGTGGCTCAAATATAAACAAATACTTGTTACCTCATATGTGTGGCAGAATTTAGGTATGAAGACATTCTCTAAGAGCGAGAAAACTTGTTCATAGGCTTCAAAGAAACACCGCATTTGTTGTAGCTTCACAACTTCCTTATAGGGGCCTTCAGCAACTATAGATGAAAATGTGAGACATGTCAATAATAAATATGAAAACATTTAGTTATAGGAAAGTTTACTATTTCAGGATTAAGACATCTGTCTTAGCAGCATTTGGCTGATTTTGTTTGAGTTTAGAAATTGAGTAGAATGGGGCTAGGAGAACTTGGCTGAGCCCATATGTCTGATGTGCTATGTTATTTGTTCTTCGTTTTTCATGTGTTTACAACTATATAAGCTATACATTTGTAAGTTCGGTGAATGGATGGATGGATGGATGGATGGATGGATGAATGAATGAACGAACTTCAAGGAATCCCAAATAGATAGATAGATAGATAGATAGATAGATAGACAGACAGACAGACAGACAGACTGAATGGGAGACTTCAAGGAATCCCAAATCTATAGTTTAGACTAGGAAACTGAAAGGATATCCCAAAAGCCACTGAAAATGACTTCTGTATTGTTATCAAAAAGTTACGTGTACATTTCCATAAAGTCATCAGAAATCAACCTTGATTTTTACTAAGGCACCACATCTGTTTGTTTCTCATTTCATGGGAAATATGGGGGGGGCTGATCAAGGTACAAAGAGAGAACATTTTTTTTTATAATTAGGGAATGCTAGAATTTCCTTGTTATATGCTCATTGAGTAGACCAGCCTTTCCCAATATATCCTCCATAGGTAATGGTACCACAATGCCCAAATTCTTAATATTGCTAAGACATATTCATGCCAATATCTGTATTATTCTACAAGTATCATGCAGAAAAAAATGCAATAACTTCAAATATATTTTCCTTGTGATTTCACTTACTACTTTGTATCTCTTCCACAATGAATGAATCAAATTTAATTTTGTCAATGCTTTCATCTAAGCAATATGTTTCATAGATTTTCTTGACTTCTTCATGGAGGGACATTTTCTCAGAATCTGATAATTCTGCCTGCAAAATTCTATTATTAAATTGCTCTGTTGATGGGGATAAAAAAATATAAAGAAATGTATTGAGTTCAGAACACTGGCAGTTTTCCTTTATTAAAAATGTTCTTTATAATATTTAGATAGTTTTACCTATTAAATCCATAAACACTGGATTATGATAACAACACAAACCCCAGCAAGTTGAAACAAATCTACTTTGGGATCCCTGCCATATATTTATCTCTGTAAAATTTAGAATAGGATGCATCACTGATGACTAAGTTCTATCTTTGGCCAAACAGAAAGTTGAAGTTTAATCAAAGTTAAAATGCTGCCTCTCACAGTGCTTTTTCCTAAGCCAGAAAACCAACTATAGAAAGAGAATTAAGTCTGGAGGGGGAGAAGGGAGGGAAATCAAGACATGAAATACAAAACTTTGCTGTAATATATTAACATGCAATCAGATATTTTAAAATAAACATAAAATGTAAAATGTTTAAAGGCAAATAGGTTAATCCTTTACTTTAAAATATTCTCAATAATTATTCCACCAACTGCAATTTCAATAGTAACACTGTTGAATAAATACCAACATGTAATCTGTGCATTTCCTAGAAATTATTTGGCATCGTTTCTCTTACCAAGAACCAGAAAAATTCATTTGCAAGAAAAGGTATATGACTCTAAATTCAGAATTGAATTTGGCCAGTGTGAAGATTCTGTGGCTCCCTGAGGCAACATGAAATTCCATCCAACTTTATATAAGTGAACCTAGACAATCCCAAAATGCATTTAGGTTCTTCAGAAAACTATGAAAATTCAAATAATCCAGAGGAGTTTGGGGGTGTTACATTAAGGGATACTTTGCAACCACTGCTTTTACCATTTGAGATACAACTGAAGATTCTTTTATCTGTAAAAAAACTGCAGCATCATAGAGTAGAAGTAAAAAAAAAAATACTTGATTTTATATTAGCACAATCAGAGACTGATTTAAGGCAATTCACAAGGCAAAAAAGTCAAGCAAAGCCAAATTATATGTAAGTGGTTAGAGAGAAGACAACTCTCAAAACGTTAATCCTTCCTTCGGGTTATAAAGAAAAAAAAATGCTTTTGAAAGGAGAGCCTGCCCAAATTACTAACCTAATATTTTACAAATGGGAAAAGGTTCGTATTTTTGGCAGCCAAGGAAATAATTATTTCATAAATGGCAGGATACAGATTCAAGCCCCCTGCACGGGAGCTTCCAACTGGCATCCAATAGCTACTACAATATAAACAGAATGATGCATCAGAGAGGTTTTCCAATTCAGCTCACTTTTTAAAAAAATCAAAGTACCTTATTTTAAGAAATCCGAGTTCAATACATAATCTGAAAAACGTCAACAAAAAAGCTATTTGTCCAAACTTATATTTTAATGTAATAAGCATCACTTTAAAAATTAATTTTCCCCTTATTTTCCTTCTTCCTTTCCATCCTTTTATGACTGAATGTATTAGATCAGTGATTCTCAACCTTTCTAATGCCGTGACCCCATAATACAGTTCCCCATGCTGTGGTGACCCCCAAGTGGGTGTGGCCACCAATAAGAGGGAGTAGGACAGCTAGGGAAAAGGGAAAAAAATGGCGGACAGCATGGTTTGGCGACCCCCGTGAAATGGTCATTCGACCCCAAATGGGGTCCCGACCCACAGGTTGAGAACCACTGTATTAGATAATAAGCTTTAGTTTGGAAGCCACTTTATACCTTCTGTTTTGCTAGCACAGCCTTAAGTGCATTGCAGAAGCAATTTTTTTTTATTTTTACAATGAATTTTTATTTAATGTAACTAAAAAGATAACACATTGAGAGGGATTTCTTACCTAACTCCAGGTAAAATTGCAATACGTGTACTTTTCCTTCTTTCTTCAAAAAACTCATAAATAGAAAGAAAAGATCCTGCTTGTCTTCAAATTCTTTCAGTTCAAAGTGCAAGGCCTTAATAGAAGATTCAATATGGAATTTATTTCTAACTATCCATGCCATCATTTTCTAAAGGCATATACACTTAACATGCTTTTTTTCACACTTACAGAAGATTTTTTGCTTCTAGGTTCTGCAAATTTCTGCAAGAAAGGAACCAAAGGTGAAGCAGGTTCAGTTGCTATTTCAGGCTGTAAGAAAAAAATCCAGAAAAAAAATCCAGCATCCAGGAACAAAACTGTATGATTTCACAATTACTATAATTCTTTTTTTCTTGTAGTACTCACTGGTCTATCATCAATGAAGATAAGTATTAAGTGGTTCACAGTATCCTAAAAGAAAAGGTAGACATATTTAAGAGGTAGCTGAGACAAAAAGCATCTCATGTTATATTTCCCTTAGAAACATTTCTTAAAGACTCTTAAACCCCACCATTAGAAGAATCCGGCACTTCTGCCCTTCTTCCAACTTGTGTGAAAGACTCCACCTCCATCTCTATTTCTGGTCCCATACTTTACACTGAAACAGCAATATGCTCTAGAAATAGAGCCCTCAATACACCAGCCATAGAAATTTAATAAGTGTAGATTATCTACAGTTAGATTCACATCTAAGACTGATGAAAACCAAGAACATAACAATTATTAAGATACAGTCTAAGAATTTAGACAGTTCCAAGCACAAAAGTATTTTGTAAAATTAGATGTTCAGGTGTGATAAATTCAATATTTCCAGATATTGAGGAAATCCTTTAGATATTACTCTGAGAGCTCTGATCAGTTATTATCATATCATTATCTGCTTCTACAAGTGAAGAGTACAGAATTGAATGGAACTTTTTGCCTTTCGCCATGCTTTTGAAATGGAACTCAGTCCCCACAAAGGAGATCCTGATGGGCTGGGCGTTGTAGTTCATTTTTTCTTGCAGTTAAGGGAAAAAACAGGGAATTCATAATTCAGCAAACAGGGAAAATCTCCTCCATACATAAACTTATGTAACAGCTCCATTCTGCAAAGCCTTCTATAACCTGATTTTCTTGAAATTCTTCTACTATTATACTACTTTGCATGCACATATAATACATGTAATACAATTTTTATAGACCTTAGATGTGGCTTACAAGAACCTTTGTGTAAATGTACATAAAATGATAACATGAATTTATTTAATTCTCTAATATGGTCAACTTAGAAGTTTATCTACCAGAAGTTTATCTATCAAGCTTAGCTGCCTCCCAACTCTTCTCTAATGTTCGTTCTTTTATGCTAAAATGGGAAAGACAAGGAGATAACATTAAGAGAAAGACAACTGCTATTCTAAGGAAGCAATTCTTGATGTCACAAACCTGTTTCCTTTCCCAGCACTTCAAGCTGCAGTGATTGATTATGGGAATGCAAAATGGGAAACTGCACCTCAGATTTTAAAGATTCTTCAACAAAAACTCCTTTTTTATGACACTGTAATCCCTTAATTCAGGGTACAGGGGGTGACTGTATGGGGCTGAGTGTTTATTGTCAGATGCCCTTCCTGACACCACGTGGAGCTCACAGCAGATATTTTTTATTTGTGCCCTGACAGAGAAACATCTGTAGTTGCCTAGGATTGAACTTTCAATCTCCCAAGTGGGAGGCAAGCATCTTAACCATTAGACCACCAAGATTCTTCAACAAACACCTCCTACATTGCACCTAACTAAGATACCCAACCCTTGCAAGCTATAATTCAACTGGATATAAAATGAGACAACCCTGAGGTTAACATTTTTAATTTTTTCAATAAAAATCTAAGTTCTCATCAAGCCCCTTCCTCCTTCATTGCACATTTTATAAGCCACCATACATGCCATGGCCTAGATCAGGGGTAGGCAACCTTGGCTCTTTTATGACTCGTGGACTTCAACTCCCAGAATTCCTGAGCCAGCCATGCTGAAGGGAAAGGGAGAGGTTTCCAAGCTGAGCCATGCTGGGTCAGGAATTCTGGGAGTTGAAGTCCACGAGTCATAAAAGAGCCAAGGTTGCCTACCCCTGGCCTAGACAAACTACCTGAAGTTTCTCAGCACTTACCGGATCAGCTAAGTAGTCCATAGAGGGAAGGAAAACAGAACCCGATAGGATTTCTCTTATGAGTAAGGTGAATGTCCTGGAGAGAATAAAAGCCAATTTTATGCAATCATACCTTCTTCATACGCTTTCATGAAGTTAGCATTCAAATTAAACTGGTGTAAAGAATTTCTTAATGTGCTGTTAAATAAATACATACATATATAATTTCTTACATTTTTTTCACAGAAAACTACTCTGCACACGCACACGTACGCACACACACCTCTTTCTTTTCGGTAGTCTTTATATAATCCACCTACTCAATGTGACTTTGGGGGGGCATACCAAAGAATGAAAAGAAGTCAAAACCAATAAATTAAAAAAAAAAAATCCAACTCCAATAACTATCACTAAAATCAAGCAGGCAATATATGGCAAATGCATCTGAAATATATTGTAACTCCTAAAAATTGTAGACTCTACTCATTTAGCTTTTGGGAGCAGGTGATCCTGTAAATAATACAGTTCTATGCCCACAGGGCATTTATTATGACAGTAGCCTATTGTATTTTCATCTCTGGATGGAACTGAACACAGTTTTTTGCCTGTATACCATTGTTTCTTCTTGATGCTTGTAATTCTTGCATATAACTAATACTTTCTAAGTAATTTAATTTGCTCTCCTGGCATACATATAGAGAAGCCAGATACACAGAAAGGTATAGCTTGGCACTACATGTCTTGTACTAACAAAGAAAAAACAATTCCCAATTTATAATTTTCTTTCCTTCGTTTCTCATGGTGCACGTATGACTATTTGTGTCTGGGCAGGATTTCCTCAGAATGCTAAGAAAAACTTGTGGTGGGATTTCTGCCTCAAAATGATGTACATCTAGATATCATTGTGATAATATCCTGCAGTTTCTTAAGACAATCAAGGCAAGCCATAGGACTGAAAGGATAATAGTTGTGAGTGAGGGTAGTTGGTGTAAATCCATGTAAAACCTAAATGAAGAGTTGAAGTCGCAAGTAAGCTTTGTTTCACTGTCACATTTAAAGAACTGCAAGCTTTTCACTTTGTTCGGGTGATTGCAAAACTAAGAGGTCAACACTGCTTTGCCAAAAACGTAATCCGGAATGTATCAAATATCTAATCTCTACCATTTCTGAAGCTAAAAGAGTTGGGGCCAAGCTGTTAATCTGTTAATTGTTCAGAAGAACATGCTTGAATGCAACAGAGAATCGGAAATAACTTCTAGAATAGCTAAGCACCTTCTAAACAAAAAGGTTAACTAATTAACAGCATAACATAGACCAGTGATGGCGAACCTTTAAGAGACTGAGTGCCCAAACTGCAATCCAAAACTCACTTATGCATCATCGAGTGCCAGGTGGGTGTGGCCCATTGGCTGGGTGTGGCCAATTGGGTGAGCGTGGCTGCAGTGGTAATGGCAGACTGGGTGGGACTAAAAAGTTCAATCAATCAATTCCAACTTTGTAAGATCTTTTTTTTTCCCCGCCAGAAGTTGAAATTGACTGATTGAACCTTTTTTTTTTTTTTTTGCACACGGCAGCGGAGGCCTAAAGTGAAAAGGTTTTATAAAACCCAGCTGAAAGCCTAGGACTGGGGCGACGGCGTGAGTGCCCACAGAGAGGGCTCTGAGTGCCGCCTCTGGCACCCGTGACATAGACTATACAAAGTGTATTTATTTATACACTTTCCCTATTTTCCCCACAACAGCAACCCTGTAAGATGGGTTGGCCTAAAACGGACTGACTGGCCCAAAGTCACCCAGCTGGCTTTCATGCTTAAGACAGGACTAGAACTCTCTCTCCCACTTTCTAGTCTAGTGCCTTAACCACTAGAGCAGCGGTTCTCAACCTATGGGTCGCGACCCCATTTGGGGTCAATCGACCATTTCATGGGGGTCGCCAAGCAAGGCTTCTGCCATTTTTTTCCCCTTTTCCGGCGGGTGCCTTACCTCCCTTGGGCTGGGCCAGTTGGTGGCCCAGCCGGTGGTCGGCCTGCTCTGTCTCTGCTGCTTGCCAGCTACGCCTCAGCCGGTGCAGGGGGCGGCACCACGCATGCGCTGTGCTCCCGGGCAGGGAAAGTCCTCGACTTATGACCGGTGGGACAGTCCTCGACTTACGACCGGTTTAGTCCTCGACTTACGACTGGTTGGGGGTTGCGGCATTAAAAAGGTTGAGAACCACTGCACTAGAACAAACTGATTCTCAAGTTTAAAAATGTTTCAAAGAAAGTGCTCTAAATTTTGCATGAGCACTCCATGGCAACTGCCCAACTTTTTTATGCTACTGCTTGGAGAGAGAAAAGATGCTGCTGCCGCTTTTAAGAACTTCCATCTCCCCAGAAAATAAGATTCTCTTAAGTTTTCTTATGTGGATTTCTTGAAAGAGGATAGGATAAAATTACAGAAGTCTTAGCAACCAGAAATATTTCCCCCTTCATCTGCCAGCTTTTTGAGGCAGACACTCATAGCTCTAGTGCAAACTTGTGAGGAAGCCACTTCTTAACTGATAACAGAGAACTGTCCAGCTAGATAGAATGTGAATCTCTCTTCCTCTGATTCTAAACATACTATCATGGGATCTGCCTATCAAAGTTAATGCAATGATTAAAGCAGGGGCAGTGGGGTTTTTTCCCCCCAGAGAAACTGGTATTTGTTCTAGACAGTATAACTGGTTCTACAACCACTTTAGAGAAGGGACAAGTAAACAAGGCATCTAGAGAAGAAAGTGAATTTTGAGGTATTCTGTAGAGTATTTCTTGTATATAAAAGCATGTATAGACAAGTGGTAATAGAAGTCCTGTTCATAAACTAATAGGCAAGGTGATCCTCAAACTGGACTGGTGACATCATTGCAGAGGCAAAAATCGTTCATTCCTGACAAGTTACATACTAGAACTTCTTTGGGAATCTCTCAGAGGTTGTGGTATTAAAACAGCTATTGCTAGTTATCCCAGAGAGGTACTAAAGAGTCTGTTCCAAATCTGGGATTTGCAGCCATTCACTTAGGAAAAAAAGTCCTTGATTCTAGCACTGATTTCTCAACTCAGAGGCAAAAATATAGGCAGACATGCCTTTGAAGAGCAAAGATTGTTATGGTGGTCTCTCCATATTTTCCATTGAATCTGGACAAGTTAATTTTATTGGTGGACATCTCTAGAAGCTTTGGCTAAAAAGATGTGGACTTCCTTATTTAACTGACCCCCAGAGGCAGAACTCCATTAATTTTCTGCAAGAAGAATACTGCAGAGAGATAAGTTCTTATTTATGTCATTCACATAGAACATGAAGAAATACAAATACATGAACACAAAACTCATGCACCCATCCATTTACTTTTATATCTGGTTTTGCAAATTCAAGGAAAGAAATATTCAAACCAATTCCAAAGACCAGGTTGGAATTAGTTGACAAACTATAAATATTCAACGGATCTGAGAAGTTTTGAGCGAAGTAAAATGCATTCATGTAAACCACAGGTCTGCAACTTGTTATTTTATTCCAGTTTATGTGGAATAAATTGAATCCTTTTTTGCAATGTAGGCCCTGATAAGCAGTTTCAATAGTGGTGTGGCCTTTTGTGCAATGGAGGTGGCATACCTGATGGTTGAAGATAAATAAAACATTATCCTTCACTGACTGAAATTTAGCACAATCAAGCATCGACAACACCAAATTCATACCCTACACTGATGGCTTTTCATGAACAGTGAAAGAATCAACTATTCAAAGTTCATTTATCTGTTACAAATTAAGACTGGAAGACTAATCTGCCTATAGCAAGATTTTCTGACATGTTAGCTTTTCTATTCTACAAAAATTGAAAATTTAAACACACTGAATATTAGAGCTTCATAATATAACTTGAAGTATAGTATACCCGCAATCTGTTGCCTTTGGAAGCAGAATATAGGAAAAAAGAAGTTCAGTAAGTTTTCTTAAATAATTGAGTTCATCTCTTCTACTTCTCAAAGCCACATGGAGTGATGGTCCATATTCTTCTAAAGCTGCTTGCTGTAAATATTCTGTATTTTTTACTGTAGAAAAATTAAATTCAGTAAAATTCATATGAAAATTCATTTCTGACAATATTTAAAAGAATAAAAATAAAAGCAAATATAAGAGCAGAAAGGTCAATTTATTTCTAAATATATGGCATACAATGTTTAATATTACCTTTCTGTCTAGCTTTAGCTATTACTTCTATGTGTTTCATTGCTGCTTTCAGCATTTTTGTTGTTGTAACAGTTGGAATATTCACCTGAAGAACAAATAGGAAGAGAAATTATTTGCTCTGTTGCAATTAAGAAGGTAACTATGAAATATATTTGTTTATACAATGACATTTATGTTAACCACATGCCACCTACTAGGTTCAACTCCTGACTGTATTATTGTACTTATGAAATAGGCTTGTTTAAAATTCTACAGTAAATTTTGTTTTGCTAGTAGCTTTTGCTTGTGTAAAGGAACTTACTTATTAAGAATTATTTTGGAGCTATTTTGCAAACTTCATAAAAGCATTCAGAAGAGATGAACAACTATCTCTTTATAGTTCATAAAAACTTATCATTAAATGCTTTTCACTTCTCTACTAAACTAACTTTTTCCAAGGTTTTTTTAAAGAATTATACAAGTATAAAATGAATATAAAACAATTATATTTACAATGAGATAATCTCTTAAATATTTTTTACTATGCCTATGCCTCAAAGCATTAATTAAATACAGTACTGATCCCATCATTGTGTTTCTCACCTTGTAAATTCTGCGAAGTAACACAGATGCAAAAAATCGTAATGTTACTCTTAGTTCATCCACGGATGATTCATCATCAGTTATCTGTCTATAGAATTTCAAAACAAAATGTAGCTCCATGTTAGTTTGGCTACGGTTTGGTTAGCTTAATTTTATTAAACAATAATACTAGTTTTATTTTAGGTTTACATTAGTTTGTGGACTTTTTCTTCGTATACATTTTATAATCTTTATATTATTTCCTGTGTCTCTTATCTATAAATCAACAAGCCTATGATATTCCGAGGTCTATAAACATAAATACTAATACTAATAATTTGAGAACTTTACTCAAATATGCTATTCAGAATTTTGAAAAAAAATCATAAGTGCGTTCAGAATAACATAATTCTTGCTAACAATTTTGGGGGGCTTTCGACTTTTGTTTGAGGATCAGTCATAGCAATCTTCTTGCCCATCATGCAGATCCTCAGAGCTGCCAAGGCTCAGAGACCGATATATATGTGGGAGGTCAGGAAATGGTTCTTTAACCACTTCCTTCCAGAGAAAGCCATGACAGCTCCTTACCAACCATGGCAATTTTCAACACACATCCCATAATATTCCATAAGATACACGCCAAGATTGCACCACCAACTGTGGATTACTTGTTGCAGTATCTAGTCCAGTGATGGCGAATCTTTCAGAGACCGAGTGCCCCAAAAACGCCCCGCCTCCCCACCCACCCCTGCTCTGCGCCCTGCCCACCCGCATGGTCACCCACGGCCTCCACAGCCCACCGCAGCAGATTGCCCAGGTAGCCCAGCAGCACCATGGCGGCCATGCCCTCCACCTATGCTCCGCAGCATCATCTATGTGTGACAGGGTGCAAGGGCAGAGTCTTGTCCCCGCTGCCTGGCTGCCATGCCCTTGGCTGTGCTGCTGTGCGCAGACTGTGTTCGGGGGCAAGTCTCCGGGGGGCTGCTGATGAGGAGGGGGCCGTGGGGGAGGCAGGTCTGGGGTGACGGTGCATGTGCCCACAGAGAGGGCTCTGAGTGCCACCTCTGGCATGCGTGCCATAGGTTCACCACCACTGATCTAGTCTATGAATGGAAAGGGAGAAAAAAAAATAAAAGAAGAGAGCAGGTCTGTCGCTGTCAATATTGATTTCTTTGAACAATCGCTCCATGGAAGTAAAAAAAAAAAAAATGACAGCAAAAACCCTTCTCTCCCTCCATTCTCTGGCAATAGGAGAAATGGAGGGGTGGGTGGGAATGAAGTCTCCTCTCCTCTTTGAAGCAAGCAAAGCAGGGAGACGAACCCCATTGCTGTCAGATCTCCAATTCCAGAGCGATCATTCTATGGACTGAAGAACTAACAGAAGTAATTGAAACTACAGGGAGAGTTCCCTGTCCTGCCTCTCTCCTCCCGCATTTCTCCTGCAAGCTACATTCTTATTTGCCTTTTGCTGAAGCAGATCAGAGATCAGAACAATAGTCAGAAACTTCCTAAAGAGCAGCACTTTAATATTGTCGTTAAGTGGAAGAATTCTGAGGAAGCCTTTGAAATGGTCTTCTAGCAGTTTTCACACTAAATTTTAATTTAACTTTATTTTATTTTATTTTTTTTGCAAAGTTTAAACTTGAAAACTGGAACACTTACCAAACCTTACTAGGGAGCTTTGGAATTTAAGTTATACCTCAGATAATGGGATTATTCCCCTTTAATCAAAATTTCTTTTATTTAGAAACTGAAGAAAATATCTATAGGTATTTAAAAATCAGATTTATACATCAAAGGCACTGAGAGCTAGAATAAAAAGCTGAAAATCTAATGTAGCTCAAAATGAAAAAAAAAAAAAGGAACTTTAAACAGGAAAAAAACTAGAAATAAACAAAATTCTGCATCGCCCAGGATCCTGTCTTGTAACTAAGAATTGCCAACTCCCATCAAAACCAATTCTGAAGGATCCCTGCCCCAAACATATAAGTATTTTGACATACTTGTATTTGCCTCAGTAATGCATGGACAATATTCATGACCATGCTTCCAAGAACAGGCAAAATCAGGACAAAAAAGTTAAATACTAATTAAACTAACAATAAAAATCAATTGCTTATAAAGTTATCCTATCAACATACATATATACTCTATCTATTCTACACACACAAGTTTCTGGCTCACACTCAAAATACCAATATACAGACAGGAAAAGGGGAAAAAGCTTGCATTTAGAATCCATAAAGTTAAGTGTTCTTAATTCTGTAGTAAGTCCTACTGGATGTCATGGATTTTATCCCCAGAGAAGTATACATACTGGACAAGAACTGGTAACACTTGTGAGTGATTAGGTTTTCTGCTATTATTTTGTTGTTTTTATTCTTGGGTTGTGAGCTGCTTAGAATTTGTTTAAGATGGGCAGACATGTAAATGCTTTATGTAAACAAATAAAGATGGAGGCAGAAATACAAAAATAGTCATGTGAAAATAAAACTGAAGTCAGAATTTAAAGAGTCATATATCACCACACAAGCAAGACCTTACAATATAATTTGACTTAAGGTACAAATTGACCTGGGGGGGGGGAGGAGGGAGGAATGTATAATTAAACAACCCAATTAAACCTAAAAGTAAGATAACAAAATACTGTTTTAGGAAGGTCAGATGGAATTTCAAAGGCAAATTACATAAGAATCTTACCTGTACCAAGGATAAATAAAGTTTTCTAGTACTAGCTCAAACATCTGCAAACAAGTAAAATAATTAAGACGTGTATGCCACAAAATAGCCAACAATAATACTTAGTGCATATAAATATGTAAGAGCACTAAACAGAATATTTTTCACTCCATATTTGGTAGTTCAAGTTGCTTGTTCATGAGATAACCATGGACATGGTATGCAACTGAAGGACATATTCCATAACATACATAACAACAATAGCTACCTGCATCTATTTTCATAGTTATAGGTCCTAGAGTACAGCTAGATAAATTTTCGCACGTATTCAGTTTATGAGACACTTGAATAATAGCACGTAGATTTTCTAATGCTATTACATTATCAGCAGCCAGAAAGAATTAACTATCTACCAAGGTAACAACTGTAAAAATAATGAAAACTGTTGTTCATCTTGGGATTTAGAAAATACAACAGAAATATTGATATTTAAGCATTTTTAGAAGAACAGCAATTGATACTGCTGCAATAAAAAACCTCTAATTTAAAAAATGAGTAACATGAGTTATCTAAAACTGCTAATGCTAAACAATTACCTCTGATAAAGAAGTATCAACTTTAGAAGGAACTTTTAGGCCCAGCCAAGGCTGATAATCTTCTAGTAGCGATGCAGGTCTATAGAAACAACAACAAAAATATTCCATTCATCTTTATTAAGTTATGAAAATATAATTACCTCCCAAAATATTTTAACTCACCCATGTCTACTACATTTGATATCTCCACATATAGCACAACTGCCATTCTGGGAAGATTGTTCTTGCAATTTTAATTGCTAAAAGCAAAACACAGAAAGAAATTCATTCTTCAGTATACTAGGAAAATAGCTATCCATTTCAAGAATTTTTTTCTGGTAACAAAACTGATCAAACTTTGTCAGTTGTGGAAGTGAGGAAATGCAATTACAGGTAGTCCTCGACTTACAACAGTTCATTTAGTGACCATTCAAAGTTACAAAGCCACTGAAAAAAGTGACTTATGACCATTTTTCACATTTATGACCCAATGTCCCCATGGTGACGTGATTTACATTCGGATGCTTGACAACTGACTCACATTTATGATGGTTGCAGTGTCCCGGACTCATGTGATGACCTCTTTTGTGACCTTCTGAGAAGCAAAGTCAATGGGGAAACCAGATTCACTTAACAACCGTGTTTCTAATTTAAGAACTCCAGTGATTCACTTGAGAAATGTGGTGAGAAAAGTCATAAAATGGGGCAAAACTCACTTGATAAGTGTCTCACTTAACAACATAAATGTTGGGCTCAATTATGGTTGTAAGTTGAAGACTATCTGTACAGTATGGAAAAAAACAAAAAATATTCCCCTAGCATAAATATATTTTAAGAGACATTAGCTAGAAAGTTCAGGTAATTTACACTGAAGCAATTCTCAAATGTATAGAGCAATGGTGGCGAACCTATGGTACGCTGCCAGAGGTGGCACTCAGAGCCCTCTCTGTGGGTACGCACGCCGTCGCCTCAGCCTCGCCACCCCCCACGGCCCCCTCACCAGCAGCCCCCCCAAGAGTTGCTCCGGTCGTAGCCTGTGTGGAGCAGCGCAGCCAAGGACATGGCAGCCAGGCAGCAGGGACAAGACTCCGCCCTCACACCCCATTGCGTGCAGATGATGCTGTGGGGTGCGGACAGAGAGCGTGGCCGCCATGACGCTGCTGGGCTGCCTGGGCGATCTGCTGTGGCGGGCCATGGAGGCGGTGGGTGGCCCTGTGGGCAGGAGAGGCGGGGCGAGGTGGTTTTGGGGCACTCTAAAAGGTTCGCCATCACTGGTATAGAGTTTGGCTCCCACTTCAAAATGTCATTTCTCCTTCTCTTCTGCCTTCCCTTTCTCCCCATTAGTCCTTATTAGCTACTACTGAAAGACTAACTTTCCTACCAAGCCAACCAAATCAGGGAAATAGGAATTACTTTGGATAATGCTGCAAGTGAAAACTTTGCAAGTCCCCCCCCCTTTTAACACTACAGTCAGTTCTGGGTGTATTCGTTTAAAGCAGCAGTAATATCAAACCTTATCTGAAAATACAGTTAGTCCTCAACTTACAACTATCAGTTTAGTGACAGTTTGAAGTTACCATGGGCCTGAAAAAAGTGACACGGTTATTTTTCACACTGCTGTAGCATCCCCATGGTCATGTGTATTTATGACGGTTGCTGCATCCTAGGTGATCATAGGTTCACCTCTTGCGACCTTCTGACAAGCAAAGTCAATGGGGAAGCCAGATTCACTTAACAACCGTATTAACTTTACTGCAGTGATTCACTTAACAATTGTGCAAGAAAGGGTTTGAAATGGAAAAAGATCCACTTAGGTCACCTAGCAACATAAATTTGGGGGGTCACTTGCAGTCATAAGTCGAGGATACCTGTAAGCAGAAAAATATAAATTGCCTTAGAATCTCCCTCTTTCATTACAACTTCAAGTCACTTCTCCAGTCTCATAAGCTTGCCAGCTCTACTCTCATAACACCTACATCTGAAGACTCTTGTGTGCTTTTTTTAATATGTACGTTTCATAGCCTTTTTGTATGATCTAAAAATACAGAAAGCAAAATAAGGATGAACAATTTCTTCCTAGCCAAGATTTCTAAATATTAGTTCACTAATAGGTAATATATTCAGTAGTTATACAGTGAACTCAACAAAATAATTCTTTATATGTTATGAATATATCCTACCCAGTTAATCAATGAAAATCTATCAAATAATTTTAATTTAATTTAATTGATTAAAGGACTGTCTTACAATCAATTTTTTGAGAATGGTAAAAGAATGATTTTTTTAAAAAAATGCCATTAAACCTATGAGTGAAATTAAACTAACTTTATTAAATCATAATGGCAAAATGGACTTCCTGTTCCCACTACAAATCTTTACATATAGTATCAAAATTTGCCGAACAACTATGTTCAAATGTTTCAAAACATACAAGGGTGCAAAAGTAAAAGAAAATGTTTATTTAACACACCTTTAACACAATCACAAGTTATTTCTACAACTTTATTCTTCCTTTTAGATCAAGGATAGAATTCATTTGCATCACTAGCAACTAAAAGTAATTACTAATGAATAGATCTAAAATGTTAGCTTCCCATTTAACATTTAAACATGCTGAAGCCTGCAAGGAACACAAGCAATATTTCAATAATGTCCATCATGAGGTATCAAAAGTACATTGATAAAATTATACATTACCTTGGATTTTTGTTTTATTGTAAACAGAATATTTGGTAAGAGGGTATCTGGTCCTAAGTAACAATAGAATGTTACAAATCCCGCCACAAAAGACCAGAAGATCATTAAGATGTGACGATACCTCAAAAGTAAAGGGAAAAATTACAATCCGACAGACAGTGAAAAATAACACAGCTCTGCCTCTAAATCTAGAATATTATATTCAATACCTACATGCCCAAAGTATAATAACATACCTATCAAAACAATCATCCTGCATGGTATTTACTTTAGAAAGAGCACACTCAGGCCCAATAGGCCAATTTACAGAATGCTTTATTTATTAATATTTTTAAGAGAAAATGTTACTTTGCTGTCCAGAGTCGTTCTGGATAGAGATGAGTGGCATATAAATTTGATAAATAAATAAAGTATTGTAGTTAGGAACATGCAAACATCATACATCAAGGAAGGAAGGAAAATGGCAACCAAAACCCAACTTTAGTTTTTTTTTTTAAAAAAAGCTATCTCCTCAGTGTAAGATTTCCAAAATAGATATAAATACTGTATTAAATATGAATTTGTCTTGAGTTCAAAAAAAAGCTGGCAATTTTATGGGTTAGGGAAAAAGAAGGATTTGATGCTTTAGTTTCATTTCAGCAATCTAAGGGGAAATCTCTTTACAATAACCAAAATGCAACTATTGGAATCGGTTAAGTTCTTTAAACCTGGCCCTTACTCTTGATCTTTCCTGTACTATTTCAGGAAGAAAAAAATTCCACATATACAAACCCACAATAAACCCTGGTTACACATCCCTATTTCTATGATTCCAAAGAAGTTGTTGCTCTAGGTTCGCATAACAAAGCAATTTAAGACAAGCAGGGGGGAAATGGCAGGAAGCACTCAATTGTTAACCAGACCGTTTTTTTGCTAATAGTATAAACACATTTGCACTGTTTCACCTTGCCTTGGAGGCTATTATGTCTTGACAATTAAAATCAGAATAGCAGTTTACTTCAAATTTTTTTTTTTAGTTATGCTTTCAAGACTCACAAGTCTGTTATTCCTTAACTGGTCCTCTCCAGATTCTGACAATGTACTTGTTATCTGAATTTTGTTTTGTTTTGTTTTGCATACACTATGACCACAACTTATAAATAAGATTTCCTCTACCTGGCATTAACAGATGTATAAACTATAACTCTTATTAGTCTTCTAAAACAGCTATACTGTAAATAAATATTAAAATTCCCTAGTGGAGGAGGAGTTGTCATCCATTGTTTTAACCAACTTCTTCATATCTCTCAGAAAGAACAATTCATACTGTCCTTTTTTTTTCTAAAAGGAACTTTTGAAGCGTAACTCAAAAGAAAACCAGCCTTGTTTATATTGGAACAATTCAATCAATCAATCAGAACAGAACTGGGACCTTGGAGGTCTTCTAGTCCAACCCCCTGCTTAAGTAGGAGACCCTATACCATCTCAGACAGGTGGCTGTCCAGTCTCTTCTTAAACACCTCCAGTGATGAAGCATCTACGAAGTCTGAAGGCAAGCTGTTTCACTGGTAAATTATAAATCCCTCCTTCACATCAAATTGTTTATAAGTGGATTATGTACACTGAGACAAAAAAGTGAAATTAACTGGAATCCTTTAGAAAGTTGGTAAGAAGAAAAACAATCATACATGTTTATGTTTACGCCTTCTACCTGCCTGAATCATGCTAAAAAGGAAGAGCATAAACATATGGTAAGAAATTAGTAACTTGGATAATTGACTGGGGTTGGTGAAAACAATGTGTGCTATGCTGAGTTACGTGTACAGTACTGTAAACTGAAGGGCTGGGAGAAGGGAAAACAATCCAGCCACTTCCATGCCAGTGTATCTAATCTTATTGGCCTCCCATTCTTACTTGGCCAGGGGTTCTCGATGGGTAAGCCAGAGCCCCTTGGAAATCACATTTAAAAAGAACAAAAAATACCCAACCACACTTGCAACAGTAAAGTAGGACATTACCAAAACTGGTTGAGCTTTACTCATTTTCCAGAGCAAGTCCTACAACTACAGTTCCATAATATTCAATAACTCTGTGGTATATATTATGGTGGTGGTTAGAATAAAACTTATAAAAGTAACATATCTTTCTTTCCCAACCTCAATGGAATTATTTCCTTTGTGGGGGGCAGGGGCTGTCGCACAAATCCAGACTTTTAGGGGATCGCAGCGCTACATACTTTGAGAACCACTGGGTAACTTATATGGTTCCCGTGGCATCCCAGTCATATCAAAAGGCAAGCCTTCTTTGCCTCTTGTTTTAGAAAGCATCACATCTTCCCCTTCTTCATCCTATCAAAAAGTATCGTTTTCCTTCTCGAGTTATATCCTCCTCCATCGCCCCGTAGGGAGAAGCTGCGCCAGCAAACACATGTAACCAAGTCCAAGCCACCTCACTCATATCGGCCAGCATCACCGCCGCAACGGGGGACCCGGACCCAGGCGGACTTGTCTCCTTACCGGCTGAGCAGGAGCGTTGCCACACTGAACCCCAAAAAGATACAGCAAAACAAAGGGTATTGCCGGCAGGTCTCGCGCAGAAAGTCCACCCTGCGCGCGCGCTGGCACAGCCTCTCCACGGCCGCGCGTGCCCACCTCATCCTGGAGGATGGGTGGGGACTGCGCCCCCAGCTTCAGCTTGACCCAAGGATCCCCAGGCGCTCCGTAGCACACTTGAAAGGACCGAAAGCCCCTGCCTTCCGGTTTCCACCACTCGAGCCTTTTGCATCACGTGGCGGAGGGCTAGACCAATAGCGTCGCTTCTCCAGGGCGGAAGATAATCCTCGCCGGCCCCGAAGCCGTTCTTGCTTACTTTCCTCTCCCGTTCCCTTAGTTATCGCCAATAAACCGCTGCTTGAAAGAAGCGGAGTTCGGTCGTTTCTTTAATTCTTCTCGCGATCTCTCAAGTTGCAAAAACTATCGACCAAACAAGAAGGGGAAGAACGGAATATAAGGAGGCACTTCCGCCCTTACGTGACTCTTAAGATTGCCCTTTAGCCTGGAGGAAATAAAGCCAATTAAAATGGCGGCGTCAATCGTTCCCCAGGTGCCCGGAACGCCGAACTTCCCGCTTTCTGTTGGATGGAAGCCTTGAAACTCTAAAAACGCGGCGGCTCCCTCCCGAATTGAAAGCTTCTTCCCTCAAGAGATGCCTGGGCTTGATTGCAGTGTGTCCTGCCCACAAATCCATTGCAGAAAGATGTTTTTTCAGCAGCGATAGGAAACTTGGGGACCAGATGTTGCTGAATATCAATTCCAATTTTCGTTCGTTTGCAGCCGATATGGCAAATATTGAGGGAAGCTGGCAGTTATACCTAAGCAACCCGTTCCCGTTCATCACTTCCGATGCAAACCAGTTGGACGTCACCAGCGATAAATTGCATTCACCTGCTCCGCTAATGCGGTATACTCCCGTGCGGCTACATAATTAGCTGGTTATCGAAGACACGGAGCAGGCTTCCAAGAGACTGTCTTTCTTGATGAAGTGCTTATGTGAGTTTGCTAACCAATTGACATTGTTTGATTTTACTGCTAAGTCGCTGTTCTAGATTAATTTAAAGCTGGCTACAAGTTACAAGCCTGTTTACTGGATGAACTCTGCTAAAAAAAAGTCGGTTACAATTTGCAAGCCCCCTATTCTTTCCCGACTATAATGGGAGACAGCTGCCGTTTTAAGGCAGTTTTATCACGCACATCCCAGCACTCTTTCCCCCAATGATGTATATTATATTCTAAAGACCTCTCAGCTAAGCTAAATAGAAATGAATATAATCGGACTACATAAATAGATCTCCCAAAAATTTCCAAGTCCCTTTTTATATATTTAAAACCATGAACAATTTGGGTTGTAAATATTTAAAGGAATATATTTTTAAAATATTTTCCTGGCCCAAATGGAGATTTTTGGATGTTTCTGTTATGCCCCTTATCCAATGAAATTATATGCATGAGAACAGGAAACACAACCTTCTCTATGGGCAACTCCATTTATGAAAAGTCTTGAGTTATTAATGCTGAAAGTATAACCCTCCTTCTCTAAGGTATTAAAATGTATTTGAAACTTTTTTGAGTTTTGTGTTTTAAAGCTTAAGTAACTGCATTATATAGAAAGATGGTTTTTGTGTCATGTGTTTGTGCTAGGATGTATTCCTTTAATAATGTCATCTATAAGGCTAACTACTAGTATTGTGCAAATCAAAACTAATATGAAATTAAATTGCAGGAAAAATAGCTTAACATTTTGATAAACCTAATTTGGCTTGCTATGCAGTATGATCTGGATCATTATAAGTAAAAAAAAATCTTTTTAAGCTTCAGTTTTGTGGCATGAACAAAAAGCATAGAACTCATTATCATGTGATATTTCCACAATCTTCTAACACAGGGGTGTCAAACTCACAATGTCACGTGATGTGTTGCGATGTATCATGACTTTTTTTCCCATTGCCAGCAATGGTTGGGCGCAGTTTTGCCATGATGCATCCGGCCCGTGGGCCGGCAGTTTGACACCCCTGCTCTAACCATTACTTTAAAATTAAAACTAATTTAAAGTACTGTAGTTTCCTTTAGATATTTTTCTTTCAGAAAAGTCAATAGGTTATTTTAACAAAGTACGGTATACACATTTTGTAGTTTAGCTTGCAATGAAATAGTCAATATCCAACAAAAATTAAACGTAGTTTCAGAATTAAACTACTAAGTATAAATGCAAACTATACAAAATGGGCACCCCCCACAGAGCAAATGAGTTAGTCTTAGAAAAAGTAATCCAAGTATGGTTATTCTTGGCACAACCATCCAAATATCTGCACATGTAATTTTCTCATGTGGGATGTCCCAGCCTTGTAATCCCACTACAAATAAGCGCTTTGGTACTGGCACGGAATTCATGATTCTGTCTGGAATACAGTACATTATTAAAACAGTTATGTTCTGCATTCAAGAAAGAGTCCTTGTATATTAATATTCTATGAATGCTTTTCTATTCCTAGGTTAACCTATATAGATCACATTTAGAAACCATTGATCTCCCTCACAGAACACTTCTGGGTGGTGTATACATAGGTATAAAAACACAAAAGCTTTATATCTCAAGAGCAGGGCAAGTTAGCTCTCTCTACAGCTATGTGCTCCTCTGTGGGGAAGTACAGCCAGGCCTACAGATCTTTCCAAAAGGCCATGAATGGAAGCTCACCTTGCGTCTGGGAGAACATTTCAAAGGGCAATTTGCATCATTTTGCCCCCAATCTCTGTATCTGTGAATTCATGGACAGTTCCAAATTGAATGTGAGTTGGTGTGCTTGGCAGAATAATACTGGCAAATTTTCCTTCTTCCCATCTTTTGTCTGCAGATGGGTTAAAATGGAGGAATTCCTTCTTTTTAGAATTTTATATCACCTGTTTTAACTCAATCATACCGAAATCTTATTACCTACTTACCTCCATTGTCTGTGCACAACTTCTTCAGAATACCAGACAATCATACTAACATATCCCTATTCTAGAAGAGTATATGAATATTAGGATTAAATATGTATGACATTAATCATTTAATATTAACTTTATGTTTCTGAGTGTTCAACACATGTACTATTCCTAGAATTCCAAGTCTTTTTTGGGGGGGGGGGGCAGTATACACTTCATATAACATCTTGACGTTTTGTTCTAAAAAGTATTAAAAAGTATAATACTATGGCATAACACAACTATAGTAAATACAATGTCACAAGTTTTTTTTGCAGCAATTAAATCCAAAAAAACTCATTGCTTGATTAAATATAGTATCCAGTTAGTCATTCATATTTAACTTATAAGTAAATACTGATTCTAATCTCAAAAGTTGTACGATCTTAAATCAATTTACAACTATTTCATTTTTAACGAATATCTTTTTTTTAATAATTTGAGTTTCATTTCCAATGTGTTATTTTATTTTCATCTTTTACTGTAATAAAGTATGCTTAACATCACCCCTATTTACTTCATAGAACATAACTTCTTACCAAGGACTATCAAAAGTATATGCATACTTTTTTACAGTTTTCTTTAAAAGCCATCTTTGAAGGGCAAACAGAATTTCAGGATACCTTTATGTAGTTGACAATTCTCAGTTAATGATTTGTCAGAATATTCTTTAACGACTATCTTAAATTGTGCTTAATTTTTGATGATCATGTCAATACATGGCAAACTATTCAAATAGTGGCAATTGCCCCTGTCTAGTATATAAGCCCTGGGATTTCCAGATTTTTTTCCACTTCAGCCAAACTTAGTTATATACTACCTGTGATTAAGAATACTTATTAGAGTATAAACCAGATATGTCAAACTCGCGACGTCATGTGACATTGTGCAATGTATCGGGACGGTTTTGCCATTGCCGGCAATGAGGTGGGCGCGGCTTCCTGATGGCATATCCGGCCCACGGGCTGGCAGTTTGACACCCCTGGTATAAACAATCAAATTTAGTTTACTCATCACTTCTTATATTCACTTATGTTTGCAAATATTGTTGCTTATCAAGTTCACTTTAGTTCAGCTATATGCTATGTAATGTAGACTGTAAAGTCTAGAATAATTGCTTTAAACATGAGTTCCAAGAAATACTATTTTTCATTAAAATAGACTAGTTCCAATCCTTAGTTTTCTGTAAGCTCTTCTATAAGCTTCAACAGTAATTTGCATAAGCTACTCAATTCTGGAACACAAATACCTTCATTAATATATAAGCTAACACAGAATTATATACCTCCAACATTTCTGCTGTAATACAATAGTAAACTTCTGTCTTAATATAACAGGATGTGTGATATTTTGTAAGCATCATAGGCTGATAACTTCAAATAATGTTGATGTGATCTACAACAATGACATCCATCACGATCAATTAAGCGTTATCTAAAACCATATATCTATATATCCATTAGTGAAGTATCATTTCCTTTACATATTCAATTTTAAAACTTTCAAAATTAACATTTTCTTTTAAAAGATCAATTTTTCCACAATACAAATTTCCACATGCATTTTACTGTAGCTTTTATCATTATACTGTTAAAAAAACTGCACCAATGTCAGAACAGTGCAAATAATGTTTAATTGTAAAAGTCAGAATGGCTTGAATTCATAATTATTCGAGAACACTGTCAAGATTCTGTTACTTATTACTCACCATTTCTTACAAACTCTACAGGTAAGTCAATTCCAGTCCATTTTGACATGTATCCTATAGTCCACCTTATCTTGTGGACGCGTGATTACAATTTCAGCTTCCATGTAAATTTTCATTTTTCATCTGCATCAATATTTGTTCTGAATAAATAATCATTTACTTCCCCCCATCAAAATCAGTCATGCTTGAAAACTTTTAAGAAGTTTGTTTTTCAGCAATGCAAGGGATTTGGAAGATCCAAAGTAAGATGGTTTTCCCTCTTTCTAAAATTCCTATAAAGAAACAGGTCAGATTTGGCATGAACACCTTGACAGTGCTCTTCATTAAACCATGACAGTAAAGATGCCAGTTGGCACTACAACCTCATTGAAGGGAGCATTTCAACTTCCTTGGCACTGGGATTGCCAATACCAAGGATTACAATGAAATCAAAATTTAAGGCTACATTTAGCAAACCTAAATTCCATAAACCTCATCCTATCAAGTTTAAGATTTTAGAAGCTGATGCAACACTCATATTTCTTATTCAAATATGGAAAGTAGAACTTTACCATGGGCAGCATATGAAACTGTGGCAATAGGTGTTTCATTAAGCAATGACTTTTTACCATC